>NC_139514.1:31022564-31622564 GCF_947247035.1 Vipera ursinii | reverse complement strand
TAATTTAATTTAATTTTTAATTTAATTTATTAATATTTCTATACCGCCCTTCTCCCGGAGGACTCAGGGCGGTGTACAGGGCAAGAATAAAACACAGAAATTTACAAAAACTAAAAGATAATTAAATACATGCCCGATTAAAATACAATTGATACATAGTAAAAACCCCAATAAAAATGATAAAAACCCCACCAATCCCCCCTCAGGCCAGGCCGGCTTGATCAAACAAGTATGTTTTCATATCGCGGCGAAAGGAGCGCAGATCGGGCGCCGTCCGGAGCTCAACCGGTAGCTGGTTCCATAGCTCCGGGGCGCCCACAGAGAAGGATCTCCCCCTGGGGGCCACCAGTCGACATTCTCTGACCAGTGGCACCCTGAGGAGGCCCTCTCTGTGGGAACGCACAGGGCGCAGGGAGCTTGATGCCGGCAGCAGATGTTCCCTGAGGTACTCCGGCCCCATGCCATGGAGGGCTTTGAACACCATTACTAGCACCTTGAATCTCACCCGGAAGACAACTGGCAACCAATGCAGCTCAGGGAGCAGAGGTGTCACATGGGAGTATCGGGAGACTCCCAACACAACTCTCGCGGCTGCATTCTGTACCAGCTGGAGCCTCCGGGTGGTCCTCAAGGGAAGCCCCATGTAGAGAGCGTTGCAGTAGTCTAGACGAGAGGTCACGAGCGCGTGAGTGACCGTGCATAAATCATCCCGGCTTAGATAGGGCCGCAACTGGCGAACCAGGCGAACCTGGGCGAAAGCCCCCCTAGTCACAGCCACCATGTGATCTTCCAAGGTAAGCCGCGAATCTAGGAGGACTCCCAAGTTGCGAGCCCTATCTTCGGGGGGTAATAATTCACCCCCCATAGAAAGAGATGGAATATCCGAATAGACCCGGGATGAAGGTATGCAAAGCCACTCAGTCTTGTCGGGGTTGAGCTGAAGTCTGTTCCTCCCCATCCAGACCCGAACCGCCTCCAGGCAACGGGACATCACGTTGAGGGCATCACTGGGGTGGTTTGGGGTAGAAAGAAAAAGGGTAGGCGTGGCCAGCTCAACTTCTCTTGCATTAGGGGCGCCTCAGCAGGCATGGGCAGGCCTGGGGCAGATCCAAGGGTCTCCGGTGGAGGGGGGGATAGGACTGGGATGAGCATGGTCCACTGGAGGAGCCTCATCGTCCCTCTCAGGCCATGCAGGGGGGCCCTAGACAGTGGCATGGACTGCCTGGAACTCTGGGCAGTGGAGGTCAAGCACGCAGCCCGGCTCTTGAGCTCCCATGGCACAGGGACCCCACAGCCCTGCCTAGCCCAGCCACACTTTCCCGAGGGGGCGCTCAGCTACGTTTACCTCCTTGAGGCTGCTGCTGCTGTGCTTGCTCATGGTGGATGCAGGAGGGCAAAGTGCATGGGTCAGAGGGAGGCCCACTCCCTCTCCATGCGAGGAGACCTGGCTTTGTAACCAAAGCATCCACAGCAATATGATGGGAGACCATCAGGGGATGGCAAAAGGGCAACAGGGCTGCTGGTGGCCAAGTGCTAAGGCAAGACTTCCCTCAGGCCTTCCCTCCCTCTCATTCCAATCTCCTTCCTTCCTTCCTCCCTCCTTTTCATTCCCATCTCCTTCCTTCCCTTTCTTCCTGTTTTCCTCCCCTCCTTCCTTCCTTCTCTCCCTCTCTCTGTGCCAGGAAGGGATAAGGGGAGGGGGAGAGGTTGGTAGCGCTTCTCTTAAAGAATAAAAAAGCTGGAAGAGACCTTTGAGATCTTCGAGTCCAACCCCCTGCTCAAGCAGGGGACCTATGCCATTCCAGACAATGGAATATCCAATCTTTTCTTAAAAGTCTCCAGTGATGAAGCATCCACAACTTCTGAAGGCAAGCCTTTTCACAGGTTAATTGTTTTCACAAGTCCTTAGTTCTAGGCTGGTTTTCTTCTTGATTAGTTTCCATGTATTATTGCCTTCTGATGCTTTGGAAAATACGCTGACCCCTTCTTCTCTGTGGGAGCCTATCAAATATTGGAACACTGCTATCATGTCACCACCCCTAGTCCTTTTCACTAAGCTAGACATACCCAATTCCCGCAAACATTTGTTATATGTTTTAGCCTCCAGCCCCCTAATCATCTTTGTTTACAATCCATTTAGACCAGACCAGGGGTGTCAAACTCAATTTCACTGAGGGCCGCATCAGCATTGCAGTTGCCCTCAGGGGGCCGGGTGGGTGTGGCCAGGGTGGGCGTGGCCTACTGGGTGGGCGTGGCCAGCTCTCCATCATTCGCATCAAGGGTGCCTATGGGGGCCTGGGCAGGAGTGGGACAGATCTGAGGGTCTCTGGCAGAAGGAGGGTCTCTGGGCCAGGGCCAAGGCAGTGGGGGCTGTTCCCTCACTGTTTCCAGGATGGCTTCGCGGGCCGCATGAAACCACTTTGCGGGCCGGATCCGGCCCCCGGGCCTTGTGTTTGACATGTCTGGACCAGACGGTCCCCCTGGTTTGGTTTATAGAACAGTGGCCATGAGCAGAGCCTTCTCAGAGACAGCACCCCAATTATAGAACTTTCTCCCAAGGAAAATATGAACAGTGCATCCCTCACCTGTTTAGAGGCAACTCCACACACAATGTTCAGCCAGGCATATGTAGAACAACACTATATTTTATGGTCAAACAGCACTAAGTAAATTACTACTAATATTTTTCTTTCTTAAAATACACACTTTTAATATTGTTTTAAGCATTGCTGGTGATGTTTTACAGTAGCTGCCTTTGAGAGTTTTCTTGTAAACCACCCTGGATTTCTCCGAAACATTTAATTTTGAATTAGATGTTGATTTAATAAATTAGGCAGAAGAAACAAATGTTTAAATACATTTAAATCCCACAGACCTACTGCCTCCTAGGTGCATACTGCAGAAAAAATAAGGCATTCCATTTCTAGCCAACATAGCCACAGGATGATGGGAACTGTGGTCCATGACACCCAAAAGACATTAATTTGGGTAAGGCTGGATTAAATTATAAAAGAGCAGATGAGAGGAAGTAGGAGCAAGAAACACTTTCCATGTCTCCGACAGAATAATTGGGAGGGAGACAATTGACTCGGCCTTTTAATTTCAACTCACGCCAATTCCTCTTAACTTCCCATTCAATCCAAAGAGTTTTATTATCAGCTGGATTTTAGGGAGGGGAGGCGGCAAGAATAGACCACAAAACCAATCTGCGAGTTTGCTTTTTCGACTGCCTATACACCACCTCCCCGACGCAGCGTTTGTGTGTATGTGTGTGTGTGTGTGAGAGAGAGAGAGAGAGAAAGAGAGAGACACACAGAGAGAGATCCCCTTTTTGTAAGTTTGCTTACTCTGCTTGCAACACTCGTGATTCCCACACTTTCGCTTCCCTGCTGTCTGTCTCTCTCACTCTCTCTCTCTTTCTCTCTCTCTCTCTCACACACACAGACAAAACCTCTCCCTTCTTTCTCCCCCTTCTTGGTCTTTTCCTCCAGCTGCACCTGAATGGAGTGGGAGGAGGTTAAAAAAAAGAGAGGGGGGAGGAAGGGGAAAGCTCCCCTTTTTTGTAACACCTCAGCTTCTTCCTCTTCCCCTTTCCTCCTCTGAGACAAAGAGCTTGCCGTTTCATGTTTGTGTGCCAGGGGGGCGCCCATCTGGGGGCCGGTCCCTTGCCATTTCTGCCAGTCCCGGGGGCCAAATCTGGGCCCTCCGCAGGCCAGATCCGGCCCATGGGCCTTGTGTTTTGGTAGTTTATTATAAGTTTCCCAGATCATTTAAAAACCCAATTCTGGTCAGCTGACACCCAATATTTTAAACCACCTTTCAATGCCTCCTTTAACATTAGTGGTGTTGTTAATCTCTGGATTTCAGGAAGGAGCAGAGTCCAGAACTCAATCATACATCTGGAAATGGTCAGACTGAAAAGGACTGCATTAAACTCTAATTACATACATCTAACCAGTGCAACTAAATTAAGGCTATAAAATGTAAACAGTATATATGCAGCAAAACTCAATCTGCAGGCAAGATTGAAGCTTTATGATCAAGTGGAGGGGCAGTGTTGGCAGTGTGAAAATTGACCTTGAGTATTTTTCTCATCATCTGGTATGACATCCTTGTACTATTTTGCTTGATGAGACCACATTCATTTATTTTATTTTTAATTTAATAAAATATGTAATTTATTAGAATGAAGCAGCTTTGCATGCCTCTATTTGATACACACACACACACACACACATACTTTATTAAATGTATGTAATAAAGCAAGTTAAATATCCTTCAGAGATTTTTCATTTTAATATTCTTCTATAATTGGCTAGCATGAGATACAATTGATTGATTTCTATTCCAGAAAGTCAAATTATTGTACTGATAATAAGGTGGCTGGCTACTTACTACTTAGCAGAAGGAGCAAAGGATTATTAGTAGGATAAGGTAATAAGGATTAATAGTCTACGGAAGCAAGGATTTTGCTACAAATTATAAACTTAAAGGAGAAAGGGAGCTGACGTGAAGAACTGAGTTGTTTTAATAATTAATAAGTTGTGTTACGATAAAGAGGAAACGTGGCTATAGTTTTCTTCATGAAGCTGTTTTCTGAAGCTAGTTTGCCTGGATACTTATCTAGTCCAACCCAAGAGGAGAACTAGCATTTGCCCTGGCTTTTGGCTTTAGGTAAAGAGTCCAGCCTCCCAACCTGTGCTGGCTTTTTTCTTACTGGATCCTTTTAATAAAACTGAGCTTTGGAACTATAATATACTACTGTTATGTGATGTGATGAAGAGGAAATATGTAAAGGGAAAGCATGCATTATTGCTACTAGTCATTCTGCTTCTTATCATTGGGCAGCAGTTAGTTTGCCTTCAAAATAATTTTTCATTGGAGAAAGAAACAAAGGTTAAGTTGAAACAAAGGTTCTTAATTTGTTTGGATTTTTTTTAAAAAAAATCAACCCAGATAATTACATTCTTTTAAACACCAGGTCTAATTTTACCTAGGAACTAACTGGGAATATTTTTTAAGACTTATTGTTTAGAATCTCCTTGGACATATAGCCAATTAAGCATCTGTACAAAATTCAGAAAGAAACATCAACAACCTAAGATATGCAGAAGATACCACTCTAATGGCAGAAAGTGAAGAGGAACTAAAGAGCCTCTTGTTGCGAGTGAAGAAGGAGAGTGCAAAACTTGGGTTGAAACTAAACATTAAGAAAACCAAGATCATGGCATCTGGCCCTCTCAATTCCTGGCAAATAGATGGGGAAGAAATGGAGGTAGTGACAGATTTTATTTTCCTGGGCTCCAAGATCACTGCAGATGGGGACTGTAGCCAAGAAATTAAAAGACGCTTGCTCCTTGGGAGGAGAGCCATGGCAAATCTAGGCAGCAGACTAAAAAGCAGAGACATCACCCTGTCAACAAAAGTGCGTATAGTCAAGGCTATGGTCTTCCCAGTTGCAATGTATGGCAGTGAAAGCTGGACCATAAGAAAGGTTGAGCGCCAAAGAATTGAGGCCTTTGAACTATGGTGCTGGAGAAGACTCCTGCGAGTCCCTTGGACTGCAAGGCGATCAAACCGGTCAGTCCTAGAGGAGATCAACCCTGACTGCTCTTTAGAAGGCCAGATCCTGAAGCCAAAACTCAAATACTTTGGCCACCTAACGAGAAGGAAGGACTCACTGGAGAAGAGCCTAATGCTGGGAAAGATTGAGGGCACTAGAAGAAGGGGACGACAGAGAATGAGGTGGCTGGATGGAGTCACTGAAGCAGTAGGCGTGAGCTTAAATGGACTCCAGAAGATGGTAGAGGACAGGGAGGCCTGGAGGAACGTTGTCCATAGGGTCGCGATGGGTCGGACACGACTTCGCAACTAACAACAACAACAACACAAAATTCAAATTAGCTGTAAGCTTCATTAAGAATTGTTTTTGTCAGTACAAATTGTATGTATTAGAAACCACTGACTCTTAATTCTGCAGAATATCAAAACAAGATTTGTGGCAACTTGTATGATAAAAGTTGCATTTTGTTTCAAATAAGGAATTGTAGTTCTAGAGAAAATGGATTTTGCATCAAAAAAATTCAGTCTCTGTGTTCCCCACTTAAGAAAATGTGCAAGGATGTGAAATCATATATTAAACCTATAATTTGGAGAGCTACTATGGGTCAGAGTAGATAATGAATTAGATTTATTTATTACACAAAGCCACTGTGTGGTTTAAACAAGACAATATTTAGCATGCTATGTGAACTTCAAATAATTCTATATAGAGGAAGAAATAATATGACTAGGTTAAAAACAGCTTTCTTTGCTGTGTGAAATATTGGCTGTTGCAATAAAATGAGCTTTTCTGTGAAATTAATCAGTTTAGAGCAGCTGCAATTGAACACTAAATAGAGTTCTTTCAGCCACTGGTTTGCTTTTGTTAACTTGTGACTTTGACTTTTAATATCTTTTAAATATCAGGTAACATAGATAGATGGGTTGCAAGCCATCTGTAGATGCTTCATGAGTTCTGAACATAGAGGAGAGAGCTCTGTTGTATATAGGGGATTTCTGAATAATCCTGCAATAATTCTGCCACATACTGTAACCCCACAACTACTGTAACTGGTTATAATGTATGCCATAAAGCAGGGGTGTCAAACTCAATTTCATTGAGGGCCACATCAGCATTGCGGTTGCCCTCAGGGGGCCGGGTGGGTATGGCCAGGGTGGGTGTGGCCTACTGGGTGGGCGTGGCTAGAGTGCATATGGCCTAGTGGGTGGGCGTGGCCAGCTCTACATCGTTCGCATCAAGGGTGCCTATGGGGGCCTGGGCAGGAGTGGGACAGATCTGAGGGTCTCTGGCAGAAGGAGGGTCTCTGGGCCAGGGCCAAGGCAGTGGGGGCCGTTCCCTCACTGTTTCCAGGATGGCTTCATGGGTCACATGAAACCACTTCATGGGCCGGATCTGGCCCCCGGGCCTTGTGTTTGACATGTCTGCCATAAAGTAACTTTTGTGAAGGAGCCGTGGTGACGCAGAGGTTAGACTGTATTGCAGGCTAATTCAGCTCACTTGCAAGAGTTTGATCCTTACCGGCTCAAGGTTGACTCACCTTCCACCCTTTCGAGGTTGGTAAAATGAGGAGGCAGATTCTTGGGGGCAATATGCTGATCCTGTAAAATGCTTAGAGAGCACTGTGTAAAGCACTGTGAAGCGTTCTATAAGTAAGTGCTATTGCTAACTTTCATTAGTTTATTTTTAAGTGCGTATAGATTTGCCTTTTATTTTGCCCTTTTGTTGTTGTCTTTTTTGTTGTTGTTGTCTACAAAGCCACAGATGTTCTCTAATTGCTGGGAGTCTATTTGGGATAGTGTTGGTTTTAGACAAAGCCATCCTGTTAAGCTAGAAGACCTAGCTTGGCTATTATTTCATTGCACTACAGTGTATCACAGAAAATTGTAATTATACTTCTGAATATCAGTAGGACAATCCTGAAGAATGCCAGGAGCTATAAAAGTGATAAGTAGATGTCATAGTTGCCCACTTCTGTCTTCAGGAACAGTGCAACATTTTGAAATTGCAAATTGATACTTCCTGGCTGCTTTTACGGTAGACCAGATCAGGAAATTAGTTCCATAGGAAGACTATACTTCTTTTAAATAGGCTATAATAACAGAATCACGCAAGCCTGTGCATTACATCTCCTTATATCTCACTGAACCAGGAAGGGTCCTGCCTGGGACTCTTCCAAATACTACGTTGTTTGCCAGGCCTTAAGGAATGTTTCAGCCCACTTTGTTTACATAATGGTCCTTGCCTGCAGAATTTCTTTCAAGATCATCTTCCTTATGCTCTACAGTTCCAGAGATGAATCTTGATGAATCTTCCTTTCATGCATCAAAGCCTCTATTCTGGGTTTGTAATACTTGCTATTACAAGTATTACAAGTAAAATATTTGGGAACTATTTTATGTCAGTGGAATATTATACATAAATGGGCCAAACACAAACTTATATTAATGCATTTGATTAGTCCTCTGATGAGAAAAACTAATATAAAATGCTAAATAACAATGTTAAAGGAAATAGAAATATATTTAAAAAGAAGAACTGTAAAGATGGCAAAGAGAGCCATCCATTGTATAACTATAAAATGTAAGGGAGACACGCATCAAAGTTATTGTATATGATAAAAGTATTTCATAATCCCTTAAGTATATTTCACTGCAAAATTACATATGTATTCTCTAAATATTTCTCTTATTATTTGGAGAATGGCTCATCTCAAGATACTGATACACAATATAAGTTAAACTTAGAAAATAAATGTTAAATTTCATAGTTATAGAAAATGTTGTTTATATACTGTACAGGTTGTCCTCAACTTGAGACATTAGTTTAAAGACTCTTCTAAGTTATAGTGGCACTGAAAATAGTGACTTACAACCAGTCCTTGCCCTTACAAGTCCTGCAACCTCCCCATGGTCATGTCATCAAAGTTCAGGCCATGCATTCAGGACAATTGCAGCGTCTCGGGTCAAGTGATCACTTATTTGCAAACTTCCAGCTGGGTTCTGACAAGCAAAGTCAATGGAGGAAGTTGGATTCAATTAACACAGACGTGTCAAACACAAGGCCCGGGGGCCGGATCAGGCCCGCGAAGTGGTTTCATGCGGCCCGTGAAGCCATCCTGGAAACAGTGAGGGAACGGCCCCCACTGCCTTGGCCTTGGCCCAGAGACCCTCCTCCTGCCAGAGACCCTCAGATCTGTCCCACTCCTGCCCAGGCCCCCATAGGCACCCTTGATGCGAACGATGTAGAGCTGGCCACGCCCACCCAGCAGGCCATACGCATTCTAGCCACGCCCACCCAGCAGGCCACGCCTACCCTGGCCATACCCACCCGGCCCCCTGAGGGCAACTGCAATGCTGATGCGGCCCTCAATGAAATTGAGTTTGACACCCCTGAATTAACAACTTCACTATTCATTTAACTGCAGTGGTTTGCTTAACGATAGCAAAATGGTTGTAAAATCAGACATGACCCACTTAACAAACATCTTGCTTAGTGATGAAAATTCTGGTTCCAGCTGTGGTTGTAAGTTGAGAATTACTTGCATTGTTAAAGTATAACCTGCTTGCACAGCATAGCAATGTTAAACACCAATTCAGTTATTTCTGTTTAAAAGTTTTTGAACGTAATTGATGTTTTTGGTGTTCTAGAGGGATTATTTTAAATGGGAAAAAATAATAAAGCTAATTCATTCTCTTCCTTATACCTTCAGGCTACATAAGCATGGCAACTTATGCTACTTGGGTAAATGGGACTTTAAACGCCTTCCATTCACTGAGCGCAGCTTGAAGAGATACCGGTAATTTGAAGCCTGGGAAGTGGTATGCCAGAGGAAGGAAGTTCAGAAAGCTACTGCTGCCTGCTCTTACATGTTCCTTGCTACTTCTAAGACCTCTTTTGCCCAAATACTGTAGCTATGGATTGTCAAATGTAGGGAATAGTTGCAGACAATTTCTTTCTTTTTCCCTAATTGTGTATGTCAATAAGATCTGGTTAGCCTCTGTTGGAAAAAAAAACCCTAATTTTCAACTCAGCCAGAAAAATAATACTTGTATGGATGGCTTATAGTATGACCCAAATTTTCTTTAATTTTGCTGTTTTCAGACACGCACACAGACGCATATTCAGTTTTATACACATACACTTTTAAATGAATCTTTAAAGAATGGGTAAATGCTTGTTTTTTATACCTTGCCATTTGCCTTTATGATGTAATTGATGATTCAAGGATTTCTAAATCTTATATTATAGGATGTTTAATTTACTGTGGGTTCAGAATAGAATTGCTTAATTTCATAGGATGTGGTTACCATTTGAATCATTTAGGGAGAAACCCTGTATTTAAGTTAAAAGTAGAAGAATCTTAGAGGCAATTGGCATCTTCTGTTGCCAGCCGATTACAGTAATATTATGATAGTTTTTCATATGGTATTTGGTACAGAATTGGCATTTTGAGTAGAAATAAAGATCTTAAATGTTTTCTAACTGTGATCATTTTTCTCTATTCATTTAAATAAATTTTACATAAGAGCTGATCTTGAGTAAATCTTTGTGAATTACTACATATGCAGAGGCTAGAATACTAGCAGTACTGATTTAATATTAAGTCTTATGACTTACAACCACAATTTAGTCCAAAGGTTCCATTGCTAAGCCAGACAGTTAAGTGAGTTTTGCCCATTATATGACCTGTTCCTCTGGGTATGGATGGCAGGTGAGCCTATTTTATGTGTTATTTGTGTGGTTGGAGCTAGGCTGTGGGGGCTTCAAGTGCTACTTCTATTTGTACTATTTTCTCTTATTCATTTGCTGTTTATACTGTTTTTTTAATCATGTGTCAGCTACCTGGAATTGTAAAAGAAAAAGGTGGAAATATAAATTAATTTGATAAATCAATTTATAAATAAATGACCAAATTGAAGATTCAGATCAACTGAAATGAATAGTTGTAATTGTTTTATATTGTTTGACTATTGTTGATGTTTGTTTAGTATTCTTGTGAATATTAATCAGTACTAATACTAATCAAGAATCAACTGTAGCTGATTTCTCCCTTGCTGCTTCAGAAGAGAGATTCCTAGCAACATCTTAAGAGTTATCTGTTCCCAAACTATAGTACCAAGGAAATATTGTTTGTCTTACATCCCTAATATTTGCTCCTTTTCTTTTAAGTTAACAGAATAATAGAGTTGGAAGGACCTTGGAGGTCTTCTAGTCCAAACCACTGCTCAAGCAGGAAAATGTATACCATTTCAAACAAATGGTTGTCAAATCTCTTCTTAAAATTCTCTAGTGTTGGAGCACTCACAACTTCTGGAGGCAAGTCATTCCACTGATTAATTGTCTGTAGGTTATTTCCTGTTTTATTAAAACTACCTACCTATTCTAGTTTTTTAAAAATGCTCACATCTTTTGCTTCTTGATATGCCCCCTGGCTATTGTTTCTGGATTTTTTTCTTTTTGCTGTTATTCTGTCTCTCACTGTTAAAATAAACCTACCATTAAAATTATAGACTGACCATTTCTTTGTCAGTGGGCAAACATACAAAATCAGCAGGGGATTAAATCATTTTTTCCCTTACTGCACATGATCCTGTGCAAAGATATTGGCGCTTTAAAGAGTGGCAGACAAGTTATGTTCACATTTCATAGAATATCTTTTTGAAACCAGAGCTTAAGCCCAGGATAGCCTTAATATTTCTGTCCTCTTTTCTGTATTTGTCCCTACACTTTCAGTTGGTTTATGTGTTCAGGGTTGTTTGTATTCATTTGAGCAATTAGTCAAGATATGGAATGGTTTTTTTTTTCCAAAACAAAAACTAAAAACCAAGAGTTGAATCAATAGAAGAGAATATTTGTAGCTCAGGGCTTCAGACATTTCATTACCCAACTAGGTAACATCCTCAGTCTGCTACCTAGTTTAGTAATGAAACATCGGAAAGAAAACAGTCAAGCTCACAGAGCACCAAAGAACCCACAGAATTTACAGTTCCAGCTGTGCTGAATCACATTCAAGATCTTCTTGGTGTATATTTTGTTTCTAAAGCAGTCAGCTGGATGCTTCTGGGAATCCCGGAAATGAACACAAGTGCAGTACTTGTGATCCTGGAATTCATATGCTCTTCATCATTACCCATTTTAAGTCACAAAACTTCATTTGGCTGGGATGTTCTGTACTCTGAGAGGACAGAGTGCATCCTCTATTTACTTGAGAATGCTTATTTTAAAAACTCTTGTGGATTTTTTTATAAAGATGACAAAATATCACTTTTTTTTCTTTTTAGCAGGGGTGTCAAACTGCCGGCCCGCGGGCCGGAGTGTCACGGAGAAACCGCGCCCATCCCATTTTCGGCAATGGGAAAAAGTTCCGATACGTCGCGCGACATCACGTGATGTCGCGAGTTTGACATGCCTGCTTTTTAGAATTGTCATCTCATTTTTTAATTTTTATTTTAATCCCATTTATATCCCGCCCTTCTCCAAAGACTCAGGGTGGCTTCCAATTTAAAGCACAAACCAATGTGCTTAGCAATAGCCTTCATTCTATGTATATGCCTGCTTATTAGGGCTTTCGCCCCCCCCCCCAAGCGGCATTATTAAAAAGTCAGCTTATTGCCCCCAACAATCTGGGTCCTCATTTTACCTACCTCGGAAGGATGGAAGGCTGAGTCAACCTTGAGCCTGGTGGGATGCAAACCTGCACTAATTGCAGGCAGCTGGTGTTACTTAAGGAGGCATTAGCCCACTGCTCCACCAAGGCTCTAAGGTCTAAGGTCTTTGGAGTCAATTTATATCTTTGAGAATTCGGGTTGCTAACAAAGTGAATATGGGACCAGAGCTCTGCAGCAGAGTTCATAGGTAGAGGTCAGTACTTAGCATCTCCAGTTAAAAAAATCAAATACAATATGATTGGATGGCTCTTTGCCTGAGACTTTAGAGAGCAGCCTCCCCAAGCGAATGATATCATCTCCTTGACTTCACATCAAGCAGGGGTGATAGCCATGATAGGAGGGAAAATGAAAGTTGATTTCCAACACATCTGGAGAACATTAGATTGGGAAAGTCTGGTGTAGAGAATACTGGCCTAGATAAATAAATAATCACATCTGAGATAGTTTCCTATATTCTTAGAAATATGGGGTAAAAGAAATTACTGTCTTTAAACAACTTGGGTACCATATCTTAATTTATGTTTAAGGAAAAATAAGCAGGAGAAACATTGATCTTTCAAAAGTATTTTGCTAATTTTGTTTTGGTGGGGGTTTTTCTCCTCCCAGTTACGGAAAACATTTCATATATAAAATCTTTAAAACTGAAGGCTGTTTTTTTTAAATCACTAAGATATTGTTCTACTCCGATCTTCCAAAACTTGTTGCCGTATAGACATTTCAGGCCAATTTTGGGTATGTTGTATGGAAGTTATGGGACTTACAGTTTTTACTTATCTATGGGCACTGGGCTAGGAAAGGTTGCTTAAACTAGATAATTATCAGTTTGTTCAAATTATACCTAAGCAACCAACTGGCTCTCAGGTTATTCTCTTAACTAGTACACTGTTCTGGAGTCTCATTTAAGTTCATTACCATCATTTAAAATACATACAATTTTATATAATGCTCAATCTGAAAGTATTTATATGTAAACCCACAGCAAATCCAGCCAAGTAAAAAAATTAACAGACTGACTAAAGATTAATATCTGGTTAAAGATTAACAGATGTGACTAAAGACTAAAAATAAATATGCATGGTTTACTTGAAATAATACACGCATACAAGAATAAAAATAAAATTATTTCTGCAGGTAAGAAAAATATTGACTTTTATGTTAAACTTTGTCAGTGAAATAATTGCAAGATAATCTAATGGTAATAGTAACAATATAAATACATGAACTTGCATTTATACAGGTACACATCTAGGTATCTAACAGAAGATACTTAACTGAACAGATAATAATATAGTAAGTGCACAATTCATGTGATTAAAGAGACCAGCCAGCAACTTAGTTTTGTATCCTGTTATTGACACGTGCAAAGAATTTGCCCCAATTTCTCATTAAGGTTGTCCCAAAAATAGTCTTCCTGGGAAGGAAAGCATACATCCGCAATAGTGATATGTAAGTCAGCAGAATTAGGAAAAGTCAGCGGTAGACACTACTTACTGTAATTTGTGACTGTCGGGGGAGACTTGTTGCAGTTGGTGTAATAGTGATGCTGCTGGTGATTTTGTTGACAGATTTATTTGGTGTTCCATTTGGAGTTCTGTTATCTTGCACAGGAGTGCAAGGATTATTGTTTTTTATAGAATTAGAAATAGTTTGTGCATAAGGATTTCCTAAATGAATGTGTATTTTATTATCTTCAGTAGTTATTACATTAGAATTAGAACTGTTGGATCTTTGAAACTGCACAGATGGTTGCCTTTCGGGCGATACTTTGAAGACAGTGTGCTTGTCAGCCATTTCCAAGGACACTGGTGAAAGTAACTGCTCTGGGGAACTTCCACTTGTCAAAGCCAAAGGAGACCTTGTTCTTTCAGATAATATAGAACCACATGATTCAGGGGCTTCAGATCTAGCAAAAGTGGTCATAGTAAGAGGTGCCATCGTTCGATCTTGAGCTGGGTAGACATCAGGAACTTTAGATTTTATAGGAGTTAAAGACTCATTTTGAATTATAGTTATCCTTTGCTTTGATGTGCCACAATTGGGTATCACAGCTGTACTAGTAAAAGAGTGAGAATTCCCTGAAGTTGGGCTTGTTATTTCAAGCATGGCTGTATTTTGCTCATGGTCTGGAGTAACCTTTATATGAAGAGGCTGGCCTGGTGTGTGGCTTAAAACTAAATTTCCAGGCTGAATACAATTCCCATTCTGCTTAGCATAAATTCTTCCATTTTGAATGTGGCTTTCTTTGGACTTCATCCATGGGATCCAAAGTTTGCTGTTATTTGCTACATTTGCAATGGAACTATTGTATTTGAAAGATATCATTGGTTCATCGTCATTATCATCATCTTCATTATCGCTGTCTTCATATAAATGTCCATTTATGACAGCCCGTTCCAAAGGAACTAGACTCTTGTAATCAGGTGGTTCATTATCAGCTGGTTCTGTTTGTACTTCCTTGGAGGCAACTTGTAAGTCAGAGATTCTCCTTCCATTGAGACTTGGTCTCAGGCTCTTACTGAAACGCCTATACCTCTCCAGTTCTTCGTTAAGAGTTTCCATTTCTCTGCCTAATTCTTTGTTTTTATTTTCTTGATGAGTAAGTTTCTTTTGCAAGACTCTCTGGTCTTCTCTTAAATGACATATTAAATCTTCTGTTGCCATATATTCATGAATTTTCTCCTTCAGTGCATCTACTTCTCTTGAAAGATGACCTGACTTGGCTGTTTCTTCCTTAAGTTTTCTGAATAATCTCTGCTCATGGTTGCATTCTGTTTTTTCTGCTAACTTATACCGTGCCAGTTCTCTCTTTACTATCTCAAGTTCTTCTGATAAAAATCTGGCTTTGTCTTGTTCATTTACATATCTGCGTTCTAAAGATTCAAATTCGTCTTCAGTTTTCATGAGATCATCTTCTATGGCCTTCATTTCTTTAAGTTTATGTTTTAGCTTCTCAATTTCCTGAATTAGTTCTTTAATCTTGTTGTTTTCTTGCTGGAAAGTTGGGTTCAGTTTTGATGTCTCTTTAAGTTTATTTTTAAGAAATTCTTTTTCTATAGCTTCTAAGGACTGAAGCTTTTTTCTTAGCAAATTCATCTTAGAGGAAAGATCGTTTCCCTTCTCTTCCTCTGTCTTCAGTTTGTTTTTCAATTCATCTCTCTCCCTTGTAAGGTTGGACATTTTTTCTTCAGCATCATTTTTAAATTTTAATGCTTTCTTACTCTCTTCAATCAGTTTTTCTGTAACTGACATAACTTTTTTTTGTTCCAACTGCAGCTGTAAATTTGCAGTCTGTACCTTTTCTTCCATTTGTTTTATTTTTTCATTCATTGTTTTCCTCTCGTCTACAAGCATTACAGTTAATGATTTCAGTTTAGACAGATCTTCCTTAAGCATGAACTCTGTTTTTTCTAATTTATTCTCAGTCGTTTCAAGCTCTCCTATGCGACCTTTTAGGCCATCGAGATCCACTGACAGCTGCTTCGTTAATGTTTTTTCTTTTTCTAGGTTACATCTTAAAGAGGAACATTCCTGCTTGCTCTTGGTGAAAGCGTCCTCCAGTTTCTCAAGCTCCATAATTCTCTTGTTGAGTCTATCAACTTCTACTTTAAAATTTTTACTTTGTGTTGTTTCTTTTTCTAGTTTCTTATGAAGCTCTCGGCATTGCTCTTCCAATTTTATGAGTTCCTCATCTTTTCCTTCCATCTCTAGGACTCTTTTCCGGAGCACCTCCACTTCAGACATAAGGGTAGAGTTTCCACATTCCCCTCTGTTGATTTTCTCTCTTAGATCTTGCAGTTCTTCTTCTGCCTTTCTTAAGGATTGGTTAGTTTCTTCAAGTTCATCAACCTGTCGACTAAGAACTGTTAATTTTAAGCGGAGCTGACGATTTTGGCTCTCTTCATTGGTTAATTTGGCCATTGTAGCTTCCTGTTCTTGGGAAACCTTTCTAATTTGTGTTTGAAGTTCTGCTTTCAACCTGAGAGCTTTCTGCTCCTCTTCGTGGGCTTTTGATTCTGCAATGGAGAGTTTTTCATGTGCTTGTTCTGTAGAGGTGGTTAAATCTTGAATTTGTTGAGTTTGCTGACTCAGCTCTTCTGTTAATCGTTGTTGTTCATCCACCACGATTAAAGTGAATGTTCTCAGTTTTGTTAGCTCCTCCTTCAGTTTGTTTATTTTCTTGCAGTTTTCCTTTTCTCTTTTTGCTTGATAAACTGCATCTTGTTCAAGGAGCTTTTTTAATCTGAAAAAAAAATGAAACAGTTGTAAAAATACTTAGAATATTAATAGAGAATTGTGTGCTACACCGGGAAAGAAAAATATCCAGCAGAAGGATTGCAAACCATTTTATATCACTACCAAGAAAGCTATACAGATGTTTTCATGATGCCTTCAGAAACCAATCTCAATTTGAAGGATAAATGTTTGTCATATTTTCTTTTGAAAATTTCAGAAATGTATATATTAGTTTTATAGCAGTTAGGTAGCTTTTTCTAAACACGAAAACAATTTTTTTTACTGCATTCATCTTCCACTAAAAGATCCATATTTTGTAATCTGTTCCTTTACCTACATAATAATTAATTTCTTGCTGTTGTGCCTTGAAACTACTATTAAAATATTTTAAAGTGGCATTAAATAGGAGCTCCAGGTAGTGTCAGATGGCATGGATCATCTTGATTTCTACATTTTATCATTCAGATAGAGCTTTGGGATGAAGAATGTATTAATATCACTTAACTGCCTTTTGTGATAGATAACTGATTGGGACCTTCATGAATCTTAATAAAATGGGCCACTGAATCATATTATATTGTTTTACAGTTTTTGTCTTAATAAATGTGAAAATACTGCTAAACTGTTGCTTTTTCTTTTCTCTTGATTTAAACACACATACACGTATGCATAGGCACAGGTTTACGCATGAACAGACACAGAATGTTTTTATGGATCATTTGGAGCTTGTTATAAATACTTAATTATAAAGAAATATCTCTATGGCCAAGAAATCAGTGAGTCATAGGTAAGCAAGAAACAGGTGGTTTGGACAATAAAAGGCACTCATACTTGTTTGTGAAGACAATATTTTTTTCCACTAAACTGATGAAAATATGTAATGTCCACATGCTTTTCATAAAAACAGTGGAATTGATAAGTAACCCAAATAAATGTACTCAAGTGGAAGTCCTAACATATTGTACATTGTTTATGTTTTTAAAAAACTAGCTCAACATCTGTAGTTTTAATTTTGGTATAAAATTGGGAGTATTCCTGGAAGAATTTTGCCATCCTACTTATTTCAAAAGAAAATTCATTCAGGACTAAAAACAGGGAGGGTCTTAACATGTTGGAAACATTTTCCTTCTTAGTTAAGAAAAAAGATGATGGAATTAAAATCTGGTGGGAATAAGTAGCTACTCTTGTATCCCTGAAATACATCTGTTTTAGAAAGAAAGGAGCTTATGTAAAATCACTTTGTAAAGGAAGCATAGATGATTCAGTTTAATTCAGTAGCTAGTACTATGAAAGAAAGAAAAATGTTCTTTCTCTATGAAATATAATGTATAAGCATAATATTGTATGTTATTATTGACATCTAATATATTACTAAAACTCTTATGTCTGTAATCTTTAACTGGATGAAACAGTGCATCATGGAGCAACAATTTTTAAAGGAAGCTTAAAAATTAGCTCAGGTGCGCTAAGATACAAAATGCATCCAAAATCCAGGATGCATAACTCAAGTATTTGAAGTTTGGCAAATTGTATAAAAATTGATGGCATAAAAATTACCATAAAGGTTTTAATGCAAATGTGTATTCCTATGATCAGGTCATGATGCTTGATTGTACTATACAGCATGGGCTACTTTCAAGGCAGACACATCTTTGAATATTTCCCTGAATTTTTATGAAGTTTTCAACTACATAAGAAGCTCTACCATTGTTGAAGGAATCTAGTAAAGAAATATTTCTGAAATGATGACCCATCGGGTCACAGTTAAAATGATAACAGCAAGAATAATTGTGGTACTGACGGTGTTAATAAGTTAATAAGTTTTTTGAATTTATGATTTTTTATTTGAATAAACTGCATGCATTTTTATATATAAATACATTATAATATAAATACTGTAAAAAGGTAAACATTTCTCTTCTCCAGTTGACTCTAGGGAGCAGTGCTCATATCCATTTCTTAGTTGAGGGAGCCAACATTGTCTGAAGAAGCTTCTGTGGTCCTGTGGCCATGACTATATGCCGAGGTGCACAGAACACTATTAATTTTTCACTGAAGTGGTACCTATTTATCTACTTACATATGCATGCTTTCGAACTGCTAGCTGGGCAAGTACCAGGAATTCACCCTATTGCATAGCATTTGGGTCTCAAACCCAGGCTGTCAGTTTTCCAGCTGACAAACTCAACGTAAATTCTATGCAATTTAAAATATTTTTATCCTGCCTTTACACTATATTTTTAATTATATTATTCAAATGTAAACTAAATTTACAATGGATGAATGAAAGGTTCAAAATATTCTTTAAACATAGGTTGGCAACTTAAAGCAGAACCAAGACTAAAAAATTATTGAATTTCTCAACAAAAGTTATTCATAGGTCTTTCTGGTTATACACATTGTATTACATTTTTAGTTTTAAATCCTCCACCTCTGATTGATGATTTTCTTGATGGTGTAGAACAGGGTGTCAAACTGCCGGCCCGCTAGCTGGATGCGTCACATGAAGGCCATACCCACCCAGCTCCACAAAGGCAAAAAAGTCACGATACGTCATGATACATCACGTGACATGATCGAGTTTGACACCAATAGTGTAGAATATTCAGTTGCTCATAAAACCAAACTGAATAGTTGTTTATTTGGTAGGGACTAAAATTAAACATATAGAATACCTGACAACTGGCATAAGCAAGCATGAGATAGTAAACTAAAGGCAGTAGACAATTGAATAAGGAAAGAAAGTCAAAACACACAAGAAAAAAACAAAAAATGTAAAATGGGCAGATTCAAAGAAAATATTTAAAATCAGCAGAATAGCAGACTTTACTACTAAGAGAAAAAGAATGAAATGATGATAGTGTTACTCAAGAGACAAAGTTTATAATTTATATATTATATATAATACAATGTGTGTGTATATATACCTATATACTTACACACGTTCTTATATGTGTGTGTGCTCTTATGGGACAAGCCCGCCTCACCTGTGCCAGCAGAGGAAGGTATGTTGCAGTTCCCGTCAGTCAACGAATTCTGGCTTGTAAGGTCCAGGAGAAGAGCCTTCTCTGCTGTGGCCATGGCCCTTTGAAACATCTTCCCCTGAGGTGTGATTGGTTCCCACCCTCCTGATCTTCTACAAAAGCCTGAAGACCTGGCTTTGCCAGTTGGGTTGGAGTCCTAATGGAGGAGTACCACCCTGGAGGTGGTTGATTGACTAATAGCAGCTTCCCCCCCCCTTTACATCCTGTTCCTTTCCTTCCCATCTTTTAGTTTTAGTTATAATCTATATTTTAATTGTGATTTTATATACAGGTGAAACTCGAAAAATTAGAATATTGTGCAAAAGTTCATTTATTTCAGTAAAGCAACTTAAAAGGGGAAACTAATACATAAGATAGACTCATTACATGCAAAGCAAGATAGTTCAAGCCGTGATTTGTCATAATTGTGTTGATTATGGCGTACAGCTCATGAAAACCCCAAATCCACAATCTCAGAAGATTAGAATATTACATGCAATCAATAAAACAAGGAGTGTACATAGTACAATATCGGACCTCTGTATAAGTATAAGCATGCATATGTACTCAGTACTTGGTTTGGGCCCCTTTTGCAGCAATTACTGCCTCAATGCGGCGTGGCGTGGAAGCTATCAGCCTGTGGCACTGCTGAGGTGTTATGGAAGACCAGGATGCTTCAATAGCGGCCTTCAGTTCTTCTGCATTGTTCGGTCTCATGTCTCTCATCTTTCTCTTGGCAATGGCCCATAGATTCTCTATGGGGTTCAGGTCAGGCGCGTTTGCTGGCCAATCAAGCACAGTAATCCCATGGTCATTGAACCAGATTTTGGTGCTTTTGGCAGTGTGGCCAGGTGCCAGGTCCTGCTGGAAAATGAAGTCAGCATCCCTATAAAGCTCGTCTGTGGAAGGAAGCATGAAGTGCTCCAAAGTCTTGTGGTAGACGGCTGCATTGACCCTGGACTTAATGAAGCACAGTGGACCAACACCTGCAGATGACATGGCTCCCCAAATCAACACAGACTGTGGAAACTTCACACTGGATTTCAAGCATCTTGCAGTGTGTGCCTCTCCATTCTTCCTCCAGACTCTGGGTCCTTGGTTTCCAAATGAGATGCAAAAGTTAGACTTTGGACCACTGAGCAACAGACCAGGTCTGTTTTTCTTTAGCCCAGGTAAGACGCTTCTGATGTTTGTTGTTCATGAGCAGCTTGACAAGAGGAATACAACATTTGAAGCCCATGTCCAGGATCCGTCTGTGTGTGGTGGCTCTTGATGCACTGACTCCAGCCTCAGTCCACTCCTTGTGAAAGTCCCCAACACTTTTGAATGGCATTTTCCTGACAATTCTCTCCAGGCTGTGGTCATCTCTGCTGCTTGTGAACCTTTTTCTTCCACACTTTTCCCTTCAACATAACTTTCTATTAATGTGCTTTGATACAGCACTTTGGGAACTTCTTTTGCAATTACCTTTTGAGGCTTTCCCTCCTTATGGAGGGTGTCAATGGTTTTCTGCACAACTGTCAGGTCAGCAGTCTTCCCCATGATTGTGATTCCTACTGAACCAGACTGAGAGACCATTTAAAGGCTCAGGAACCCTTTGCAGGTGTTATGGCTTAATTAGCTGATTAGGAGTGGGACACTTTGAGCCTAGAATATTGCACCTTTTCACAGTATTCTAATTTTTTGAGATTGTGGATTTGGGGTTTTCATGAGCTGTACGCCATAATCATCACAATTATGACAAATCACGGTTTGAACTATCTTGCTTTGCATGTAATGAGTCTACATATTAGTTTCCCCTTTTAAGCTGCATTACTGAAATAAATGAACTTTTGCACGATACTCTAATTTTTTGAGTTTCACCTGTATTAATATATATATTTATTGTTTTATTTTGAGGTTGTAAGCTACCCAGAGTAGCTTACAACAAGACTGGGGGAAAACAAACCACATGTCAATTTTGCATATTAGAACATAGACTCTAATAAATTATACTAATTTGTTAGGAACCAGTTACTTAAGTTCAGTTCTGAAATTGCATGTAACAGTCCAATCAAAAAAGTTACTTGGTAGAAAACTTTAAGTCCTGCGTTTTGCACAAAGCTTTTTGATGATACATCTATTTACATGCACACACATCCACGTCTCCCTTATATACACTTGTAGACAACCATTTTCAACTTCTTTCATCCAAAGAAGAATATATCCCAATGGAAATTAGAACTGTTGGGTTTGTGCTGCTAAAACTGTAGTCTTTTTGCTGGAATTAAATTGGGAGCCAAGTAACTTCCCTTTTTCTCCCAGTAAAGGAAATAAAAATTACAGTGAAAAAGGAAGCATGATGATTTTCACCCTTTCATTTTGGAAGAAATCTATCATTTCCTTCTTTCTACAGTTAGTGGCAACTTCTGGATGTCACATCCTTGCCTCCTAATTCTCTCCGTATGAATAACCCAAGAAAAAGACCGTGACAAATTGTGTACTGAACATACAACAGCATTTAAATTGGTTGACACCCTCATTTAGGTTATATTGCATAAGTATCTCAATATATCTGCAAGTTATACTTCTAGTCCTTGTAAAAGCTAAAAGGAAACACAAATCTTAACTTGAAAAACTTAAACCAAACAGGGTCAGTCAAGCCTTATTCTTTACCCATTCAGCTTAGATGTTCTTATAACATGCATGTTCAAATGTAATAAGAGATAATGCCATTCCTTAGAAGAATTAGTGATTTTGATTTAATATTTAACATGGTATTCTATCATTGACAAAAGTGTTCAAAACTATTAGAAAAATACTAGCCTTAGAATGGTTGAATGCTAGGAAATAATAAGTAATTTTACTTATAATAAAATATAAGTAAAAAGCTGTATTTGAATCCCCATTCAAATTTCATTTTTGTACCACATTATATTTATATAGCTAAAATATTTGAAGTACCCTATTAAGAAAAAATTATCCCAGCAAGGTAACAAAATAAAATAGCCATCAATAAGACAAATCTAATTGCAGATATGGGGAGGGAAATCAAAACAAGCATATAGAGACATCATACCAAATGTTATACAGATAGTCCTTGACTACAACAGTTCATTTAGTGACTGTTCGAAGATACAATGGCACTAAAAAAAAGTGACTCATGACTTTTTTTTCCACACTTAAGGCTGTTGCAGCAGCCCCATGGTCACTTTGTAAAATTTCAGAAGCTTAGCAACTGACTCAAATTTTATAATGGTTTCAGTGTCCCAGAGTCATGTGATTACCTTTTGTGATCTTCTGGCGAGCAAAATTAATGGGAAAACTAGATTCCTTTAACAACTCTATTGCTAACTGAACAACTGCAGCAATTCACTTAACAGTTGTGGGAAGGAAGTCATAAAATGGGACAAAACAGGTTCGCATCCCACCAGGCTCAAGGTTGACTCAGCCTTCCATCCTTCCGAGGTAGGTAAAATGAGGACCCAGATTGTTGGGGGCAATTAAGCTGACTTTGTAATAATGCCGCTTGGGGTGTGTGTGAAAGCCCTAATAATCAGGCGTATACATAGAATGAAGGCTACTGCTAACGCTTGTAAGCCGCCCTGAGTCTTCGGAGAAGGGCGGGATATAAATGGAATTTTTTTAAAAAAAACTCGCTTAACAAATGTCTCAATTAGCAACAGAAATTTTGGGCTCAATTATGGTCATAAGATGAGGACTACCTATATAATGGCCACTTCATTTACAAATATCTAGTGGAACAAATGGGCTTTAAAAGACATATTCTACATTGGTCAAAAAGTCTGTCTTGACGGAGAATATTCCATATTACTGTCTTCTCTTCAGAGAATATCTTACATTATCATTTAATGTTTTTCACTAATGGTAGAACAATAGCATATCTTTGTATACTGCCCAGATCTAAGGAAACTGGCCTGCTGATGTAGTGAAAAAGTTCTTTTAAATACTCAGGTTCCAGCTGATTAGACATCCTAGTCCACCATCTGTACCTTTATTTGATTTGGAAAGGTACAAAATAGTAAGGGGAACCAAAAACCCCGATTTTGGATTAATAACTATTCCTATTTGCCACACTGTCTAATGAAACAAGAGTTTCTGAAATATTTGAAAGATTGCCTTTTAGATAATCTCCGTAAGCATACTTCCCTAACAGGGAGCAGATTGCCTTACAAAGAGCCACTGGATCACAATTAGCAGATTCCATAAAGGCAAGATATCAATGTGAATGCTCAAATGTGAGTTTGTGTGCTCTGGTAATACTCAAGACAGGGTTTAAGCTAGCAGTACTTTAGTGATTAGGTCTGGTCTGCTTTGCATCTCATTGAACTCCTCTATAAATCAGGAAGTTACAGCAGTGCAATCCTGTCTATTTCTCCAGACCTTATTTTAGGTAAATGGAGTCTGAAACAAACTTCCCACCATCTCATCAGGTTATTCCTCAAGTGTTTCTGAACATTCACAGGATTTATTATGTACTTTGGGCAGACTGATCTAATAGGTCCATCCTCAATGTAGATAGGACTAAAACTCTAGCCGTGGTGGCGAACCTATGGCACGCGTGCCACAGGTGGCACCCAGAGCCCTCTCTGTGGGCATGCATGCCATCGCCCTAGGCCTTCAGCTGGGTTTTATAAAACCTTTTCGCTTAAGGCCTCTGCCGCCATGTGCAAAAAAAAAAAGGTTCAATCAATCAAATTCAACTTCTCGTGGGGAAAAAAAATCTCGCAAAGTTTGAATTGATTGATTGAACTTTTTAATTCCCAACCAGTCTGCTGTTACCACCGCAGCAAAGCCCACCCAATGGGCCACACCTACCCGGCACCTGATGATACAGAAGTGGGTTTTGGGTTGTAGTTTGGGCACGCGGTCTCTAAAAGGTTTGCCATCATTGCTTTATAGCAATCAGACCGTAATCTGTAAGTGACAAGGGGCGGAGTTCAGTGTTCAGTGTTTCGTTTTCAGAACATGTCACATCTTCCCCAATACAAAACAGATCTAGTGTGTAACATCCCAAGAGTGTCATGCCCTTGATAATATTAGTTAAGTCCAAGCATGTCATGGACTCTTTGGCTAATTCAAATGCCAATATCATCAGTTGAGAGAACTCCAAATTTATTTGTTCAATTTATATGCCTGTCCACATGTTAATTTTGCATATTTTTAGGGAACTTTAGCTTTCAGACATTTTCTTGTATCTCTAAACTTTTCTCTTTATTTAGGCTATACGTTGATAGTTGAGACTAGTTTTAGGAATCTTCTCCAATGCGAAGTTGGTTCTGTTCATCCATGTTTGCATTAGCAAAAACGTATACTAGCGCAATATTGGATGTCCCCATTGCTGAACCCTATCTCATGTATATTGTCTCTGTTCTGTTTCACTGGTAAGTGCTGTTCACGGACACGGAACATATGACAAAGTGAAGAGTTCATTCGTCTGACTGTGCTGTTTTACCTCAACTGCACATCTTTAGATGCCAGGAAAAGCATCTACCAACCATCACAAAAGGGACAAATATGGCTGTAGGATTGTGTCTATTAACTCTCCTGTGCACTTCTTTCTATAGCCTATTCTTTTTTTAATCAAGCAGGGTGTTGTTTTTTTTTACAACAGTCGAAGTTCTGAATGTAGCTGAGACAAAAGGGAGGTCGGTCATCTCAGCTTTGCACTGTTTCAATCTGTTCAGCAGAGCTAAGTAGTTCATGTTCACTGCTTTTTCATTATCCTGTTCTGCTGTCTTGGTATTGCAGATCTGCACTAGACTGAGATGGGCAGAATAGTTAAACATTTACAATATGGTTGGAATGAGTAGTCTACCACTACTGCACAAGTAACAACACAATGCTGCTATAGGTATCCAGCTCTGTACAGGGACAGTGGTAGAATGATTGCAGACAAAACTAAAGACTTCTCACATCAGCTCAAAATGGCTTGTAAATTTTGGTCTGATACCATCCATACAGACATCAGAAACAAACTAATTTACCACTATTGTAAATCATGGTTTGGACATAATTTGAGTCCTAATTGTTATTACAATGTGTTAATGAGTGAATGATAACTGTTGAACAAAAGTGCTGTCTTATTTCCTCTTCAGCTTGCTTGGGAATATGTATGAGATTCTTGTCTTTTTTTTCTCTCATGGGCAGATTGATTCTAGGCCAGAAAAGCAACAAGTAATTTTATTTAGAATAGTCAAAACTGAAACTCACTTAACTTTTACATCAGCAAGGAAATTACTGTTGTGCAGATGGAAGGGTAACAGGAGGAAATGGAAAGATTAGACACTAGAGATGTGGGATGGTGGTGAGAGCACAGGACTATGAGGAAAGATCTCCTGAGTTCTAATTCATCTATCTTTGCCTTCTTTGTGCTAAAATTAAACTTGCCACTTAACGTTTTCCATGAGAACAGACTGACTTCATGTTATCTATATTGATCTTACTCTCATTTAGCTATTTCTGTTATATAAGTGGTTGACTGATATGCTTCTGAATTGTTTAGTATTAAACATTTCTTTAGGTTTAAACTAGCCCAGAAGATTCTGCTAAGGCCCGTTTCCCCTCTTCCCCACCAGGCCACCAAACCACGAAGGTTTGGGACCACTGCTTTACAGCACTCTCTAAGTGGTTAGTCAGCATATTGTCCCCAACAATTTGGGTCCTTATTTTACCAACCTCAGAAGTCAGCCTGCAATACTGCATTCTAACCACTGCACCATCATAGTTCCTTCAGTAACAACTCTAACAACTCATGCTGCTCACAGGATTTACAGATAATAAAATATTATTTTACAATAATATTTTCAAGAATTGTACTTTATGGCCACTTTTTTTAGAAGCCCTGGCCACAGGATCAAGCTTCAGATATTGAAATGGCCACGTAATAGCAGGAACTCCCCTTCTTTTTCCATTCTCTTTTCCTGTGTAACTGTTTAATTTCCATGGTCAGATAACAGCACTTTAAATATTTTTGCTTCAATACTACTAAATTGGTCCTTACTCCTACCCTTGAAAGTGTGCTCACATTCCTATCTGTATTTGGAATTATTGCTAACTCTATTGGTAGCAGATTTTCATTGGGTATGGAAAACCTATAATCCCACAGATGTTCTCAAGTCCTGCTCCATTGGCCATGCCGATTAGAAAATGTAGCTCAATTACATCTGGAGGTCTATAGACTCCCCATGCCTATTAAGATAATAGACCAAGAGATGAAGAGTTTGAGGTATGGAAAACACTAGAGAAGACATACAGTAAGTATGTAAACTAGGCCATACTGGTGAAGGCATATTCTCTTAATTTATTTTACAAATTTGCTGGGGTAGCATGGAAGGAAATCTTGAAAGTTATGTTTATTCCTTGGAGAAAAGTTAGGGGCTAAATGTAAGTGTTTTATAATTTATTTGACCAAGTTTTTATTTTTATTGAAAGCAATGAGAAGTTATTATCCAAAGGCAGAGGCTGATGTACCATCAGTATGCTGATGATACTCAACTTTACATCCCTACTTTGGCCAATGATGTAATGCTCTGAAAATCCTGTATCAGTGTCTGTATCAGTTGGATGAAGATGGCTCCAGTTCAACCCAAGCAAGACTGAATGGATTAAGGTGTTGGGGTTTGTGGTTCTGGGGACTTTCCATCTCTTGTTCTGCATGGGCAGAATTTATTAGGGGTCTTTATAGACTTACAGCTCCTGTTTGAGGAACAGGAGGAGGACGTTTTGGCAAGGTGGGTCTTTGCACAATTATGTATTGTATACCACAAGTAGGATGTTCCTGGTTTGGGACATCCTACTTGCAATCATTTATGCCTTGGTATCTCTCAGAAGGATTACTGCAATGTGCTGTACTGAAACTGCCTTTAAAAAGTATTGGAATGTTCAATTGGTGCAAAATGACACTGCATAAGCAGTTATGTACGTGCCTCAATCAAATCATATTACACCTATGTTCATGGGTTGCAGGTTCAGTTCAGGGTCCTGGTGATAACCTATAAAGCTCTTGATGGCATATATTCATGGCACTTTCCCAAGATGAAACTTCATCATATTATACATGATTTGCTTTTGAATTAAAAATCATAAAATTTATTACAACCTGAGGCAAATCGGTCTTCCTCAATGAGAAGTGCATACAGTATAAGAAGCACCAAGGAACAATGTTGTTGTTTAGTATTAAGTGATATCCAAACTTATGTAATTGAAAAAACTATGGGAAGTGAAACCAACTGGCATAATTTATCATGTTGCTATGTTGTAGCACTGTTCATATGTATTACAAAATGGAAATGTTCCTCATCTCATGGACAATATCATTTAAATCCACACAATTTACTGTAATATTAATATAATTGTAGCATTGCTATTCCTGTCCACAATCTTTCAAGCTTCTGTCTTTCAAGCTCTTGTAAACATAGCAATCCATAAAAACTGAGTTGCAGAGTTACAAAGATTTTGTGGATGTTGAACAAGAATAATTGGAAAGAGAATTAATGTAATGTAGATACAGCTTTGTGCTGTATTGTATAGAAACAAAACTGCTGTGATAAGCAATACTTAACCCCCTGATTTGAGAGAATTAAGCAAATCTCTCATGGAACTCAGATACTTAAGTTTATCTAATATTTTAATATCATCTAATATAATTTATTGTTAATCAAAATAATAAAATAAACTTTATCACGTTTCTGCTATTCAATTGTTTTAGACTGTATTTCCTACAATCTCCAACCAAAATATTAGCCATAATTGATTGTAAGAACTGTAGGCCTACATTTCTGCATGGCACTGAGTTGAGGAAAACTTGATTTGCAGTTTTGAAAATCAATCTGTTGGTGAAATTCTAAAAACAACTGATGAGAACCAAATAAAACCTTGGTATCTGAATGGAAATTTTTAACCATATAATATGTGCTATAAACCTCTAGTTGATGTAGTGATTAAACAAAGTGATTTTAAATAGAATAAATGCAGTTTATCCATTAGTGCTTAAATTATATTGTAATTATTTCCATTTCCTGTTTTCAAAAGTTTTTAAACCAGATGACTGGAAAAAATGATTGTATTTCACTTGCTTTCTCAGCAAATCAAACTTTTTGATAGTGTTATATTTTTTTGCTTTATTTAGCCTGATAATCTTTGTTTCAGAGAATGTTGTTTTCTCAATCCAATAATATTTCGGTAAATTAATAAACAGTAAAATGTTGGATATATTTTTAAAAATAATTGTTAATTATGCAAAATTTTGGGGCAGCATATTTCATGGTTTTACAAATCTAACTAAAATATAGTAGATACATTCTTTAAAAACGCTCCTTAAAAATAATAGTCTTTTAAAATCCCAGTTCATTTGAATTAGTTTATTTTGAAAATCAGTAAAGTAAGTTGCTCTAACTTCCAACAAAATAGCCTGAAAGGACCAAAAGAAATAGGGTTATTATTCATCATTAATTAGTTTAAAATCTTAGAAACTATTGCTTTATGTTTGGTTAGTTTACCAGATAAAGGTGTCATCATAGCAGTGAATGAGAATTTCACTCTGACAAGGATTTAGAACATTTTATTAAGAATAGATTATGCAATTTATTAATAAAAACAAAAATATTTTCAAACAGTATACATATTCTTAAAGATGTATACCATTGTAAGCATGTCCTTGACAAATTCTGCAAGCTAACTGCTGTTTTCTAAAATATTCAACTCAGTCTTAAAATTAACATTGTTTACATCTAATTACCTTTGTGGGCATAGCAATTGTTGTTATTGTAATTTGAAGAGATCTATTTTCATGTATAGATAGTTTGACAAATTTTGTGTATTGTAAGATAGCTAATGAATATAGAATTGGAAGAATTATCTGAATAAATGTAAATAAAATGTTCAAATGTATTTCCATCCTTACTCCAAATAATAAGTGTTTGTGTTTTACATATCTAATTTAGTTTGCCTCAGTCTTAATCTTACCATGAATATGTAACTGCTGATATAGGAAACATAGTTTTGTATTGTGACTGTCCTTAGTACCAGGTAGTTTACATTGATCATTACCTTGCAACAGCATATGTTATACAGAGGAGAAAAAACAGTTTCTAATATAAAACAACTTTCTTGAAAATCATTTCTAAGGTTAAAAAATCCTTAAAGCATATATAATTGATTTTAAAAATGAATTAAAATGGTAACAGTAATAATTATCTTACTGTCAATGCTACTGTTTTGATTTATAATTTACATTTTCCAAACTTAAAACTTCTAAAGCTGCTCAAAAGCACAATACATCTTAGTGAATACGTGTTTCTACATGCCTATAACATATAACATGATGTATTAAAAAAAGCTGCTACAACTTTCTTCATACAATTACAAACTCACAGTCTTCTCCCAGTTTAAAATGCAGTTATGACTCTGTCCAGCACACACTTGGAAATTATGTGTAATTTCTAGCTCTCCCCTTTTCTTAATTTAATGCTTCAGTTATGTCTTGAAAATAACTTTTTATGCTTAGGAGGAGAACCGGAAAGTTGTTTGGTATTATAATTGATCTCAGCATTAAGTCCAAGCTGTGCTGTGAAAATAATATAAAGTGAACCAACTGATTTTTTGAAGCAAAATGCCTATTGGCTGCTAAAAGAAACTTCTTCCCACAGTCTCCCTCTTACCTTAAGCAAATGCACTGAAGAGTTCTTGATTTAATTATTGCTCAGTAGTGTTCAGATTTTGTTTCTCTTAGGCATTAGGGATGTGAGCATTCCAGCAGTTACACGAAACAATGAGAGAGAAACTCTCTGCTTGCCCAAAGCCTATGAAGCATTACGTCATGGCAATACCTTATAAGGAACTCTATATTGTGCAGTCTCATTCTGTATTTAGTGTACTTTAGTGATAACCAGAACTACAAATATGTGTATTTGTGCGTGCGTGCATGCATATTTATGCATGAGTGTGTTTTTCTGGCTTGAAATACTTTGAATTGTGAAACATTTCATGTGTCAAGATTGATTTGTGGCCAAAATGAATGCACTGAAAAGTTTAGAGGAGTTAATTCTCATTACTCATAATAGGATAGTGAAGTGGTAGCAGAGCAATATTTTAATTTTTTTGTTTTTTCCCCCATAACACAACTGGATTTGTTTAATTTTTATTTTATTTTCTGAGTTACAGAGGTTGGGGGGGGGAACACCCAAGCTTAGCTGGCCTCCTCTGAGAAAAGTATGAACATCAAGCCTTGTTGCCTTGTGTTTTATTTCCTGATGATGTAACTAGAAAACAATTCTTCAAGTATGATGGGAAGGCCAGATGAGAAACAGGGGTGTGTTGTGTGTAAAAAGTGCATGTACTTTTTCCTTTTAAACCCATTTTTAAACTTTCTTTCATTTAGTATATTTAGGATTATTAATTAGTTGGTATTAGTAAGATTTTAATAAGGTTTTATAGATAACATTCATTTGATCTACAATCAGGAAAAAAACAACAGGCTTCAATTTACAGAAGAATGAATTTTCTATTGCTTTACAAATAGAAATATGTAAGAAAAAGATTGCAGCAAATTCATTAAAATAATTAACTGGTTAAATCTTCTGCATATTAATGAAAGTTTAAAATTGTATAAAAGAATTTTAAAACTGTATGTACTATATACTACATACTGTACTATACTACATAGTATATACTGTATTGTACTATGCTAAATGCATTGGCCTGAATCATTTAAGTTTAGTCTTTTACAATGCCCAAAATTTATTAGAAATGTTGTAAAAGATTGAATTGAATTTACTTCCAAATAAAATGAATTTAGGATTGTGGTCATGGTTGGTTACCTACATGTGTTTTTATGCTCGCATAAACATTGTAAATTGTATGGTAAGTATTAAAGGATTAATGCTGTGTCATAGGGACTGAAGCTTAACTTTCTAAAGATGTTTCACATTATAAAAATATGAATATTTCAGTTTAATCTACATATTATGAAGTTCTGCATATTCATTTTAAAAAATACAGTGTTTGATAAATATACTTAAAAATGCCATGTTCCATAATATTCTGAAAGCAGAGTCTGGAACTGGCAGCTTCTTCCAAGCAAATTTGTCTGTGAATCAGATTGTTATTCTCTTGCCTCTACCTTTGAAAAATATATTGGTAACTACTAGACAGGATTCAATTTTTTTTACTTCCAGTACTACAATGGAATTCTGCCCTTCTGTGGGCCCCCCTCCTATTAATTTTGACTTGTTCTTGGTTTTAGGCATCTGGGAGTAATATTATATTAATATTTTTCTCCATTTATCGTAATGCTCTTCCATTTAATTATTTATTGAAGTATTGAAATATGCATTATTGGTTTATTTGAATAGAAAAATTTGAAAATTTCCTAGTGGAAAAGCAAGATCAAAAATTTAAAAATAAATTGTAATGATACAGCTTTCTCATAATATCTGCCCTCTCCCATTCCCAATATGTTGTGTATATATTGATATAAAGAATGATTTAAGTTTGCGAAGAGATAATGGGCTACAGTGATACAAATGTAGAAAAGAGAGGAGTTGTGAACCTTCTACTTTGCAAAAAATTGGCCACTGAAAATATCCTCCAGAGAATGTTCGTTCTGATGGTAATCTTTCACATACAAAAGGAATTGGAATTGGTAAGATCATATTTGTTTATCTCAGCCATTGAGTGAATATTCATATACAGGTAAGATGTTTTGCATAATTTCTAATCTGAATACAGATTATAGTGCATGCTGGAAACCTCTTATGTTTACCATTAATTATTGATACACTGAATACTTCGCATTACAGTTTAAATACAATCATCAGAGATTACTGTTTGCAGCTGGCCGACAGAGCAAATATTACATAATACTTTAATACAGGAAATGAAGAGCATGTCTCATTAATACTGAGAGAAAGGTTTGAGTAAAAGTTTCTAGAAATAAAAACTTCAGTTGGGTGTTCATGTGGTGCATCTGGACTAACTACAAAAACATAAATTCTATGTCCCTGTCATTTGTTTTCACATTAGAAAAAAATGATAAAGTGTTGTGCTCATTGTTATTTGCTATTCAATATACATTGTTTTTATTAAGTGTGTATTATTTACCGAACAATTACATTATTTACTTAGTTTTCTTTTTTTTTAATTGAATTTTCTGCTTTCTGTTTTAAAAGTAGCCATATTCCTATTCAGTCTGAAAAGACCAAACCCAGATAAAAAGACAAAGGCAAGCTAGGAAAAGGGCAGATGGGATTTCCCTATGGCACTATAAAAGAAAATAATATTCAGTCTCCTGCTAGCTCTTCCTAATAGGAGTTTTGTTTATAGACTCTACTTCTTTAGGAATGTAATCTTCAGGGAACACCATGTTCATTCTTTATTTGCTGGGAATATCTATTTATCAGAAAGGATAACAAACTACATTTATTTGGGATAATAGGGCTTTGCATGAAGAGTCTAAGTTCTGAGCACCACGATGCCTAGACACTCAACTTGGAACACATTAATATCCCTGCTTCATCTATCTTTTTAATTAGCTAAGAGCCTTTTAATTTCCAAAGAGAGAATGAGAGATAGATGCTGCAAAACAAAGCACTATTTGTTAGTTGCTTCTGTATTTCCCATAATATTTCTGAGCTTCATTTTAACCCCAATAAAGAAGAAAGGGGGTGTAGCCATTACTTTATTTGGAAATTTCTGCACATACTCGGGGGGGGGGGAAAGATGTACAGTTAGAAGGAGGAAGATATGAAATGTAATTAGGGGGGAACAGAAGGAGTTGCAGACCACATGGATATGAGGAGTAGAAAAGAAACGAGGAACATTTTGCCTGAGCTAGAAACACCTGTAATATAGTTATCTGTATATTTCTGTTCTTTTGATGTGTTTTAGGACTAAATTTGTGCTATGTATGCTTTGTGTGAATGCACCTTTCACTGAACATCATCAGTTTGCCTGTATATATATGACTCTACTCTTCTTTTCAGTTGGAAAATGGGCATTTGACTGTTGATGACTTCCAAGACATTGGTGAATGGACACTTTCTACTTGAAAGCTATTTTTATAGCCTTCATGACAGGTTCTCTAAGTTTGAAATGTGTGTCCTGGTCCAAAAACTTGTATGGCCTCTTCTCTAATCTGATATACAAACTTCCAATGAGTTATTTTGAAGTGGGATAGACTATATTTTATATCTTACGCTTATGATTCACAAAAAATGGTTGGGTGCAATTATTACTATTGTTTTATTTTTAAAAAGAGCCACATAGATATATAACTAGTGATATGGTCAAAGCCAGGATATCTCAAGGATGATTTTCATGAATTTGTTGTCAAAAGTGCTTCACAGCGAACAATATCAGAAAATCCATAATACTATAAAAAATATATGGATGTTTAAAGTCCAGAAGAAGGCAACAGCATATCTCAGTTATATCATGCCATAGACACTATTTGTATCCATGTAAACTTGACTTGAAGATAATTTTGATATTAAAATCCACATAATAACTTTCGTCCGGTCTCCAACCTTCGCTTTCTTGCGAAGGTTGTTGAGAGTGTGGTGGCGCATCAGCTCCCTCTGGTCCTGGATGAAGCGGATTATCTAGACCCGTACCAATCGGGCTTCAGGCCCGGGTACAGCACGGAGACGGCATTGGTCGCGCTGGTGAATGATCTCTGGAGGGCTCGGGACAAGGGATATTCCTCTGTCCTAGTCCTATTAGACCTCTCAGCGGCTTTCGATACCATCGACCATGGTATCCTGCTGCGGCGTCTCAGGGGATTGGGAGTGGGAGGCACGGTTCTTCAGTGGTTCTCCTATCTCCTGGGATGCTCGCAGTCGGTGTTGGCAGGGGGGCAGAGGTCGACCGCGAGGCCTCTCGTTTGTGGAGTCCCTCAGGGGTCGGTCCTCTCGCCTCTCCTGTTCAACATCTACATGAAACCGCTGGGTGAGATCATTCGTGGTTTTGGAGTTGGGTATCATCAGTATGCTGATGATACCCAACTTTTCATTTCGACCCCAAACCACCCCAGTGATGCCCTCGACGTGATGTCCCGGTGCCTGGAGGCGGTCCGGATCTGGATGGGGAGGAACAGGCTTCGACTCAACCCTGACAAGACTGAGTGGCTGTGCGTACTGGCATCACGGGATATTCAGGATATCCCACCCCTCACTATGGGGGGTGAGTCATTACCTCCTGTAGATAGGGCTCGCAACTTGGGAGTCCTCCTAGATTCACAGCTCTCCTTAGAAGACCATATAGTAGCTGTGACTAGGGGGGCCTTCGCCCAGGTTCGCCTGGTGCGCCAGTTGCGGCCCTATCTAGACCGGGATGCCTTACGTACGGTCACTCATGCGCTCGTGACCTCTCGTCTTGATTACTGCAACGCTCTCTACATGGGGCTACCCTTGAAGACCACTCAGAGGCTCCAACTGGTACAGAATGCAGCCGCGAGAGTTGTATTGGGAGTTTCCCGATACTCCCATGTCACACCTTTGCTCCGCGAGCTGCATTGGCTACCAGTTGTCTTCCGGGTGAGGTTCAAGGTGTTAGTAATGACCTACAAAGCCCTTCATGGCGTGGGTCCGGAATACCTTGGGGAGCACCTGCAGCCGGCGTCAACTTCCCTCCGCCCAGTACACTCCCACAGAGAGGGCCTCCTCAGGGTGCCATCGGTCAAAGAATGCCGACTGGTGGCCCCCAGGGGGAGGGCGTTCTCTGTGGGTGCACTGGATTTATGGAACCATCTTCCGGTCGAGCTCCGGATGGCGCCCGATCTCCGCTCCTTCCGGCGCGATCTTAAAACCCATCTCTTTAAACAAGCTGGCCTGGCCTGATGGGACGGGGTGGGATTTTTATAAATGAACTTCTATTTTAATCTGTATTAATTTATTATGGGCATTGTTTAATCACGTTTTAATAATTTTTAATTTTTGTATCTAGTTTTTATGTATTGCCCTGTTCACCGCCCTGAGTCCTCCGGGAGAAGGGCGGTATATAAATTAAATAAATAAATAAATAAATAAATAAATAAATAATTTCTTACACATATTTATGAGAAAAAATGCCATCTATCAATAAAGCTTCCAGAATAATTAAAAACAAGGCAAAATCCAAGAATCAAAAATAAAATCTTGTAGGTTAGAGAATATTTCATTTGCTATGATCCAGTTCAGAAGAATAGCCAAGCATTAATTTTAGAACTGTAAATAATACAAAAATATGGTAGAATTTTATTAGATTTATAGTAATACAGTAAAAGATCCAAATAATGTGATCTATTTATATAGCAATAAGATTATTTTCTATACCAGAAATAAGTCTTACAAAATGCCATGAATTGAACTTTGTCAAAACGCTTTGAGGTCCTGTTTGGCGATTGGACTTGGTCTTTAGGACAAGAAATACTGAAGGCAGTTATGACTTTTTCTCCCTATATCAACCATATTAGTTAAGTCAATCAATCAATCCCTTCTTTCATTCCTAAATATCTCACATTTACTACTTGAATCTTTATAACCACTTGTTTTTATAAATATTTTTGATATGTTCATGATTATTTTTAGCCAATGCTTAGAATCAGAATAGTACTGGAGAGATTAAGATTCATGTGTCTGTTCCCTTATCATTACTTCTCATACACAGACTCACTGGATTATTATGAGTATAAAACAACAGGACTGAGATGGAAAGTCCAGACACAAACCATAATAATATGCACAGAAGTCTCAACAGGAGATGACAAATAAAACATGTTGCTATTTGCTATTATATGACAAATAATACACCATATCATGTGTTCCATTTTATTTTTTGCTTTTAATAAATATTGTATAATAAATGTTTCTTTATATGTAGGACTTCCTTTATATCTGTTTATGTGAACCTCGTCTTTAAAAATGTCACATTTTCCTATAAACTAGCTCAAATTACAACATAGTGATACAGTGAAAAAAATAGAGCTTTACAAAGTACCGGTTTAGGTATTGTTACAGAAATAACTCCTTGTTTTATTGAATGCTGAGGGCAACATTTTTATGTTATGATGTCACTTTTTATGACACTATTATAAAATTTTCTTTCTGTAAAAAAAATTCTAAAGCAACTTCATTGGAAGCATCCACTTCTATTTCCTGTTTTAACAATACATTTGATTTTAATATTTTATATAATATTACCCAATACTACATTGAACTGTTGAATTTTTCAGCTCTGTAGCATCAATTTCATCATTGGCAGTGGTTCTCAAATATTTTTGGCAGAAGACTTTTGGCTACCTATATTTCTACAATTCAGATTGCAGTAATAGAGTTCATAACCATCTGTCAATAATTTGGCTGTTCAAACACTTTGTTTCCATGAGTTAAGGATAGGTAGGTAAAGGCAGTTTAATACAGAAGAGTTAAAAAAAAGTGGGATCTTACAAATAAGCTGTAAGAGGAAAGGCACTATTTTAGCTGCTGACTCCATCTAAACAATTCCTGTCTCCATAGAAACTAATCATAGTTTTTAAAATATTGTTGTACTTGTAAATATTATGGCAGGCTAGAATACCACAGAATCAGAGAAACTAGAGCTAAAGCCTGATTAGATCATTGTGACCCCTGCGTGCCAACACAAAGTTGCTCCTTTTTATTATTTAGTCCAGTTTATTTTGTCTACTCAGTGATTTCAAAGAATTTGGGCATCAAGGTTTTATTTTTTGTGTAACATATTTGGAGATAAAAGTATTCTGCTCCATGAGGCAGTTATGTGCATTGGTTAGGACTGGGGTGTCAAACTCAATTTCATTGAGGGCCGCATCAGCATTGCAGTTGCCCTCAGGGGGCCGGGTGGGTATGGCCAGGGTGGGTGTGGCCTACTGGGTGGGCGTGGCTAGAGTGCGTATGGCCTACTGGGTGGGCGTGGCCAGCTCTACATTGTTTGCATCAAGGGTGCCTATGGGGGCCTGGGCAGGAGTGGGACAGATCTGGGGGTCTCTGGGCCAGGGCCAAGGCAGTGGGGGCCATTCCCTCACTGTTTCCAGGATGGCTTCGCGGGCCGCATGAAACCACTTCGCGGGCCGGATCTGGCCCCCAGGCCTTGTGTTTGACATGTCTGGGTTAGGAGATAAAGAACATATTAGGAAAGTCTCCCGGATTTTTCTTCAGTTTATAGGTATTTTAAATCATGTATTTTTAATTAACAATTTTTCAATAAGGACAGACAGGATAAGCTAAAACAGAGTGTGTCATGGCTTAGTGTGATATTTTTAGCTATCTGAATTTCTACCTGATATTTAATAAAATAGATCATAGGCTCCTTCTTGACCACCTTGAACAATGTAGGATGCCAAAGTCATGGGATTTGATAGTCTCCTTCTTGCACTGGTTAGACTGCATTTGGAGTGCTGTATCCAGTTCTGGTCACTACAGTAGAAAAAGAAAGCTAAGGATCTGGAAAGAGTGGAGAGAAAAACAACAAAAATGTATGGGCTTGGAGATCAGGCCCAATGCAGAATTTGGTATATTTAGCCTAAATATGAAAAAGCTAAAGAAAGACATGACAGCAGTTTTCTAATACACAAAAGGATGGTCATAGAACATAGAATAAGGCATTACAAGGTTACTACTCTTGGGAGGGAGGAGTCAACTTGTTAATTGGTCTGTCATTGCCTGTGAAAGATCAGATTCCCAGCTTGAGATATTTGATCCATCCTTGTTATTGGAGAAACTGCTGAAGCTCATTTTCTGTGGACTAGACTAAACCAGAAGATCAAGGTCAGATAATGTTACATTTTTGTCATGAATCCTCGCCTGTTGTTACAACATCTCCATTGTTCTTCCAATCTGGGTTGCTCGTGCATTCCTTTGATCTACAACTGCTACCATAAACCACCTTTTCCAGCTGCTGAAGCAGAGACTGCTGCTGATGGCCCCCTCACATTGTATCATTTTTATAGATCAGCTGGAATAAGTACATTGAGATGCAAGTCCCCAAATTTTGAGACAACATAGGGAAAAAAGTGACAACCAAATGAACGGCTCAGTTTATTAAACTACACTCAATCTTAATTAAATTAGGTTTGACCCCTGTCCCTTTTTAAACAAACTACATTTAGTTTTGCAGTGCCAACAATGTATTTGTACTTTGGAAAGTTGCAAATGATAAGGAAGAGTAACATATTTTCCCAAGCAGAATTTGCTGGGCTCATTCACACATCTTCCTAAACTATGCTGTAATTAGGCTTATGATGTTGCCAAATCCAGAATATGGCTGACATTGTGCTTAAATTTTAGTCAGAATCTACTACTGTGACTTATCTCAGGTTTTCATACTTTAAAGTCTAAGCCCAGATGTTGTCCAATCCTTCCACCTTCCATAGAATTGGCAGTACAAAAAGTCTTTAAGCAGTGTTAATTATGCAGCATTGTCTCTGCCTCTGTGGATTCCTTAAAGGCAAAGTCCTTTATAAAAACAAAGGATAAATTCCTGTACTCTAAATGCTGATGCTCTGACTCAGAGGTAATCCCCATGTACCTGGATTTTTGTTTTCTAAGAACAGATTAAAAAACAACATATAAGTAATGACCTACCGGCAACTACAGTAGAAGATGGGGTAACATCTGAGTAGGAGAGAAATAGTAAACATCTGAGTTATTTGGGATTCTTTCTAAATGTACAAGCTAAAATGCCCATTGCAATGCCCTCTTCAGAAATTAAGGCACTTCAAAATTCGTGGATCTATACCCACAAGCAAATTAAATGTAGTGATTTTTCAGATTACTACTCAGTATTTCTTACTTGCTACTTAGATACATGGTAATTTTGTATTTCATTTTAAGATACTGAGGTAAAGTGACCGTACTGGTAGAGGAAAATATTTGTAGCTCAGAGTTTAAATGAAGGGTTCTTGGTGAGGTTGTTTGCTGTTGATGTTACCTGGTTTGGATAATGAAACATCTGCAAGAAAACAACCAAGCTCAAAAACCACCAATCACCCCAAAAGTGAACTTGCTGTTATCTTAATGTATCTTGCTTTTGTTAATGTTTTGATTTCTAAATGTAGTCATCCCCATTGTAGAATTAAGATACCTACATTTTTAAAGTGGAAACCCATGCCAAAATTCCCAATATCAAACTAAATTTGAGGATCTGTTACTTCAGTAATAATTTAATTGTGTTCTAAGACTGAGAGAAATACACATTTTCTTAAAGAAATAAGGATGACTATGTGCTGATTTGAGCCAAGAGGCTCTGTGATACAGTACGTCATTTCTTTGTTTTTGTCTTAACATAATGCATGAATTTATTCTATTATGAGTGGAATAGATGGCCTTTTTGTGGCTAGTGGACATATTTTTGGTGGTTAGGACTGCAATTATTACTTTACTGGTAAACCAAGGGCTACAGTGGGCAGGGTAATGATTCAGAGAACGTGTCACATCACGTATTTAGATTTTTGTGGGGAGGTTTGGTCTTACATGTGTTATTCTTATTTTACAGCTACACTGCAGTTTTCCTTCTTCAAATGCTATGTTACTATGATACTGCTTTCAACAGTCACAGTAAGGGGGGGCTCTTGGGTTGCAAAAGAGACTAGCAGCCTCATGCAGACCTGCAGTATATAGCTGTGATTTAATGATATGTGGTCAAGCCATAACGCTCACAAATCATGATTTAAAAATTCTAGCAAAATGTGTGAACGTGTCGTGAGAAAACCATCACTACACATATATCCTACGAATAATATGATACATGGTATTTGAGGAATATTTGTGTATCTATTTACTACTAAAACTCTTGTCATGACCTCTAATTAAGTAAAAAGGTGCATCAGAGGGCAACAGTTTTTGAACCAAAATAGCTCAAATGGGCTAATTTACAGAATGTGTCCAAAATCCAGGACCCATGACTCCAGAGGGGATAAAATTTGGGGAAATTTTGGCTTCTTCTGTGCCACTAGCTGCTACTAGGCTGTTCTTGTGGTCACATATTCTGTGACAGATCCCAGCCAATCTTGCAATATCTCGCTCCCACCCTACCTAGTAGCAGCAACTTACCTACAGGACAGGAAGGGAAGGGAAGGGAAGGGAGATTGATGCTTTGATGCTTCTTTCCAGATTTCAACAAGGAATCTGGAAAGTCAGTGGGGAAGCTGGTAGGAAATTGAAGTTGCCCCTGGTTCCACTGCTTTTTTGCCCATGATTTGTCATTCCATTTTTCTGTTTAGGAAAATATCTCTGAAACGATGACCCAGTGGATTGTCTAGTTTTGCTTTAAATTTTTATAGTTCTATTTGTTAAAAATCTAGTGTTATATTAATAGAGTAACTTGGTTACTGAAATATGAAAGGCTTGAGTTAGTTGTTGAACCTAAGTATGCATGTAGGAGACATCCTGATTTTGCACTGGGTAAGCTGCATTTTATACCTGGTTGACAGATGTATGGATTATGCTGGATCATTTTGATTTGAGATGTAACCTTTCTTCTGGGTTATATGCACCATTTTGAAGTGTTTTCAAGTTTGTGTACAGACACAGTAACAAAGTAAAGGTAATTTAACTGGGAAATGAATACACTTTGCATAATTTATTCCACATTTTTGTTTTTAATTGAACAATTTAATTAATTTTCCTCCCCATGGGAGAGAGACAAGAGCACTGAAGCTTTACTTAAAAAGGATCGATTAAATGTGTGGAAAAATCCAAGTCCAAAAAAGAGAGCTGTTTTTTAAGTAAGTTGCTAAAGGGAACTTTTCTCAAGTTCCCTTTGAACTCTGTAGTTCGTACATGAAGTGTTTCCATTCATTAAAATTCTTTTTGAAACAAATTGGAAAACGTGTTTATGTGTACAGCTACTTTGTTGTTCTTAGGGTAACTCTGGACCTTTGGCCAAGGGGGAAGATTCAATAAGATAAAATTGTTGGATGAATTGTTCAATTGCTATTGATTTGGGGATTTTATCAGTATGTAAAATATATAGTAAACACTAGTAAATTTCTAGTGAACTGATAATAAATTTAGAATTGTATAGATAGACTATCATTCATCTTCTATGCTGCCACAATATTTCTGACATTTTTGAACATATAGCTCTTAAGTTAATATCTAGAATTGAACAAAAATATTTTATCTCCTATTCTCTAATATTTTATCTTTCCAGCTGCCAAATTCTAAGTATCTGTTCATATCCTAAATATCCTGAGCAAAATTATTTGTTGAGAAATTTGTACTGAACTGACATAGTGCTTAATATATTCCACATTCAATATTCTGCAGAATTGGTTTCTAAGGAAAAAACTCAATTTTAGCATGTTGATCTATATGTATAATTGATGGATGAATTACAGTAGTGGCCAAAATTGTGGAAACCTTTTGGGAAAAGTGTACATTTGAGGTTTGATGGCTAATAACACCACTTTTGTTTTGAGTAGTACCATAAAATTATATATCAATGGAAAGATAATTTAATCAAGAATGTAATGCAATAACTTTTATGAAGGATTTGCTATTAGAATAGCAGTTATAAAGAAGAAAAGAGAAATACGTAGAAAAAAAAGAGATATACAAAAATTATCACCATAGGAAAAAATGAGATATACAAAAATTATCACCATAGAAAAATTATTACCATGTCAGTTAATACTTAGTTGGGTAACCTTTAGCATGGATTATGGCTTTTTAATGTCTTCCCATGGAATGAATCAAGTTCTTTAGTTCTGCAGCTGTTATAATGTGAAACCAAGATTGAATGGTTGCTTCTATTAACTGGGTTTTATTGCTCCATAGATTTTCAATTGGGTTAAGTCTGGGCTATTCCCAGGCCATTCCAGCAGTGGAATATGATTATGTTGAAACCACTTTTTGCACACAGCAGCAACAAGACATGGAGCTGAAGCCTGTTGAAATATAAATGGTTCATTGTCTTGGAAAAGATCATGTGCGGAAGGCTTCAGTTTGGGCTCAAGTATTTCATCAATGTATTTTTGGCCATTTATATTCCCATTAATCACACAAATTCTGCCCACACCTTTTGATGTCATACAACCCCAGATCATAACCCTGACTGTGTGTTTCACGGTACATGTAATGCAATCAGGATGCAAATCTTTTCCGATTCTTCTTGCGTATTTTATGCTATCACTACCAAACAGGGCGATCTTGGTCTCATCACTTCAAATAACACTGTCCCATTGTTCCTCTGTCCAGGTAACATGGGTTTTAGCCCAGTTTAGTCTTTTCAACCTTTGTTTGAGAGATAAAAGTGGCTTTTTTCATGGAATTCTTGATTTTAGGCCAAATTCCTGCAGTCTGCGCTGAACAGTCCTTGCACTCAATTTCACATTGCATTGCGCCATTTCATCTAGTATGATTTTCTTCTGTCATGTAGGCACAGTCTCTTAATTCTTCTATCATCACTTGCTGTTGTGCACTTTTCCCTGCCTTTACCAGTGTGGTTTTGTAGTGACTGAGTCTCCTTATGCCTCTTCAAAAACTAAGAAATGCCACCTTTAGTTAAGTTTCCACCATTTTTCTTCTAATTTCTTTATAACTGTAGCCTTCTTCACTTAATAATACTATTTTACATCGCTTTCTGGGCAACCAGTCAACTCTTTGCACCATTACTTTAATTTTATTATGTTTTACAAGCTCACTAAATGAAAGAACACAAAAAAACCCCAACCAACTTGATAACGATCAAATAACACACTGACAAATGTCCTCCTCTCATCTTCAATACATGAGATCAATAACTGAATCCTACTGTGATCTCATTGGCTCATTGCCAAAACAAGATGACACCTAATTGGCTCTCTAAACACTCATGCTCATTGGCTACAATCAGATGAAGGAAAGCTACCTGATATCAACCTAAGCAAGTTGTGCTTCCTTTTTCTGGTTATTTGGCTATAACTTTTCATAGAATACAGATAATTGAACAAACTTTGTTGCATTACATTCTTGATTAAATTATCTTTCCATTGATGTATAATTTTATGGTACTACTCTAGAAAAAGTGATGTTATTAGCCATCAAACCTCAAATGTATATTTTTCCCAAAAGGTTTCCACAAGTTTGGCCATTACTGTAGATATTTGTATTCATTGTATGGTTTAGCCTCTACACTAAAAAAAATGTTATCTTGTAGGATAAGCAACCAAAGATCGGTATAGAAGCTCAGTGAGTATACATAAGAATTAATCATTCGACGAAAACTAACAAGTGTCTGAGACATTTAGATTGCCTGAATTTTGCCTTATTTCACATAGCTCTCTGGTGGATAAAATCTTCAAAGAGCCCTTTTAAATATTTTTAGCCTTGAGTTTGCACTGTCTCTTGCTTGAGGATATGATCCTGTTATCCTCAAGAGACTTGATATAGCTTGGTATAATTTGACTTCTAATATGCCTTCTTGTTGCTGTTGTTATTATCATAAATTCCACTCTGGTTGGGGAACATCTGTTTTACAGGAACTAAAATGTTATGCAATTATTTTCTCTTTCTTTGGTTCCTACTGTACATACAGTATATTTATAGGCATACATATGCATCTTATGTGTGTACATGTGTATGTGCTCAGCACTTCAGAGTGTTCAGTTGACATCCATTGTTCTGTAAGTGTGTGAGGATGAGAAGAAAGTACCATGTGCTTAGAGCTCCACACGCCCACTTTATGGTCTGTTTCTGTTGCTCTCCTCTGGGAGGAGGTTTCAAAGTATTTCTAGCAGGACTACGCGATTCTATAACTTTGTTCCCTATTCCATCCATCATGCACATGTATACATAATCTGAACTAGACTGTGTTGTTTCTCTGTGCCATATAATATATGTGGGTATATACATAATTCTGTATTTATTTTTGTCATATTTATGTAATGTATATTGGAGGTGGTGACCCTTTGAGAGCTGTATGCAAAATTTCATTTTAACGTATGCCGATTAAGTGTACATTCAAAGTGACAATAAAGTTATTATTCTATTCTATTCTGTATTCTATTCTACAAGAAAGAATTCTTCAGTATGGAGGACCAAGAGATAGTATGGAATGCCCAAATAGCTGCACAGATAGAAGCAGTTTTGACTATAATTCCAAGTGATGACAATTGATATTAACTCTGACTGGGCCTGCAGTTATCACAGCTGTAGCATCAGACAGAAAAGTTCTCACTTCCTTTTTAACACCAACAACAGTAATAATGAAAACTCCTGATCTGCAAATAATAGTAGGAAATAGTAGGAAAAAATAGACTTTTATCAGGATCAAGAGAGTCATGTGAGTTTTAAACTAAAAAATAAATAAATGCTGCTCTCTCCCTCTCTCTTTGAAGCATACTCTGACACACATTTACAAAACCCGATAAAGGGGGGAAGGAAATCATATAAAAGTCCATTAATGGGAGCATGACATAATATGTATCACTCCACTGTGAGACCTTAAAAGAAGGTGGACTGCATTTACCATTCTGATAACACTTCTACATATCCTCTCCTGGAGTTGCTGAGTGCCAGGAATATTAAAGCTAAGGCACTACATAGTTATCTAAAGTGCAAACATATGTGAGTTCAATTATAGTGCTTGAACCCTATAGAATAACATTTGGCTACCAGTGTCTGAAGAATCCCAGTAAGGATAAAACCAGTAATGTGTTGCCTCCTGGTGGTCAGTGTAACAACAACAAAAACCACTACATACGATATGCTGTGTGTAAAAATAAAGAAATCCACCACCACCCCTTGGGTGGAAATTATGTAAACCCCCCCAAATGGATATCTGACATAAAATAAAATCTTAAGGTCTTAAGGGAAGGTGGACTGTATATAACTTTCTGATAGCAGTTTTACTAGAGTAATTAATTTACTTGCAGTAGAATCTTCTATCTAGAAACTAATGAAGAATTTATTTAATGTGACATTTTAAAAGCAACACAACTTGCTACTGCAGTTGGTTTAAGAAATTTTCTGCATTTTGAGTCACAGACATCATTATCCTTAAATATCCTTGTTGCCAAAAAAAGTTAAAACAGAACTGTGAATAACTGCTAATGGCATGCTCCATGGCTCCATTCAGTCTGCCTTTTCATCAAATGTAAAGGGGATAGCTGAGAGATACCTTTCTTGAGATTTAAATGGCAACACATGTTTGAAATGGTACTTGGAAATAATGGTAAGAAAATAGAAAGGCAAGGAATAAGTATATAACAATAGAAAGGCAAGGAAAAGTAAGTTGCCCTACTATTTAGCAGCAAGATCTGCCTGCTGGCCCAGGGACAGATTCTATTGCAAATCAGGGCTGTTTCCAAAGGAGGCAGAGGAGGAGAGATCCCGGGGCTTATGGAGCGAAGGAACTGGATGAGGCTGTCGGCAGGCCCAGAGGAAGAGAGAGAGGCTTTAGGAAGAGTTGGTGGCAGCGGCAGCGTGCTCCAGGAGCGAAAAGAAGCAAGGCCTCTTTAAGGAAAATGTGGAAGAGACAGGATCAGAAAAAGGAAAGGAGGCAAGGTTGTCTTGCAGGAATACAAGCTAATGTGAGGGCTAATCCACATGGAGCTCCATTTCCATCTGTCCTGCTTGCCATTGTTCGCTCCCTAGAGACTAAAATAGATGATCTGAAACGAGCTGGCTACAAACAAGGAGTGTATATCGGAGGTGGTGACCCTTTGGGAGCTGTATGCAATGAAATTTCATTTTGATGTATGCCGATTGGTGTACATTCAAAGTGACAATCAAGTTATTATTATTATTATTATTATTATTATTATTATTATTATTATTATTATTATTATTATTATTATTATTATTTATTAATGGGTACATGTAGCTGCTGAAGTGGCTGTTTTGTTTAAACAACAAGATCTAGATCATTGTATTTAATTTTTCTCAATGTGTATATCTTTTGTTCTTTAAGGACTTACATTCATACAAAAGTCAAAATAGTCTTACGTTTATTCTAAGGGCAAAAGGGCAAGGAGAAGTCTATACTGGAATGATTGTCATTGAATTTGGAATCCTTTTGAGTAGTGCAGAAAATGTTCTAGTGGCACAAAAATGTAAAAAAAAGTTTATAGACAAAAAACCGCACATTAGATCATGCCATCAGTAAGAATGCATAGTTTTTGTGATTACGTTGGTGGATTTATGCAGTATTTTTAAGGCCCTGAATGCTTAGTTCTCAATAATAGATTGGTTTTTACCACACCCTGGAGACATTTATGGTGTATGAGTTGAAATGTTCATGCAGGAATGCAATCTACATGATTTAGTCAAGATTATACTGGTTTTCAAGAGTAAAATAAAAAAATCAAGATAAAAGCTCTATTCTTGTATAAACAAAGTACGGTAATAAAAACTTTTTGTATGCTGCATATAATATATTAGTTGAATAATTGTATCTAACTAGTGGCATGATACTATGAATAAAAATCCACAAAACCTACTGTATTCCATTTCTGCAAGAAATTCTTATTTCCTCTTATTTAATTAAAATAAGGAGGGTTAGCAGTAGTTATCAGAAAACATTTTACAATGATTAAATCATCATTAAGAACTTTGAGTGCCTTCTGGTTTCTTCCAGTTTTCCCCCATTGCACAGTTAAAATGCACATTTATTCATCTATTTTCTATTAATTTTCAGCATCATTTTGGCACATCTGAATATATTCTATTTTTCAAAATGTATAGATAGTGCATGTGATAACAGCTTTTAAATATATCCTATTGATAGCTATCCTATGAATTATTGTGTTTTTTTTAAATTCATGTGCCACTGCATTCCTAGTGAAATAATGTTTAATAATTTGTAAAATAATTTATGATGTTAGAGCTTCTGTAAATCTACAAGTATTCATTATGTTTGTTTGGCATTTAAATGTGTAAATATTTTCCAGATGTTGATTTGTTTATCTTCTTAGGATTTCAGGATAAACCTGCTGCCCGATCTCCTTCCCTCTGCAGTCCCATGCTCAGACTGCATAAGGACACATCTCCCTGTTTTTTAAGGGACATTTCTTTAAAACATTGGAAATATTATAGATTTGGCTGTAAGCGAATGTAAGAATTTTTCCTTTTTAAACCTTTCATTTTATGTTTATAGGAACATAGTTTCAAAATGTTGAAACATTTGGTTGATTATTGTTTTAATAATTAATTATTGCAGTTTACTATTTGTAAAATAGTGTGCAAAAAGTATGAATATAAGATACAGAGTAGTTCAAAAAGTTCTAAAAATATTTACAACATTCTGTCAATTCTGAGGTTAAGGCTGGATTTCAGTAGGAATATGTCACAGCCAAGTTTATCAAATCCATTGAATTCTGGGTGTTTCTTGTTTCCAACTTTTTTAGAATACAGCAGTTGGAGACTTTTTTTTTCTTTTTTTGGCCAAATGTTTGGGGAAAGAATTTACAAGCAAAGTTTTTAAAATTGTAGAATAAAACTGTATGAATAATGGTCAATGCTACAAAATAAATGCACACTATTGTTATGTATTATAATTCTGTTTTAGAGGGGGAAAGATTAGTCTTGATATTTTGCAGTTGTAAGAGTTTGCATTTAATGGTTAGCAGTTGCAAAAAGAGAAGGCTTGATTATCTGTTTACTTTTAACCAATGACTTAGACTTTATGCAGAATTTTGTAAATTCAGTTTAATATATCTTTCTTTAATACAGTGCTTACAACTGAGTCTCTCTTACAAAGCTCTGCTAAACTATCAGGCAATGACAATCCCACCTGTGGAATTTTCTTCTAGTCAGGATTGCCTGCCTATTGCCATTTTAGGATTGTTTATTAAAGTACTTGTAAAGATTTTTCTCTTGACTTCTTTCATTTTTCCACTTATTTGAGGTTTCAGTGTACTGAACCACTGTTATAAGTTACATATATCTACTTTTGTTCTTATAGAAATTATTCTATAAACAACATAGGAATGAGCCTGGTAATGGATGTCTTGAGGAATTAAGACTTTAAGAATTCTACCAAACTAATTGAATCATTAAATGGAATGGTTCTTAACTAATGTCTCTATCTTTTACTGCCCAGTTAATATTGCAATAAAATAAGTGTTTGGCAAAGGGACAAAAATTTTCCTAAGCTCTTCATAGCGTCCTTGGAATAAATTTTTAAAATTATCGACCAGGGTGGATTTGATTTAAATCAAGTTGATTTAAATCATGATTTAAATCACTAGTAAAAAGGCTTGATTTAAATCAACTCGATTTAAATCATAATTTTTAAAGAGCAACTGTTATCTCTGTCCTGCAGTGGCTCCTCCTCTGACCCGTTGTTGACTCACCGACAGTCCCATTCACTTTAATAGGACGGCTGGTGATGTGGCAGAGGGACATGGCGGGCAGCACGTGATTGGATACTCGCGAATAGTTGCTACCATGATGGCTCTGAAATGACAGGTGCTCTTTAAATGTAAGGACTCATTCTTGCTGGTTGTTAGAATCTTTAATACTATTTGCAAACAAAATGAAGGTTTCCTATTTAGAATAATAAGCTGTCAGGTCAGTAAAACAGCGATATCACAACCGATTTTAGGTTAATAGTTGGAAAATATCAGTTACTTTTTATTCATGTTAATTTTTTTAACGTTGTGTATATGAAAACTGTTGAAAACTAAATCCTTCTGCAGTCGATTGTTCTCCATACCTTAAGTTTTCCATCTTCTTGTACTAATAAATCTTGATATGTTAACAATGAGTAATCACATTTCATCACTGCATTGTTTAGCGATGGAAATTCTAGGCCAATTGCTGTCATAACCAGAGGACTATCTGACTGGGCTTTGGGAAGGTCTGTTGGTGGCAGGCTGGCCTAATTTTTCATATCGGAGAGGGATTGAAAGGATTTTGTTTCATTGCAATTGGGTCCATGTTTTACCACTAATAGTCTATAAACACATCCTACTTCCTGAAACCATGTGGCTTGCAGATTGACTTGCCTGCAGGATGATGCTAGCAGATTTTTTAAAGAAAGTGTTTAATTATGATGAGGTACAATTCTTGGGGTGGATTTATGCATATGCATTTATCACGCCAAAGGGTCACACTGTATGAGTACTGCAATTACCTCAAAAAGCAATGCTACTGTAGAGCTTTGAATAAATATAGTAAAAAGAATTCCCTGGTAAAGCTTTGGGCAGAGACCTAAAGACGGTTTTGTTTAATCCCATTTATATCCCGCCCTTCTCCGAAGACTCAGGGCGGCTTACAATTTAAGCACAAACCAATGTGCTTAGCAATAGTTTGTCTTTAAGAGAGAGGGAAAGGTGATTTTAAGGATATTGGCCACCTAATTCAGTGTGTCTGCCTCTCTCCAAAAGATTTTAATTATTTTCTAGAGTACATTGAATAAGTGATAACATTTTTTAAATGTTTCATAAAACCCGTGTTGTTTTCTTTTAGAATAAGTCATTTGATCATTCAGTTTGGTGGTCCCAAAACAGGACATTCTACCTGTGATTGATGGCATAGGAGCCTCCCACTGCTGAATAATAACAGTGTCACATAATCTATTTAACTCAAGCAAAATAACTAAACCACATTCTTCAGAAGAAGAGAAAATAAATATCTCACAATATCCAGCCAGAATATCTTTCAAAAATATTTACTCTTTGATACTTGTATGTTGTTGTATCTTTATCTTGTAGAAGACTCATCTAAATCATTCTGTAAAATAACAATGTTGAACAACTTAGTTTGTGCTGTTCATGATATCATGGAAAAAAATAAATAAGATAGAACTACTTTCATAATGAAATGTGTGGCATAATTTCAGTATTCAAAATATAATTGCAAAATATTGTACTTTTACTAAATCTATTTTTTACAGTGTGTTTTACTTTCATATCCTGCTACACCTTTAAAAAGCTAAAAAAAATGATTTCCAGCTAAATTTGTTGGATTTTTAAGTCAAAAATTTCATGCCCACAGTGTCATGGGTTTAAAATCATACAACAAAATAAAAATATTATCCAAATCATAGCTCTTCATATAATACTGATATATTGTAAACATATACAATATGCTCCATTTTCCTGACTTTATTAAGTGAATTTTGCATTAATTATACATTTGTTCTCTGGATTTACCAAAGTTATCACAAATGTACACTCCATATATTTGCAATTTGATAAAATTGATGTGTGCCAAGTAGAAGGAACAGGAATGAATCTGGGAGTATTTGAAGGGGAAAGTCATTCAAACCCACCCAACGTATATAGAAGAGAACCCTAAAGGAACAGACAAGAGTGAATCAGAGAAATGGGAAACGTTTCTTCAGTGTAACAGTTCAACTAAATGTATTTAGTCTATAATGCATTTCTCTTTCTATATGGATGTACTGATAACTTTTTTAAAGTTCCTTTCAGACAATAAATATGGAGACTTCTAAAATATAGTGACAAGCAATGACTCACTTCTGTCTCATGTCAAAACAATGCACTTCAGTAATTTTCTCATCCCTTGAGAACCTATTAAACACTAAGCCAATGCCTTGGAATGTAACTGATTTAGTGTTTAAATTATGTTTTCACTTGGCCTTTTTCCAGCTTCTCACTGCAAAGAATTACAGCAAAGTGAGATCTGTGATTTATGCAGACAATGATAATATGTAGTTTGGTTTACCAGTGTCTTGGCTATATGTATCTTAAGAGGAAGCATCCAAACAAAGCTTACATTGATAACCCAAATAATGTGAGAAGCTGTGTGCGTTCACTTATTTAATGAAATGCATGAGACCGACTCCTGATGGTTTTATTAATGGGATGCTGAAAGTATGCTTAGTATGTATTACTATGGGTGGATTACAGTGTTTCACAGTTATTTGCAAGATAGGTTAGTACAGGGCTTTTTTTGTCATAGAATGCCCAGAACGGAGTTCCGGCACCTTTTTTGGATGGAACCTTGTAGGGTAGGCAAGGCGGGTTGTATGACGTTTGTGAGTTCCGGCACCTTTTTTTTGTTGTTGTTAAGAAAAAAAGCACTGTACTGTCTATCCAGTACTTTATCTGAGCAGAACACATGGGATTCAGAAGAATTGTCAGTGAGAGGATCTAAGGAACAGAACAGGAGATTTGCTTTGCTAGAGATGTTGAAAGTACTGTTGGATGTCAGACAGAAGTAAATCACATTACACTTGTTGGCCACTTGATCAGAAATCAGAATCAGTTCCTTTACAAGAAGGATTATGAAACAATCCCCTTCAACAAGATTTATTGAAATGAATGAGATGGAATTATGGGAATTCCAGAAACTATTTTCAATTTAGGATTAATATACCACATGTACATTTGAAACTTTCTGACATAAATCTGATTTTCTTTTAGCAGCTTTCCTTAGTGTAAGGAGCTACACCGTATCTCTTCATTGAGGAAGGGGAAACTTGCCATTAGATGTTTATATAATGGTTTTCTGAATTTTTATAAGTCTGGGATCCAATTCTTACATAAGTAAACTTACATATATGGATCCAAGCCCTGCCTAAAAGTTTGGTTGCAATAAATTCATGTAACACATTGTACACTAATAAAGTAATTTATTATGAAAAAGCTAAGTGTTAGACTTGGTAGTATTTGGATGGGAAATCACCAAGAATTTCTAATCTTATAGGCTAGAATGGAAATTTTAAAGAAATCTTGGAAGAAAACAGTGCCAACTCCATCTAGATTAGTAGCAATAACTACCTGGATATCAAACTCAAGGCTGAAGTAAAGCAGATTTTACTTTATCAGTTTACAGGATATTTTGTTTAGCTGAGTCTCAACAATTATTTATCAATTGTTTGTTAGCCTATTTAATATTACAAAATTCTTATTACAATGTAAGAAGCTCTACCTAATAAAATTTCCTGTTTTCAGATGCTCCTGAAAGGTTAGTAAATAAGGATTTAAGCCACTTCTCTTATTTTCCCCAGAAACTGTTATTCACAATCATAGTGCCTCTTTGCAAATAATGAAGAAAAATGGATTGAAATTAATTCTTTCTGTAGACGTAATTCTTCAGAATTTTAATTACTGTTGTACGATGCAGAACTTTTTTTTAATATACTTTACATATTTTATTTCAGGAAAATTATCAGAATATATTGAGGGCTGAATAATACTAAACTCCACAGACTGGCTTTGAAGCTGCCCTTTACAATTAAAGATATATTTCCTGACTAAAGTCAAGACAGTGATTTAAAATTTTAAATTGGATGTATATCTGAATTTATTATGGTTTAAGCTAATAGCATCACATTTAGGAAAACATTTGATTACTTCAGCACAGACTTGGCAACATTAATGTTAATTTCCGTTACCTTTTTCTTAGTCTGCACTATAGGAAACAGCATAGTTATACAATTTTGCTAAGGTACAGGAAAACTGGATTATTGAGGGATGTTTAATGTTCCTCTGACTCCTTTTGACTTTCATTTTTTGATTTATTTTTACATTTAAAAGATGTATTGTTTCTGTGCCATTATTTTAACCTTTCATTATTCACCAGGATCTTTGTGGAAACCTTTGAATAATGTGGATTTTGACAAGAGTATGCTTTCCCACCATCTGTTGAAAGTTATGCTATGAAGTGATAGTCTGTTATTTAAATGCAAGCATGAAGTCATTAGTCTGTGTGCATCACTTCCTTGAGCCTATCTTTATGCTGTAGTGGCTAAAATATTTGGTCTCTCCCATTGGGATATTCTATGGAATAAATTTGTGTTTGTGGAGGGTCTTGCTCACTCACCTACAAATCACAAGATACCCATGAAACAGGTCAAATGTACAATGATCTGGTATCCATTTCACAACTTGGAATACATTGCCTTCAACATAAGTAATACATACAAGTTGCCAAAACCCGAAAGGAAATGATTGCATTTGAGTACAATGCAGTCTTCAACAATTGCTCAATGTGCATTAAATTAGAATCTGCTGGACGTATATGCTAACTAAATAAGTCAACAGTATTCACATGTCATTAGCTTTCTCTACGGCACTCTGTAACAGAGGCTGTGGAAACAGCAGTTATTCTGACAGGTAAGCAGTTTTGAGAACAGGAAACACTTTACTATCTAGCAGCATGCCTGCTTTTCATGTACTGAAGCTTTGGGTACACAGATCTCTTAGAATTGTCTGATTTTCTGGCTTAGTTGAAGTCATTCTGTAGGCAATTTCACTTGCTTTTTGGGATAAAAGAAATACTGCCCTGAAATAGTGAGATTGTTACAGTAGAAATCTCTTAGAGTGGAAATGAGATAGAAAGGGATACCCTTTATCTCCTTATATTAACATGGGTTCCCAATGCCTCTGACAGACCAGTCGTGCTTCATAGCACCTGCCCCATGCCAGCCTCCACTACCTTGTGGCACCCCTGCAAAACTTGCCTAGGGCTCTCAGTTCTTCCACTTTATGACCTCTATACTCCTGGGATTACAACAGTAACTGTTTAGTCCCAACTTTACAACCGAATCACTTAGCAACAGCAATCCAGGTCTCTTGCTGTCATAACCTGAGGACTACCTGTACTGTAAAATTATGTAACTAAAAGCAAGTAGCATTCAGCTATGCTTGTTTTGTTACAGGCTGCATAGATGTTGCATCCACTTCTGTTCCAGGTAACTTGCTTGGTCACTGCAAGTTCATAGTCTCACAGTATATAACTGAGATAAGATTTTTCACAATGTGCATCACTGTGCTAACTTGCACTAAATACATTTGTCCTTTTAACATGCTTTCTCCAGAACTCTTTTTTTCATGCTCTTCACTTTGCTTCCCATCCTTCATCAGTCTATATAGTTGATTTCATGGAAAACCAGATTAACTCATTCTTTACTACTCAGAGGTGACCCAAAATTTGGAAGTTCTTCTATTCAGAGCTCCTACCTGAAGATAATTTGGCAGCTGTGGATAAAAGGGCTTTTGCATAGCTGTATCTTTTGCACCAGTTGCAATTTTTTCCACTTGTTGTCACTCATATCTTAATCACCCCACACTGCAATGTGTTCTTGATGGGATTACTGTTGAAGAATATCCAGAACAGGGGTGTCAAACTGCCGGCCCATGGGCCGGATGCATCATGAGGAAACTGCACCCACCCCATTGCCAGCAATGGAGAAAAAGCTCCAATACGTTGCACAATGTCACATGACGTCACGAGTTTGACAAGTCTGATCTAGAAGTTACAGCAGGTACAGACTATGGTGATCTAGGCAGTGATGGATGTACGGTACTTTAATATGCATGAATGACCCTGCTGCTTCTGGAGCTGCTTATTTACCAGTTGACGTATGGATGAAATTCAAGGTTCTAGCTTAAAGGTTGTAAGTGCACTAAGCAAACAGCTGGCTTACATTCCTTTCAATGTCTATTGCTCATTATGTGCCTCCTTACTCTCTTATAATCACTTTCTTTCTAATGAATATAAATGCAAAATTCTTCTTTGCTACTTTTCCCAGCCCTGGGGTAAGCATTTTTTTTCCACCTTGGTATCCTTTGGATGTGTTAGATCAGGGGTGTCAAACTCTCCACATCACGTGAGATGTTGTGACGTATCGTGACTCTTTTTCCATTGCTGACAATGGGGTAGGTGCGTCTTCGGTATGATGAAACTGGCCTACGGGCTTGCAATTTGACACCCCTGTGATAGATTATTACTGTAGTGCTGGATGGCAATTAGCAAAATTGTAATCCAGCATATCTATGAAGCATCTGTTTTGGAAAAAAATCTATACATGACACATTATGGGCTTATCTGTACCGTAGCAAAGTTAAATTAAGAAGTGCAGTAGGACAGATGAATGTTTGGCAGTGGTGCCAGGATGTATAAACATGAAATTATGAAGGCAAGTAGAAGTGTTATCTAGTCATTATATGCTATGAAAATGATGCATTTCGACATTCTGAAACTGAACTTTTTCTATCTGGAAGCTATTCTGAGCAAAGTAATATAGACACTGTTCTCACAACATTGATATTGAAGTGTAACTGTCCAGGATATAGGGAATATTACCACTGCATTTCCCTGTCCACTCTAAGAGATTTGTTTTAAGTTTAATTCTTGTTCTCAAAGTATGAAGTACTTTTTAAAATAATGTTTTTCCATTAGAGTGGTGAGGAAATCTGATATGCATAAGGATATTCCCTTGATATTTTTGTTTAATTTCATCTCTTGCTACCCCTGGGGTCCTATCTTTGCATTTTTATTTTTATTTTAGCATTTAGCATTTGAGTGTTGCTATGAATCTCAAAATACCTTGTACTGAGCACACTGTGAAGCGTAATTATTATTATTGCTCCACAGCATTATTGCTTCAGGTATAGACATAGCGTTGTTAAGAAAGCCTAGACTTCTCTAAATCAGTCACAGAATCCAGTTTTTATAGTATAATGCCACATGTGCCAATATTGCAATCTCTGTAATTATTTAAGGCTTTAGGATGGTCTTCTCTAGCCTTACCTCATAATATTTTTCATCTGTGCAGAATTTAGCTACCTGGCACTTTTCAGATATGTTGGACTATAACTCCTATTATCCTCAATTATCATGCAAAATAGTAATAGGGAATGATGAGACTTAATTGAAGTCCAGTATTTTTGGAAATCAGTCATTTAGAGAAAGCTGCTGCATTTACATTCAGAAAACACTGTACTTTTTAAGAAAATGAAAGCACAGCATGAAAACAGATTAGGCCATTTCAGTTTCTTCAAATGCTCTGAGTTAAAACTTTGATCTTCAGTACTTCTTCTTGCCCCAAATTTCACTCCAGGAGTCAGGACACTGAATCCTCAGAGATTTGTCTATAACAAAGCAATCTTTATCCAGGATAGCCAGTTGTGAGATCCCATAGTTGTACTGGTCCTCCTGTTATGAGTGATATCCCTTTTTGCAGAAAACAGTTAGAATCTCTAGTTGAATTAGTAGCCGAATCCCCAAGATTGAAAGTATTAGGTGATTTCTGTCCTAGTGTGATATTAAGTCAGCAGCAGTTCAGGAGTTCATAGTCCCCATGGCAACCATGTACCTATCCCAGTTTATGAAAGACCTGATATACATAAGAGGTTGCTCTATAGATCGTTTTTGTTGTTGGTTTGGGGCAGTTGTGGGTGTGATTTGAGGGTGATCAGTGTTATCATCAGTCCTTTGTCATTACTTTAACAATTTTAAATTCACCAGTGCTGCTAAAAGTCATCAGGGAGGTAGACCTTTTAGATTGGTCCACCCTACATACATAGTGGTCCTGGACCTTTGTATTCTTCCCAATAATTGGATGAATAGCTTATCTGAGGTCATTGAAACCACTGATGGGGTCATCTCCTGAGAAGAGGTTTGCTATCATGGGTATGTTGATGATATTTCCCCTAGTTCCTCTGGTTGTAAAATCATACATCACACTCGCATTTCCTTCATAAACATAGCGCAAAGGGCTCAAAATTCTATAAAAATCTCACTAATGCACCATTCAATCGCCAGCTGCCCCAAAGAGTGACTCTGTTATTGTTTTTGGAATAAGAGAGACTTCCTTTCCAGCAGCTTGCCTTGTGTCTTGATTGCTTGAGCTCTTTTACCGGCTCAGAAGAAAAGGCACCCAGGGAAATTCTCACAACAAAAGACTGAAGCAAACATTAATGCTGCCAAAACATTTTTAAGACTTGTCTCTACATTAAAATGTAAAACTAATATATATTTTCTACTTCTAACCTAACTTCATTTTTTTTCTTCCATTGAATCACGTCTGATGCTCAGAGACTGCCTGGACAGGTCCCTGCAGTTTTCTTGGCAAGAATTGGTTTGCCATTGCCTCCCATTCTAGGGCAGAAAAAAAGTGATTGGTCCATGGTCACCAGGGATTGGATCACACTGGATTAGAATTCAGTTTCATGGTTTCCACACCAAACCAGCTCTAACTTCATATTATATAAGGTTAAATTGACTTCTTATTGGATCCCTGATATACTCAATTTATTTATCCAAATAAATACAAAAATATACAGTGACTTTTATTACTTGTCTTTAAAAACGTCTTACCTTTCTTGTTCTTGTTCTAATAAATTGGTAAACTCATCACTTTTTTCCATGTATTCTGAATGTTTCCTCTTCTCGTCCTCAAGGTTGTATAAAGTTTGCCTATGAGATTTTTCTACCATCAGGAGCTGCCCAAGCATCCGTCTATGTGTTTCTTTATGTTTTTCAGCCAACTTGTCAAGCTAAAAAAGTAACAAGGTCCTCAGTTTTAAGGTTTGTCTATCATTTGTCTTACTTTTGGCTAAGAATATATTATTACATTTATTATTTATTCAAAATATATATAAGTAACTTATCCATATTTCATATTAAGAACCATAGATTGTAATGTGGGGCATAATTACTTAACTGCCTCGCTTAGCAATGGAAATTTTGGACTCAATTGTGGTTATAAGTTGAAGACTGTATGTTGTACTCTTCAGATTCAGTCTGAATCTAAACACCATAATTGAATCTTTAAACATTTTTCATTAAAGGTTTTGAGCTACATCATGGATGTGACGTTTGATTTTATCTGATTTTATTTCTCAGTTGTCTTAATCCTTGTTGTGCATAGTAGAACTATACTTTAGGACGGTCAATGATTAGAATGGAATACAAGCTCAGTTATAAAAAAAACAAATGAACAAATCTTTCCAGAATGTCTAATCATATTAGGGATTATAGGACTGAAGGTCAAAGCATGCACTTCCTATTTCCTTTCTAGGCTATATGTCTTTGCTATCTTACCGATACACTGGCTTTGGTGAGGAATGTTAAGAATTTATCATTTATCATTTGGTCTGCATAGTTAAGAATGTGTTCTGGATGATCAAGTTGATTTATTCAAGTATTGTTTGTTTGTTTGGAAGCTCTCCTTTTTAACCAATGCTCTCTGTTTTAACTGTTGGCACATTAATTTTTCCAGCCGGAAAAAGGAGTCATTCCATGTAGTAATTAGTTTCAGCTTCCTTATTAGGTGATGAAAGGTCTTTTGTTGGTGCTGTTGTTACGTTGATGAGTTGAATTAGTGTCTATTAAAGGGAAACATAACATAAAACAGATTTCCCTTATTTCTCATTGTTTTGGCAGAGTTAAAAGTCCTTTGACCAAGATAGTCTAGACTTCATGATTTTATCAGAGGGCCTGTCTCTGCTGGCTTGGATTTTCTGATCGGCAGTCTTGATATTGCATTTTTCTACATATAAAACTTGGGATAAATTTGTCTGGAATTAGTCATAAATAAAAACGTCCAAATGAAATTCTTTGTATGTGCCCATGCATACACAAGAGCACTCACACACATACACAAACAAATTTATGCTTTGAACAAGTGTTGTCATTTACTCATATTTAGCAATTCAGGGCAAGTGGAGTTTTTTCAGCGTTAGCCAAATGGTACTCTTTTAAATTTTGTAAAAAAAAACAAAAAACCATGAGAAATTAATCTGATTGACTCCTCTCAACTAACTGATCAAATTTAAGTAAAAATATTCCATCAAGAATGCATTCACCTTTTCAATGATATTTCATTTTAAATTCTGTTAACTTTTATTATCGTGCTCTAAAATGTCTGGAATCATTACAGTTAAAGTACAATTTACGTATATCATGTTCCAAATATATATAAAAATGTATATGTAAGTATGTGGAGGTGCAACCTTTCCCATCTGAAGAATCCCTAACAGAGGGGTTTGGCCAGTTCTGCAATCTACATTTCCGTAATGATGAAAGAGGAAGATATTTCCTCTCTCTCTCCCTCCCTCCCTCCCTCCCTCCCTCCCTCTCTCTCTCTCTCTCTCTCTCTCTCTCTCTCTCTCTCACACACACACACACACACACACACACACACACATTTTGAGCACATTTCCTTGTATTCCTTAGAATAGATTATAGCAGTGTGGTGAACATGGGACTGTTCTTGAAAAAAAATCTGGGGGCTAATATTTAATACAAATGCACTCTTCTCTTATGACAAGAAAGACTTACTATGATCATAAAACACATATACAAATAGATTCTAAGTGCAATTCAAAGTGCCGGTTTTAACCTTTGAAACCTTGTATGAATTAGTGTATCTGAAGGACTATATTACACATTCTAAGGATTTTGAAGGTTTCACCCTGAAGCAAAATTTTGGGTGGTCCAGGAGCCAATGTTTATTAGTTCAGATCTATCAGTCTAGAATAATTTCTCCTTGGTGATTTCATTGTACTTTCTTTCCTCTATTTAGTAATACAGTTAAGAGTGAGCTATTTTGTTTTTGTAAGTATCTTGATTTCTTTGCTACCTGTATCTATTTTATATACAGCTTTGATTTTTTTACTTGTAAATTGTGAAGTATTGGAAATTTTCTTGGGGTGTGGTGGTCTACGATTACAATACCTATACCAACTTAACTTTTTAATTTGCGAATATTGTAATATAACTACAAAACAAGGTTCACTTTTGAAGTTCATCAGTTTACAGTTTTTCCTTACATTTGATGTGGAATAAATCCATAATATTTAGTTTAAATACCGTAGGTCTCTATTTTATTGACTGAAAATGGCATTGGACTGTCTTGGAACTCTTCTCATCTTTACAGTGGCATATATTTTTGAAATAGAAAATCTACCCATCTTTTGTAAAGCTGATTTATTGTTATACTAAGTTCAGCTTCTTTTATTGTAGCACCTTTTATGCAGCAGTAAATATTTAGACTAAACAAATTTGCTGTTGGTTGTTTTTAGTATAAATAAATTCATGGATTCTATATGTTATAACCAAAAAAGTGGTTTGCATACTAGGTATGTATGGAATGAATTGGTCTTTATAAAATGGGTTTTCATATCTTCAAGGCTGACGAGTAACTGGCACGAAGTGAACTTTCTAATTATTTAAAAAACAATATGTTTGCCTCTGCTAGTATCTCATTATAGGAGAAGAGAATGCCACACATATTTGTCACACATAGCTGTCCCAGGCAGAGAATTGGAAACAAAATAGAATTACTGTAATTTAGTAATTCTTAACTGCCAGAACTCTCATGTTTTTGGCATCATTTAAGGTAATGTCAGCTATTAAAATATCAGTGATGATGAGATGCAGACATATGATAAATTATCATATCACTGTGAGGAATTTACTTAGCAGCTTGCTTCTTTTTTGCACTCCAGGTGTAATTCTTTCTTGTTTTTGATAAACATCTAACATGAGCAACAAAATAAATAATATTTTGTCTTTGTAATTTTGGAATAGATTTTTGAAATGTTCTGGCTGGTATTTGTTAGACTCTTTTACTTCCTGGACTTTAATAAATATAATAGAATAATATCATTTTGATTATTTTTCTTTGCAGTTAATATTGCCAAGTCTAGTAGTGTTAGAAACTATTTTGCTGCCATATATCTTTAGGAGGAAAGCTTATCCAAGATAAAAATCCAAGTTAAGTTTGGAATCTGTGATGAAAGGAATATGTCTATTCCTTAGATTATTTCAATTCATACAGATTTTATGACTTAATATTCATTATAATTTGAAAATTTATTAATTATACAATTTTATTTACAATATAAAAACAGTATTATGGTCATGAATTTTTGCCTGACATTGGTTTAGATCTGAGTGTGAAATGTTTTTGTATATTTAGTAATGTTTCTTCTCAAACTTGGAAAATGCTTAGTGACAATATTTTGTTCATAATATTGTTTATGTTGAGCTTTAATGAACCACATATCTAGTTATGTATATTTCTTTGAAGCTGTAAAGCTTATGTAGGTATTATTTTATTGTTCAGCTATTTAATTGTACATGCTGATTCTTCAATTGTCTATTTTATTCATAATATAATTTAAATAAATTGAAATTTTGAATAGTTAGTTAAACAGAAGTGAAGGCTATTACCGTCTGATTTGGAGGCATCACTGCTTCAGACAGGAAGGCAGTGCAGAGAGTGGTGAGGATGGCAGAAAAGATTATTGGGAGTTCACTCCATTCTATTCAGGACAGACATGTCAAACACAAGGCCCATGGGCCGGATCCGGACCGTGGAGACCCCAGATTTGGGCCCCAGGAGCTGTCCCAGAAATGGCAAGGGACCGGCCCCCACTGCCCCAACCCTGGCCCACTGCAACCCAACTGGGCGCCCTGGCGCATGTACACAGAAATGGCGAGCGGTCAGGGGCTGGTTGTGTGCAGCAGCAGCTACAGCTCATTTGCCTCTGCCTGCTCCGCCCTTCCCAGCTTAACTCTGTCACATCCAGCCACGCCCCACTTTGCCGGGCTTCTCCTTGTGTGGCTCTGCTTTGCCAGGCCAGCCTCCCCATGCCTGGCCCCGTTTTGCAGGGCTTTTCCTCCTCCGGCTCTGCTTTGCCACGCCTTTCCTCGCTTGCCTAGCACCCCAGGACACACCCAGCTTGTGGGATGAAAGGCGCGGAGATGGGAGAGCGCGGCTGCCGGCTCCCAGTCACCCTCTCCACCACGTGGTAGGGCCGGAGAGAGGAACGCAGCAGTCATGCAGAGCCGCAGCCTGGAACTCTGTGGGGGCTGGAGAGAAAGGGTGAGAAGAAGGAGAAAGCAGGAAGGGTTTCTCTCTTTCTCTCTCTTTCTCTGTGTGCGTGTGTGTTTTTGTGTGTGTGAGAGAGAGAGACAGAGGCAGCAGAGAGAGCCAGGAGGGGAGGAGGAGGAGGAGGAGAAAGCCATGTTAGAAAAAAAGGGAACTTCCACCTTTCTTTTCCTCCCCTTCTCTTTTTTTTTAACCTCTTCCTGCTCAGTTCAGGTGCATCTGGAGGGAAAGGATGAGAAAGCAGGAAGGGTTTCTCTCTCTCTCTGTGTGTGTGTGTGTGTGTGAGAGAGAGAGAGAGAGAGAGAGAGACAGAGAGAGAGAGAGAGAGAGACAGACAGACAGACAGAAAGAGAGCTAGGAGAGGAGGAGGAAGAGAAAGACGTGTTACAAAAAAGGGGATCTTCCACCTTTCTCCTCTCCACCCTTCTCTTTTTTTTTTAACCTTTTCCTGCTCCGTTCAGGTGTAGCTGGAGGGAAAGGACGAGAAAGCAGGAAGGGTTTCTGTGTTTGTGTGTGTGTGTGTGTGAGAGAGAGAGAGAGAGAGACAGACAGAGACAGAGAATGAGAGAGCCAGCAGGAGGAGGAGGAGAAAGCCGTGTTACAAAAAAGGGGATCTTCCACCTTTCTTTCCCCCCCCTTCTCTTTTTTTTAACCTCTTTCTGCTTCATTCCGGAAGGGTTTCTCTCTCTGTCTTTCTCTCTCTGTCTGTGTGTGTGTTTGTGTGTGTGTGTGTGTGTGAGAGAGAGATAGAGACAGAGAGCAGGGAAGCGAAAGTGTGGAGAACGGGAGCGTTGCAGTGTAAGCAAACTTACAAAAATGGAGGGATCTCTCTCTCTGTCTCTCGCATACAAGTGCTGCATGGGGAAGGTGGTGTGCAGGCAGTGTAGAGAGCAAACTCACAGATTGGCTTTGTGGTCTATTCTTGCCTCCTCCCCTCCCTAAAATCCAAGTAATAATAGAACTTTGGATTGAATGGGAAGTTAAGAGGAATTGGTGTGAGCTGAAACTAAAAGGCTGAGTCAACTCCCCCCCCCCCAAATTATTTTGTCAGAGATCTGGAAAGTGTTTCTTGCTCCTACTTCCCCTCATCTGTTCTTTTATAATTTAATCCAGCCTTGCCCAAACTAATATCTTTTGGGAGTCATGGACCACAGTTCCCATCATCCTGTGGCTGTGCTGGCTTGAAATGCAATGTCTTATTTTCTCTGTAGTGTGCGCTTAGGATGCACTGTTCATATTTTCCTTGGGAGAAAGTTCTATTATTGGGGTACTGTCTCTGAGAAGGCTCTGCTTGTGGCCACTGTTCTATGAACCAAACCAGGGGGACCATCTGGTCTAAATGGATGGTAAACAAAGATGATTAGAGAGCTGGAGGTTAAAACATATGAGAAATGTTTGTGGGAATTGGGTATGTCTAGCTTAGTGAAAAGGACTAGGGGTGGTGACATGATAGCAATGTTCTAATGTTTGATGGCTGCCACAGAGAAGAAGGGGTCAGCGTATTTTCCAAAGCATCAGAAGGCAATAATACATGGAAACTAATCAAGAAGAAAACCAGCCTAGAACTAAGGACTTGTGAAAACAATTAACCTGTGAAAAGGCTTGCCTTCAGAAGTTGTGGATGCTCCATCACTGGAGGCTTTTAAGTAGAGATTGGATATTCCATTGTCTGGAATGGTATCGGTCCCCTGCTTGAGCAGGGGGTTGGACTAAATACCTCAAAGGTCTTTTCCAACTCTTTTTCTTTGACAGAAGTGCTACCCTCTCCCCCTCCCCTCGTCCCTTCCTGGGCACAGAGACATGGAGGGAGGGAAGGAAGGAAAGAGGGGAGGGAAACAGGAAGAAAGAAAGGGAAGGAAGGAAGGAGATGGGAATGAAAAGGAGGGAGGCAGGGAAGGAGGGGAGGGAGGAAAGAAGGAAGAAAAGAAGGAAAGAAAGAAAAAGGTAAGGAAGGAAGGAAGGAGATTGGAATAAGGGAGTGAGGGAGGGTCTGAGGGAAGTCCTGCTTTAGCACTTGGCCACCAGCAGCCCTGTTGCCCTTTCACCATCCCCTGGTGGTCTCTCATTCTATTGCTGAGCATGCTTTGGTTACAAAGCCAGGTCTCCTCGCATGGAGAGGGAGTGTACCTCCCTTTGACCCATACACTTTGTCCTCCTGTACCCACCATGAACAACCTGGCCAAGGAGAGGGAGCACAGCAGCAGCAGCAGCCTTGAGGAGGAGGTAAGCACAGATGGGCACCCCCCCTTGGAGAAGTGCGGCTAGGCTAGCACGGCTGTGGGGTCCTGGTGCCATGGGAGCTCAGGGGCCGGGCTGGGCTTTTGACTTCCGCTGCCCGGGACTCCGGGGAGTCCATGACATCATCCATGGGCCCCGTGCACAGCCTGAGGCTCAGTGAGCTCCTCCAATACATCATGCCCCGGTGCTCGCCCCAGGCCCACCCCACCTTCTGTCGGAGACCCTCAGATCTGCTCCAGTCCTACCCAGGCACGCACAGGTGCCCCTGATGTGAGTGATGTCGAGCTGGCCACGCCTCACTCAGTAAGCCACGCCCATGCTGGTCACACCCACCCGGTCCCCCAATGGCAACCACAATGCTGATGCGGCCCTCAGTGAAATTGAGTTTGACACCCCTGATCCAGGACATAGCATATAAGCACTGCTTGAGCAGAGTCCACAGGATTGTCTGGGATACTACACATTCTCTTCACAACCTGTTTGCCTTGTTACCTTCTGGGATGAGGCTTCGTGGTATCCGAAGCAGAACATCCAGATTCAGTCAGTTTTGTTCCATACAGTATCAACCTTGTGAACGCTCAAGCTTCCTCTTTTAAGGGTGTAGGTATATACATATGTATGTATATAGCATATCTATATATGTGTGTTATGTAGGTGTTGAGAGCAACCAACAGAATTTCATTTTTAATGTGTAAAAATGATGATAAAGGCTATCTCATTATTTTATTTGCTTTTATTGTTACTGCCATTGTAAGCATATGAAACCATATTGCCTAACTGTGTAAATAAAAATACTGTTCTCTACCAAGCATAGGAGACATCGCACATTTTCACTTTCAAGCAAACAAAACAGTTATGAAAGTATTCAGGATAGAAGATGAAATCTAGAAGCATGAGGCCTTATCTTACTGGGAGTATCATAAATGGATAATCTACAATCTGCTGGTATTCATTTGCAATGCTATATCTGCTTTCTCTTCACATTGGCTGCCAAATGTCATTCCCGCCAACCCAGCAGTATCTTTGCATTCTCTTTTCATCTGAAACAACTCTTACATAGTAGTCTTGATATTTTGTTCATTTATTTACCCCACCTCCATTTTTTTCTCAATGTTGCCTTGCCCTTTTCAGTACAGTTTCTCGCATGTCATTCGAAATCTGTTGTAGTTCTTGATCTAATGAAAATCTTGTGGTACATCTTGTGGCATACACCCATATACATACACACAAACAAACAAATGCACATGCCTATATTAAAAAAAAAACACGGCCTGTTAAAAGTTCTGCAACTCTGATGTATAGGAATAAAGAGATAGAAATAACTATCCAAAACTCTATTTTTAAAGTGTTTGTGTGTTTGCAGAATACATTACATTGCAGGGTTCCTAAGCCGGCTTGTTTACACATAATTTGTCCTAGGATAAGCCCTTGATTTTGCTAGGGCAAGATCTGCTGACACTGAATGTCTGACAAGGTCAAAGTTTACCATTCCAAAATAATTAACTTGTATAAACAGAGCAGAGTTTGATTGTGATGCTGCTGTGATGAAGTCTACATGCCAGTTGGCTGAATCAGCTTACCAAATTTTCCAGCTCCTAAGGCCTAGAAATGCATCCGGTCCAAGCATAACACTATACATGAATTGTTTATAAAGTATGTCAAATATCAAGGGAAGGGGAAAGGGCAGTCAAATTGCAACAGGGGCAAGTGTCTTAGCAATGTGGAATACTTATGGATGATCCCTTAGCTTGTTGGTTTTGTTTAAGGTGCTGGCTGAATTCAAAAGTAGGGGTTGAATTCATTGTTTAGAATTTCTATCTTTTGAGAGCTGCATTTAAATTTGTTATATTTGAAATTTACAACTCAAGTAGATGTCAGTTCATAGTAGAAATTTAAAGCCTGGGATCCCTAAGTTCTGAACTCACTGTTTATGCTATTTAGAAAAATAATATTTTGCTTTGTTGACACTTGCCCTTCTTTAGTTAAATCACCGAATTCTAGGATAAATCCCTCTATACTTACGTCCTGGTTTAAACATGCATCATACATACCTCTTCCATGGGTTTTTCATAGATATCCTCTTTCCATAATGTAGTTTTGGCTTGTATAGCATCTCGCTGAAGTGCCTCAAGGACTTTTTTTGGAGTAACAAAGCCATATTGTGCTTCTAGTAAAGCCAAGTTAATTTTTTCAGCTTTTAAAACTCCTATCACTTCATCCTGAGCCTGCAGAAATACAGATTACACCAATAAGGCTAACTCTGCATTGTTTAACTTTCATTTGGTACATGTATGTTTTGAAAAGCAATTACAACAACAGCAGATGAAAAGCAATAGCTTGTTCCTTCCCTCCATCTCCCCTAATTCATCCTTTACTCTTTTACTTCTACTATTGCCACTATCCTTGGTTTCACCTATTCCAAATCTTAATAATTCTAAAGAAATAATGGGAAAAAGATAGTTGTAGTGTGCAAATGAATAGTAATTCCAGTGTCTTTTTTGTGTGTTTCTTATATTTTATGTGAGATTCTGGTGGCGCAATGGTTAGAGTGCAGTATTACAGGCAAACTTTGCCCACAGCCTGAAGTTCAATTCTGACGGGCTCAATGTTGACTCAGCCTTCCATCCTTCCAGTAAAATGAGGACCCAAATCGTTGGGGGCAATATGAAATTAATGCTTACATTGTAAACGACCTAGAGAGTGCTGTAAAGCATTATGGGGCAGTATACAAATCTAAATGTTATTGCTATTGCTATTTTTAATCAAACTCATACTTCTTAATGAGACATATGTTTTGCAAAGTACAAAAGTACTTTGAAGTTTTGGCAGCTGTTTTCATGTCATTCTCCCTTCAGCAACTTTCCAACAGAATACAAAGTAACAATTTGTTGTTTTAAGTCAGAAGGTCTCTGCCACTATCGTTATGTACATGTATTAGCATACTAAAACCAATGAAATACATTAAGCAGAGAATGTGATCCAGTACCATATAATAATGGCAGTTCTTTAAAACGAGATTGCCTGAAAATTAACAGAATGACCCATGTATGTTTATATGTATGTTATCTGTGCCAATATTTTTTCAAATATAATTAAAGAGTTTTAGGACCTTGATTTGTGGTATTATGAATTGGACCCTTCAAACCACAGACAGACTCTTAGAATATCTTTTGTAAGGAAATTTAATTTAATTTAATTTAATAATTTGATTTCTATACCGCCCTTCTCCCGAAGGACTCAGGGCGGTGAACAGGGCAATATACAATAAAAATCGAATACAAAAATTAAAAAACCATTAAACATCATGCCCATAAAATCAATACATATTAAAATTTAAAACTAATTTTAAAAACCCAACCCCATCTTGTCAGACCAGGCCAGCTTTTTCAAAAAAGAATGTTTTGAGATTGCGCCGGAAGGAGCGAAGGTCGGGGGCCATCCGGAGCTCAACCGGTAAGCGGTTCCAGAGGTCTGGCGCGCCCACAGAGAACGCTCTCCCCCTGGGGGTCACCAATCGGCATTCTTTGATCGGCGGCACCCTGAGGAGGCCCTCTCTGTGGGAGCGCACTGGACGGAGGGAAGTTGACGCCGGCCGCAGGTGTTGCCGTAGGTAATCCGGACCCATGCCATGAAGGGCATTGTAAGTCATAACTAACACCTTGAACCTCACCCAGAGAGCAACCGGTAGCCAATGCAGCTCGCGGAGCAAAGGTGTAACATGGGAGTATCGGGAAACTCCCAAGACAACTCGCGCGGCTGCATTCTGCACAAGTTGGAGTCTCCGGGTGGACCTCAAGGGCAGCCCCATGTAGAGAGCATTACAGTAGTCTAGATGAGAGGTCACGAGCACATGAGTGTAAATTACCTTTACAAATCAAGTACACCATGTTTAATTGAAATTCTACCTCATTCTTGTTTGATGGCTAGAAGCTCAAAAGTTCAACAATTCTGGAAAATAGTAGAATGATTTGAAGGAGGACTTTTGCCGGGAGATTTAGATTGCATCCCTCAAAAGTGAAAGTAATAGTTGAGTCACAGAAGATTTTTCAGCAATCTTTCTTGAGCAGTCAACTAAGTCAGCTGTTTTTCATAGTTAAAGTAACTAGGTGCTAATAAGATAATGAAAATCTTAAATGGAAATAATGCAAACCACACATTGGTTTGTGTTCAGGATCTTCATTTTACTTATACCAGCTAGGCTGGCAACCAAGGGCTTTCAGATAAAGCTGAAAAGAAAATATCAAATTTGGGACAAGGACTGAAATATGTTTAGAACAAACCCATTGTTCAAGAAGTGACTTCATTTAATCCCTATTTTACAGATCATGAACAGGATCTAATCACTGTCTGTAATATGCAGATTACTACAGTAGTTGGAATCTACCACTGAATTCATGCTGATTCAGTGTAGATATAATGTGTCCAATCAAATGAAAAGCTTTGTTTGCATATGTCTATAAAGAAGTAACCTGACCACTCTTTTCTACCTCTGATTTACCTTAATTATCAATCAATATATATGCTTCAACATAACTGTGTCTTGGCCTCCAGTTCAAACAACCCCACAGAGGCAGTATTACCACAGGAGCAAATTACAAATGTTGAATTTCCTTTCAAACCTGTTATTTTTAAATTGAATAAATCTTTCATTCCCAGAAAATATATTAAACTAGCTTTATTCTTGGTAACTATAGAGCAGGGGTGTCAAACTGCCAGCCCATGGGCTGGTTTCATCATACCGAAGCCGCGCCTACCCCATTGCCGGCAATGCAAAAAGAGTCGCAATACGTCACGACACATCACGTGACATGGCGAGTTTGACACCCGTGTGCTAGAGGATAGTCTATGCTTCCAACTGGAAAGTGCATAGAACTTGAAACTATTTTTGGGTTATCATTCATTATATGGTCTTATGTTATATCCGAAAGTTGGTTTTCTCTTAAGATAAAGTCCTAATATTCTAACCTTCAGTGATATGTTAAATGAGGATTGATTTTTAACCACTTGAATAGAAATTATTCCAAGTCTCTTTTTATGGTTTATTCTGTGCTGATTATTGCTGTCAATATTTAGATATTTCTTCAGTTTTTAAAATGATATAACTTAATCAGTTATTTGAAATTATTGTTGGGAAAAAATAAAAATAAATTCTTATTGACAAATTGATGGAAGCAAATAAGAATGAATGGGAAATGAGACAGTTCAGTTCAAGAAACTTAATGAGCAATGAACCTGCAATTATGCTTTTGAAAGCTCCATTAATTGTCATGACCCTAATTGGATTTAAAAATGTTTCTTTTTAACTATGTTTAGCTCAAGTTAATAATAAAACCAGAATGTCTTATTATTTGAATACCTGCATTTAATACAGAATGTCTCAGTATTCAGTTCTAAGCATTCCAATCAAAAAGACTTGAAACGCTTTCTCCTTGAGACCCTGGAAAGATATGCAGAAAATATCAAGCAACTGACAAAGAGTCTAGCTTGGATCAAGGCAGTTTCTTATGTTCCCATTAAGTTGAGAATACAATCCGGAAAACCAAGAAAATTTATTTGGCATATTTTACATGTTTCAAGTCTAATGATCTCATTGTATTTTTCTGGAAATGTCAAGAATAAATCTAAACATATCTGTAAACTTTAAAACTGGATATGGGAATTTTCACCAATTGTATTAATAAAACAAAAAATTGTAAATGAATTTTGTTTATCCTATTCTAATGTGACTCTGCTTAGTGTTGATAGGGTTGGAGATAAGTAAGCGGACTTCAATATTCTCCTCTATTAAAAAAAAAGAAAAATAGAATGGAAAAATAGATTTCAACAAGTAAATAGCACAAACTGTTGGAATATGAACATTATAAGATCTAATGACACTGCACTGGTATTTTTTAAGTGTACTATAAGGAAGCAGTATATGTAGCAATTTTTGAGATATTGATTCTGAGGTTTCATAATTAGACTTTTATAAATGTCATATATTTGTATTTCCTTTGTTTTATCAAACTGAACAAATTTAGAAAGTATTTTAATCAAGTGTTTTTTCCAGAACAGTTTTCATGAATGTGATTTGAATGAACATGTGTAATGTCATAGTGTCATTAAAGTACATTCCCATCTCTTTAGGCAAACTTATCTAATTCTAGTTCCAGATTCAGAAAAGTATAAGCTTTTCAAATTATGCCCATATTGTAAATATTCAAATCCTGTGTTACTGAATGTAATTAAATACATTTCACTTTAATTAACTGTGTAGTTTTATTCTTAAAGCAGGTTGTTTTTCATATTCAGCATTTGTGTAGCATACTTTAAAATCTTTTATAATGTAATATTGCTGAATTTATGATAGAATTGTATAATACTTGATATATAAAATACTTGTTATGTAAAATTCATCTGTAAATATGGAAGGTTGAATTTGATCATTATATTTCATGGTTTCTAGTGACAGAAAGCCTTGTGGGGGTTTTTCCTTAGATTCCCAGGCTATTTTTCTTTCTAGTGTGGTAACATTATAAAGAAGAGATCAAGGAAGGAATTTATAAATTAAAGAGATATTAATTTACTAGTGTTCTTAATTATGAAAATTAAAATAATTTGTAATTAAATATAATTAATTTCAAATCCTAAACTGCACTTAATTTTTTGTAGTTTATAAAAACAAATGGTTTTTTTTTGCTATTATTTGAAGCTGGTTTATTCTAAATATAAGAGAACTGTATAAGTGAATTAAACCAGGGGTCCCCAACCCCCAGTCCGTGGACAAGTACAAGGCCGCAGCATTTCAGCAACTGGTCCACACAAACAAGGAAAGCCCCATCCACAGGATGCAGGCAGCACACAAAACCACACCCCCTCCAGTCCACGGAAAAACCTCTCTCCACGGAACCGGTCTCTAGTACTCAAAAGGTTGGGGACCTCTGAATTAAACAATATAAATGAGCAGTGGTTGCTTAGCTGCCATTGGATATTATGACAGACCCCCTCCCAAAGGTACTTACGATCTAATTCTGATGGCTATCCCCCTCCAATGTGATCTCCTGACCGCTTTTCAGGCAGTCAGCAACCGGCCTATATTTATGGTTTTTTCCAGTATCTTGCAGTCATGTGACTACAATTTATGCAGTTTTTGCTGAAAAGTAGCATTTTTCCAAGCATGACGAGTGGAGAATCCACAGATGGGTTGATCTTGCCTTTCTTCCCTAGAGACTAAGTCAATCAACCTTTGCCACGCCACTCTCCTTCCAGCTAGGAATCCCCAGTCACAATTTAGTCTTAGCCCGAGAGAGACGTGGTTAAGGTTGGCTCTAGCAAAAAGCAACATCATCTTGGATTCTTCCCAGGTTGTATCCTTCCTTCTCTTATTGTTTTCTGTGCTGATTTCAGCACTGATTTTTTAAAACGCTGTGAGTTACAGGCTTTGGCTGAAGCCTTAAGGTTTCTTTGGTTTTTTTTAGCTTCTAGCAAGCCATGAGGGTAACAGTCGCCATTTTGGGGGCTGCTTTAGTTGCTCCCGAGGGGGGGGAAATCCTCCCATTCAGCAAATCAACTTAGCAGCAAATAATCTTAATTGGAGCACATATAGCTAGCAGCCTGCTTGTCCCGGTCGTTGATTATACTGTTACAGTCAACTACAATTAGTCAGCTAATTGTTTCTAGCATCAGAACAGGAAGTTGGGTGTTTGGCGGCCGCCATTTTGAAAAAAAATTGCAAACTCCACGATCATTACCAGGACATTCAGAAGAACGAAATAAATTCTTCAAGGGGCTTTCAGGCTACTGGGCAACTCTCAATATAATCACACACAAAAAAAACCAATGGAAACAACAGCCTCCAGGCTCACATCTTTTACGGAGGTATGCAATCACTCAGGCATTTCTAAGCCTTCAGGGTGTGGCTGAGTGCCTGCCTTAGCTATCTTCATTATTAGCAGTCACTGCTCATAGTATGCTGGCTATTGACCATTGACTTGGGCTTGTCACCATCAAAAGAAGATTGGATTATGCTGGCCGTACCATTAAATTGGTCTTGCCGCCACCACAAGACTTTTATGTGTGCTGGCCGTTACCATTAATTTGGTCTTTGCCACCACCTCCAGGGTAGCATGTATGCTGGCTTGTGTAGCCACCACTGCTAACCACAACTCAGCTCTTCACAATTGAGTTCTCCTTGCTTTTGTAAACACATTATGATTGCCATTTCCAGACTATCTCTAGTGTCACAATGGCAGATGAATCTGCAGAAGCACAGGTACAAGGTGCCTCCAGCAGTTCACCCAAATGCAAGAAGCTCAAATTAGCCAAGCAAGAGACAGCTGGGAAGCTCAGATCCAGAGTTACCTCTGTCAAAAGGTCTTCCAAAGCTGTGGAAAAAGAGGCAAGTAGGAGACACCACACCTTGGAAAGGCAATTCTCCAAGGCTGCAAGGCAAAAGACGGAGAAAAAGTTTGGTCAGAACACGTCTGTTTCTATGGAGGCATCGGTTTTTGGTCCTCAGCAAGCTCCTTCTCCCTCGGCTGCACCTAGTGCCTGGTCCCCAGAGGGTGAGGCAGGTCAGTTCAATTTTCCTGCGATTGAACAGGTAGAGTTGGCTTCGACTCCCAGTGAAGGGTTCAGCCTTCAGATCCCTGCTTCTCCTACCATAGCTAGGCCACTGGGCCCAGAGGCCACATTCACTTCCACAGTGGCAGGGCTTTGCTCAGGAGCCAGAACTGTCAGAGAGACTACAGTTTCTGATTTCTCAGGCCATTGCGCAAGGCATAGCTTTGACCATGCACCAGGCAGCTCAGCTTGAATCGATAGCATCGGAATATCCTTCTCATAGCAACATGTCATATTTTCCACAGGCGGAATCTGCCGCATATCAGGGGTCAGTTTCCCCCTCACATTCCTCCAGAAGTAGTATGACGTTCACAGGGGACAAGGACTGGAGGGAGCAGGGGATGTCAGAAGATGAGGACTGATCTCCTGACCCCCCTCCCTTCATAGGCCTGTTTAATCCGGCCCTCTTCAAACCCTTCCTGCACAAGGCCAGAAGCATTGCCCAACGTGGTCCTGAAAGTGTTTCACAGGTAGAACCTTCTGTTCTGTTCCAGCCTATGACCATCCCAATTTGCTTCAAGGACAACCCCTTTTTTCTTTTTAAATCAATAGGCTGGAAAAAACCCAAATTTATTTACAGTTCCAAATAATAAAGTCCTTCAAACAAAAAAGCATTAGAATATTTTCCTTAACAAAAATAAATGATTCAAACCTCAAACAAGACTCAAACATGAAGATTAGCAAGAACAGACCAGAATTTTCTTTGGATTTCTACAAATGGTTGCCTTCAGCAACCAGCACCACCCACACCTTCCCCTTTTATTAACAGCCCCAAGGCGTGGCTTTTCAGTGCTTTCTCCTCCTTTCGCTGAGTTGCTTCATAGACTTCCTCTGGTCTGCTCTGCTCAACTGCCTTCTGCTTCTAGCGTCTCTAAACAGATTCATTTGTGACTCCTCTGAGTCTGAATCCTCCTCCTCACACAGCTGAGCCTCATAACGAACACGACTGGAGGGGCCCGGCTCTTGCTCTGACTGAGAGTCCTGCAATCCATCAGAGCTTCCCTCCGACACTGAAGGCTCTCCAAACCCCTCCTCCTCCTTCTCAGATCCCTTGGACTCAGCTGCTGGGAGCACAGGCTGACACGGAATCACAACACCTTCCACCAGCCAAGCGTCTACCAGTCAGGTTTTTTTCGGAACCAACCTTTACTCAACAGGACATTCCCTGTCCTCCCCTTTTTCTCAATGTTGTCCAGAGACAATGGGGAGCGCCAGGTACCTTTCCATCCCCAGGGGGAACAGATAAAAGGTTATTTAATGTGGCTCCAGCACTGCCAGAGGTGCTAGCAGTTCCCACAGTAGATGAGCCCTTAGCTCCTTTGGTTTCATCTTTCGCTATGTCCGGAGATATAGCAGAGGCCCTGAAGTCCAAGGATAAGAGGGTGGAGATTAATTTCTGCAGGACCCATCAAGTCTTAGCATGGGCGGTGAAGACAGCTTCATCTACTTCCTTCTTTGCCAGAACTTCTCTCCTCTGGCTTTGCCAATTGCAGACTAGGGTCCCACCAGAAGAGGTACGAATGCACCAAGATCTAAATAAATTAGTGGCTGCATCTGAGTATATGGCTGATTCCTTTTTGCACACGGCCAGATTTTTCTCCTGGGCATTAGCATCTAACATCACCTCCCACGGGGTCCTGTGGCTCAGACACTGGCAAGCAGATGCTAGATCCAAGTGGAGGTTGGCCTCAGCCCCTTACAAGGGGGGGCAGTTATTCGGAAAGGCACTGAATCCTTATCGAGAATAAGGATAAGCATAAGATCATGCCACCTCTGATCAGGAGAACGGACAGAAGAACTATCCCCTATGCCCACAGGCAGTCTTTTTGCCCAACCTACACAGGCTCGAATTTTACGCATTACTCCCACACCTATCCCCCCAGACCAGCACATCAATTCGACAGGTCTAGTAACAGGGATAGACCCAGACAGCAATTTCAAGCCAAATGGCCCTTTTGGGGTGCGGGAGGCCATCCCTTCCGACGGTCTAAATGACAAGAATACCTCTCCCATAGGGGGCAGGTTGGCCCTCTTTGCACATAGATGGGAAACCATCACCACAGATCTCTGGGTCCTCAACACCATAAGATTAGGCTTGACTCTGGACTTCAATTCCATTCCCCGAGGCATTTTGTCTCTTGCCCATCCTCCAAAAATCCGGTCAAGCGACGCCTAATGAAGGAAGCAATTCGACATCTCCTGGAAATCCAGGCCATAGAACCGGTACCAGCAGGGCAAAAAGGATGGGGGTTTTATTCCATTCTTTTCATTGTTCCGAAGGCATCAGGAGGATGGAGAGCGATCTTGGATTTAAAGAAACTAAATACCCATTTAGTATACAAGAAATTCAGGATGCAAGGTCCTCCATCTTAGCAGGCATCAGAAGGGGGGACTTCCTGACGTCCATTGATCTGACGGAGGCTTACCTGAACATTCCCATCCTTCTCAGGCATCACAAATTCCTCAAGTTCTGTTACGCAGGCCACCACTTTCAATACAGAGCTCTACCATTCAGCCCGTCATCGGCCCCCAGAGCATTCACAAAGGTCCTGGCATTGCTGGCTGTGCATCTGAGAGCCATTCCGGTGCATGTCCAGTGTTATCTGGAGGACATCCTTATCCAATCCCCCTCAGTACAATTGGCTCAGACAGAACTGGCATTGTCCATCAAGACTCTCCAGGACCACGGGTTCTCGGTGAACTATCAAAAAAGTCAGACAGTTCCCTCCATCTGCATCCTTCACCTGGGCATGGTGATAGACACAAGGAAGTGTGAGGTTTACTTATCTCAGGAATGTTGGGACAGTATTCGATCCCTAGTCTCCCAGATTCAAAGAGAGCAAGTAGTTACCCTGGCAATCCTTTCACAACTGCTAGGAAAGATGGTTTCCTGCATAGCAGGTAGTTCCTTGGGCTCGACTCCACTCTAGAACCCTCCAATGGTTCTTGCTCCCATTCCAGAGACGAGGCTCCAGTTCCTCCAACCACAAGGTAAGGTTCCCATCACAGACCCTGCAGTCCCTCAAGTGGTGGGTCTCTTCAGCGATGGAAAGGGGGACCTTATTCAAGGAGCCCAACCAACTCATCCTAACATTGGATGCCAGTTTGTTCGGCTGGGAAGCGCACCTGCTCTCCCAGTTGGCCCAAGGTCGGTGGTCCCGATCAGATCTGAAACACAACATAAACTGGTTGGAGCTCAGAGCTATTCATCTGGCTCTACGTCACTTCTCCCACACGGTGGCAAAGCAACATGTTCTAGTCCTCTCAGACAACATTGTGGCGAAAGCCCATGTCGACAGGCAAGGGGGTACCCACTCCAGGTCCCTCATGGCCGAGGCTCAATTATTGGGAACCTGGGCAGGAACCTTGTCCCTCAAGGTGGAGCACATCTCGGGAGAGATGCTGCCAGATTTTTGTCCAGAGCCATCCCATGAATTGGAACGTAAATGGCACACCTTGGACGTTTGTAGAGCATTACATCGCTATATTAAGCAAACTGCCTCCTTTCGAAAATCTGAAGCCCTGTTCATTTCATTCCAGCTCTCTTCAATGGGTCAGAAGGTGTCTGCCTCCACTATAGGCAGATGGATTAGGGCTTGCATAGCGGGGGCATACCAGGCACACTCCTTGCCAGCCCCAAAGGAAATTACCACACACTCCACTCGCAGTACTGCAACTTCAGCAGCATGGGCAACACAGGCATTGATAGAGGAGGTATGCAAGGCGGCAACATGGTCGTCCCCTTCCCCGTTTGTGAGGCATTATAAAGTTGGATAAGTTCGCCTCAGCAGATGCTTCATTTGGCAGGAGGGTTCTCCAAATAGTAGTGTCAAATAGCGGGACACAGGCCCAGACATCTTCCCGCCCATACGGACAGTGAGGCTTTGGTATTTCCTATCTGTGGATTCTCCACTCGTCGTCCTGGAGAAGGGGCGTTGTCTTACCTGAACGCCTTTTCTCAGCATGAGGATGGAGAATCCACTCCCTCCCTGTGTCAGGGGAAATTGAGCCACCACTTTGTATAATCATTAACTTCTGCGCTTTTGTCCTGACTGGGGATTCCTAGCCGGAAGGAGAGAGGCATGGCAAAGGTTGATTGACTTAGTCTCTAGGGCAGAAAGGCAAGATCAACCCATCTGTGGATTCTCCATTGTCATGCTGAGAAAAGGTGTTCAGGTAAGACAATGCCTCTTATGTCTGGATTTCAGCAAAAATGCCCCATAGCAAATTATGAGTTCACTCAAAGACTGCAGTTTTTGCGTATCAATAGCAGTGATTGCTTTACAACTGCAGCATTTGCTTAATAACCAGTGCAAAAAAGGTAGTAAAACTACTTTATAAACATCACAACTTAAACTGTAAGCTCCATTAGGTTTGTAAGTCAAGGACTGCCTGCATTACTGAAAAGATTCCTTAGTCTGGGAAATCACACCACATATAAGTTGATCTGAAAAACTGCTCTGCTAAACTTTCTAGATTTTGTTACAATACTCCTATTAACAACACAATTTATGCCAGAAATCCAAAAGTTCTTGTTCCCTGATTTTGTTAGTTTCAAAGGCCTTGACTTGGTAGTCTGCCAAATTTCAACTTAGATTTGAAATGTTTAAGATGCTTCCCTATGTTTTCTGCATCTCTGGATTAATTTTTTTAAAATTGTCTATTTCATTTCCTCCTCCACATACTTAGAGTCTGATAGACATTCCCACGCAATCAAACAGTATAGGGACAACAGACAAAAAGAGAAAAGGAGAATTTGTAATGAATTTAGAATTGGATACTGGCCTGTAACTCCCCCTCTAGCACACTCAGAAGAAATAAAAGATCATCTCGAGAAAGGTCTTCACCCTTTTTGGAATTGTTTCTTTGTTCCTTGTTTAATTCAGGGCTTGTTAGGATAGTGTCTGTCTCTGCTACATAATTTATTTTTGTTTGTCTCCTTTTCATCTTCTTTTCCTCTGAATCTTCCATATAGCCGTCATTTACCTTATGTTGATAGTGTTTTAATTTGGAAGTACTTTCTTTATTGTTATTTTCAGAATACATTTTCAAATACCTGAGGGAGGAAGATGAAAAAGAAAATTTAAACCCAAAGAAAAAATGTATATAGTCTTTTCAAGGAATCAGTTCTGCATTAAGGTAAAAGGTAAAGGTTCCCCTGCACATGCGTGCTAGTCGTTTCCGACTCTAGGGGCCGGTGCTCATCTCCGTTTCAAAGCCGAAGAGCCAGCGCTTGTCCGAGGACGTCTCCGTGGTCATGTGGCCGGCATGACTAGCACGGAACGCTGTTACCTTCCCACCGTAGTGGTCCCTATTTTTCTACTTGCATTTTTACATGCTTTCGAACTGCTACGTGGGCAGAAGCTGGGACAAGTAACAGGCGCTCACTCTGTTACGCGGCATTCGGGATTCAACCCACCAAACTGCCGACCTTCTGATCGACAAGCTCAGCGTCTTAACCCACTGAGCCACCGCGTCCCTTCTTCAGTTCTGCATATGGCTTTATAAATCCACATATATTATCTGAATAAATTAGCTAAGAAATTCACATTTATGTCACAGAATCTTCAGCAATGGCAATGTTATCCTATTAGACGTTTTATTCAGAACCTTACTCCATCTATAATGGAGATATCTAAAGACTGCTAGCAGCTTTCCATAGTTTTAGACAAGTTATTCCCAGCCCTTGAAGTGAGAATCATTTGTACACACAACATGAAGCCTGTCACTAAAATACCATTTCTTCCTATCTAATATTAGTGCCCCACTTTTTGGAATGTAACACTGGTAAGATTATCACTGGAATCCATAATAAATCCACACAATGCTATTTCTATCAAGTTTTCATATTCAGGAAGCACTGTATGCAAGAAGCATTGTTCATTGTATTACATGTATATTTTGCCCATGAAGACGGTCTTATGAGTTTATCATAGGCATCTGTTCATAATGCCACTACTTTATATCTAAGTTCTTATATTTAAAAAGACCCCCCCAATTTTGTACTCTGACTGAACAAGGCCATAAAGGATTTTAAAGAAAAACACCATCAGATATGAAATAAATAAAAATAATAATAGCTAAAAGAAAGCCATGTATAATGTGTTCAAACTGGTTGAAATAAAAATATGCTTGAATCTATGCTAGGTAATTATGCTGTGTGGGTATTTTGAGAATTAATTAATTCTAAGAAGCAAGATTGAGCTGACTTTGATTTCAAAAAGCTACACTACAGCCCTCTTAGTAGGAATACAAGAATATCCCATTTGGGGTAGAATTTTGCTTATGGAGTGAAGTGGATATAAAAACCACAGAAGATTATGTTGCCAGTTTAGTATTTATGTTCAGAAATGATAAATCCAAATCTAAATAAATAACTTGGTTGTTTTGACCAGCACTAGTTATAATTTTTCCTTTCAGACAAACATAATTCTATTAATTCTAAGTGTAGCCAAATTGTGTTATGTCATATATAAAATGTACTAGCTCCATACAAATAAGCAGAGAAATAATAATAATAATAATAATAATAATAATAATAATAATAATAATAATAATAATAATTTGGAAGGGACCTTGGAGGTCATCTAGTCCAACCCCCTGCTCAGGCAGAAAACCCTATACCATTTCAGGCAAATGGCTGTCCAGTCTCTTCTTAAAAACTTCCAGTGTTGGAACATTCACCACTTCTGGAGGCAGGTTGTTCCACTGGTTAATTGTTCTAACTGTCAGGAAGTTTCTCCTTAGTTCTAGGTTGCTTCTCTCCTTGACTAGTTTCCATCCATTGCTTCTTGTCCTGCTTTCAGGTGCTTTGGAGAATAGTTTGACTCCCTCTTCTTTGTGGCAGCCCCTGAGATATTGGAACACTGCTATCATGTCACCCCTCACCCTTCTCTTCGTTAAACTACACATACCCAATTCCAGCAACCGTTCTCTATATCTTTTAGCCTCCAGTCCCCCAATCATCTTTGTTGCTCTTCTCTGTACCCTTTCTAGAGTCTCGACATCTTTTTTACATCGTGGTGACCAAAACTGGATGCAGTATTCCAGGTGTGGCCTTACCAAAGCATTGTAAAGTGGTATTAGTACTTCACTTGATCTTGATTCTATCCCTCTGTTAATGCAACCTAGCACTGTGTTGGCTTTTTTGGCAGCTGCAGCACACTGCTGGCTCATATTGAGGTGATTGTCTACTAGGACTCCGAGATCCCTCTCACAGTTACTACTATTGAGCAAGGTACCACCTATACTATACCTGTGCATTTGATTTTTCCTGCCTAAATGCAGAACCTTACTTTTTTCACAATTGAATTTCATTTTGTTAGATAGCGCCCAGTGTTCGAATCTGTCCAGATCCTCCTGTATTTTAAGCCTATCTCCTGGAGTATTGGCTATTCCTGCCAGCTTGGTGTCGTCTGCAAATTTGATGAGTTCCCCATTTATCCCCTCATCCAAATCGTTGATGAAGATGTTGAAGAGCACTGGGCCCAGAACAGAGCCCTGGGGCACACCCCACTACACACTTCCTTCCATGTAGATGCAGTTCCATTGAGGACCACATGCTGAGTACGGCGTGTCAGCCAGCTACGAATCCATCTGGTGGTGATGCTATCTAACCCACATTTTTCTATCTTATCAAGTAGTAGGTTGTGATCTACTTTATCAAATGCCTTACTGAAGTCCAAGTAAATTATATCTACAGCATTCCTCTGGTCCACTAATTTTGTCACTTGGTCAAAGAATGTAATAAGATTTGTCTGTCATGATCTGTTTTTGACAAACCCATGTTGACTTTTAGTAAAGACTTTGTTTGCATCAAGGTGTTCGCTGATTTGTTGTTTTATCTTCATAGCTAAAATATCTTTAAGTTCTATAGTAATTACTGAGTTTTCTCAAAACAGTTTAAAACAGAACCTTTTAAAATGACAAAGCCTAACTGCTTAAGATATAATTTTTCTGAGAGTTGAACCTTTATATTGAAATGCAGGAATAGCTTGTCAAATATACATTTCTTTTTGAATTGCTTTATCTGGATCCTCCTTCTCCTTAACTGAAAATAGTAATAATAATGATAATGATGGAGTTGGAAGGGACCTTGGAGGCCTTCTAGTCCAATCCCCTGCCCAGGCAGGAAACCCTATACCATTTCAGACAAATGGCCGTCCAGTCTCTTCTTAAAAACCTCCAGTGTTGGAGCATTCATAACTTCTAGAGAAGATTGTTCCACTGATTAATTATTATAACTGTCAGGAAATTTCTCCTTAGTTCTATGTTGCTTCTCTCCTTGATTAGTTTCCATCCATTGCTTCTTGTCCTGCCTTCAGGTGCTTTGGAGAATAGATTGACCCTCTCTTCTTTGTGGCAACCCCTTACATTTTGGAACACTGCCATCATGTCACCCCTAGTCCTTCTCTTCATTAAACATACCCAATTCTAGCAACCGTTCTTTATATGTTTTAGACTCTAGTCTAAAATCATCTTTGTTGCTCTTCTCTGCAGTTATGTATTACAAGTATTTGATTGGTTGGTGTAATGAGTAAAAACCTCTATGATTTAGAAGAGGCTTCATGTAATTCATCAAGTGATAATTGTCATCATGTTTTATACTGTAATGGAGATCAGTATAATCTTTATTATTCCCTGATATTAGGTTGCCTTAAATGCATTTGCATTTTTCCTAGAACTGGAACCTATGCTCTGCATGGAGCAGAATAGGATGATAGGATCACATAACCTACAAAATTTAAATATAGTTAGGAATAATTTATTTTATCCAGTCTGTATATGGTACCTATAGGTTAAAATCTTCTTTTGAGGGTGTTTTTGGTTTCCTTCTTATTAAAAGTGAAGCAAATTGCTATCAAAAACAAATGCTAAGATTGGTATTTTAGTTGTGGAAAGCTATTCCTCTGAGAAGCCTTCTTAGAGTTTACTTTGCTATTGTCTTAACGGCATGCAAAGCCTTTCATTATTTCTTATTATAAACCCTCCAGGTCTTATACTCCTTCATCTTTTTTCTTCAAGGATTCCTTCCCCATTTTCACTATATGAAACACACTGAACTTGCGAATGTAATTTGCCCTGGTTTGGGAAGCAGTGGAAATTAAGCAGAGATCAAGTTTGTCTCAAGGAAAAGAGAGATAAAATTGCTAAATTTAAGGGAAGGAAAAAGTGGAAGAGGATAGCATTGAGATTTAAGAGAAAAGCCAAGCTCTTTTTTAAAAACAAAACTCTGCATTGCATCCCAAGTATTTATTACTATCTAAATCTTGAGATCTTTGTTCTCAATCATATATAAAACTGGCACCTCTCCTGGTTGAACTGCAGACATCATATAAGTGGACTCAGGTTTTTTTTTGTTAGAATCTTTGGAAAAATAATTAGCTTTAATAATAAATATCTGTAATAAAATATAATAAAGGGATACATATTAGAAAAATGTATGGGTTTATGATTTCAGATATCAGTAATAATGAAATACCAATTACCTAAGGGTAGATGACAATACACATTTTCTTATAACACAGGGTCTTGGAATTAAGAATTATGATTGATGTGAACTGAATAAAAGGAGTTTCATCGGGCTTTAAACTTGGTGGAATCACATTGGACCAACATTTTGGATGAAGCAATTTGAATGAAAATATAGGATAAAAGTACATTGAAATAAATAAGTAGACCATGATTCCCAAAGTTATTTTGATATTTCTTAAAGGTTTATATAAGGCTATAGTTTGGAGAAGAAAAACAGCCTTTTGTATGGAATTGTAAGTCACTTAGTGGGCAGAAAACCAAGCCATTCTGTTGCTTGTTTACCTCTGTCTGGGCTTGGATTATTTACGGGGTCTTGTTAACACTGCTTTCTTGGACATCTACTAAACAATTAGTGGGACAAATGTAAGCTCATGATTCAGATTCTTGAGGTTTTAATTTAGGTATCATACTAAGAATAGAAATGTTTGGAATTACATGTTGCTGGAACTCATAATATTTAATGTATTTATTTATTTATTTATTTATTTATTTATTTATTTATTTATTTATTTATTTATTTTATTTATATACTGCCCTTCTCCCGAAGGACTCAGGGCGGTGGAGAGAGAATGTAGGGAAGACACTGGATGTTGTACCTGAGAGCACTGTCCAGATGTACTGTAATTTTAATACTGTTTTAATTCTTGAACAGCAAATGCAATTAAGTATTTATTAATATGGGCAGTGAACAAACACACAACCCCCCCTCTCTTTCTCTCGCTGTTCTCACTCATAATTAAACCAAATAGCAGATAAAACTAAAAATTAAAACCTGTACCCTTTATTCAAAAAAATAAGAGTTTTAGTGGCTGTTCTAAAATTTATAGTGTTATTACAAATGAAATTAATTTTAAAATGTAATCATGAAAGAAATAATAGATTATGCAATTAAATAGTAATTTTGAGTATACCTCTAAAATATATTAGAATCCTTTGTTCTCTATTATTAATTATTGTGATGCATTGCTATTTTTTTGTAAGTCTAATTCTTTATTTAATAAGTTGCAGCTGCTATAACTCATTATTTCCATTACAAACAGTGATTCATATTTCCATATGTAAGTAGGAGACCTTATGGTGGATATAAAATTAAGCAATGTCATTACAATGTAGAAGGACGTTTAATAATCATGTGTTTTCAATAGATTGTGGTGACTTAAAGTAATAATATTGTTTCCAAAGCACTTTGTGCAGATCTGTTTTTGACAAATGGTGTTCAATAGAGTTCGCTGTGAAAAATATGTATCTTTCTTGCAGATACAGTATTGGCTGAGAAAATCAGTTCTGGTTGTTCAGATATGCTTAACCCTTGTTTTGGAAAGAAAGTGATGTATCATATAAAATATATATTTTATATTTTTATTGGTTTCTTTATGTATTTTATTTCATTTTGGGGCTCAGTGCAAGCTACCAAGAGTTAATATGTGATATTAACTAGTAAATAGTCCTGTGTGAGAAGTGATTCTAATATGTTCCTAATGGATATTCACACTTGGGTTGGTGGGAACAATAAATAGGTCGGATATATATGTTTTGCTTGGAAAGGAAGAACTAATTTTAAGTTTTCAGGAATTTCCTTATATCAGACAATTAACTTTTTATACCTGTACTTTTGAGACAAATGTTAAATATTCTGATGGGCAGGGAAATAATGCTTCTTTCCTTTTTTATTAATAATTATAAAGCTGTATTAAAGGAAGTAAAATGGAATACAATGGAAATATATGCTGGATTGAGTTCTAGTAGCCATCCATTAATATGCATAGCAGATTGCCCGTCTTTTTCATATGCACACATATTTCAGCTGGTATTTGAATTGATTTGCTTCTATTATAATCATATCAAATGTACTTGAGGAAGAGTTGCTACTGAAGATGATACTGCCATATTTCAACCCATAAAATATCTTTAAAGCTTTCTACACTAATGAGATAAGATATAACTAAGGGCTGAACTCCAGCTGCAACACAACATAAGACAGACAGTTGGAAGGACTTTCAGAGCAAATGGATAAGTAAAATTGTGGTAAATTTATTTTTTGTGGTCCGATGTTCTAAGCTGGCTTTTGTGACAATGATCCTGCTCCATATACGTTTTCATTTTCATTATCCTGTGGAACACATCTAGGATTCTCTTTTTCACTGCTGTCGCAAACAGAAGTGTCAGTGCGAAAACCAATGAAAGAGTTGGGAAGATTGAAGTACTTGAATATTGAATAATATAGCATTCCATGATGTAAGCTCCATGATGAAACTTAGTAATTCTTTTCAAAGATACAAAAATTGCTTTGTTTGAGAAAACAACCACAATTAATACATTTTTAAGATATGTTACACCAGGGGTGTCAAACTCAATTTCACTGAGGGCCGCATCAGCATTGCGGTTGCCCTCAAGGGGCCGGGTGGGTGTGGCCAGGGTGGGCGTGGCCTACTGGGTGGGTGGGGCTAGGGTACGTATGGCCTACTGGGTGGGCATGGCCAGCTCTACATCGTTCGCATCAAGGGTGCCTATGGGGGCCTGGGCAGGAGTAGGACAGATCTGAGGGTCTATGGCAGAAGGAGGGTTTCTGGGCCAGGGCCAAGGCAGTGGGGGCCATTCCCTCACTGTTTCCAGGAAGGCTTTGCGGGCCACATGAAACCACTTCGCAGGCCGGATCTGGCCCCCGGGCCTTGTGTTTGACATGTCTGTGTTACACTAATAGTAAAGGTAAAGGTTTCCCCTGCCTAGTCGTGTATCCCAGACATGTCAAACACAAGGCCCGGGGGCCGGATCTGGCCCATGAAGTGGTTTCATGTGGCCCGCGAAGCCATCCTGGAAACAGTGAGGGAACGGCCCCCACTGCCTTGGCCCTGGCCCAGAGACCCTCCTTCTGCCAGAGACCCTCAGATTTGTCCCACTCCTGCCCAGGCCCCCATAGGCACCCTTGATGTGAACGATGTAGAGCTGGCCATGCCCACCCAGTAGGCCATATGCACTCTAACCATGCCCACCCTGGCCATACCCAACCGGCCCCCTGAGGGCAACCGCAATGCTGATGCGGCCCTCAATGAAATTGAGTTTGACACCCCTGGTGTATCCTAACAGTGCTCAACTCCGTTTTGTAGTTGAAGGGTTGTTCAAAGACATTTCCATGGTCATGTGGTCTGCATCACTATATGCCAAGGCTCATAGAATGTTCATTCCCACCGAAGTTGTACCTAGGAGTCCTTGGTAGCTTGGTATTTTTTGCATACATTTCATTACCCAAACCCATATAGTTTCGGTAATGAAACATCTTCAAGAAAACAACCAAGCTCAGAGAGCACCAAGGATTCATCATATTAACCCTGAGCTACAAATATTCTCCTTTATTGAAGTGGTACCTATTTATCTTTTTGTATTTTACATTCTTTCAAACTGGTAGTTTGGCAGGAGCTGGGGCAAGAATGGAAGCTCACCACATAACAGTGTTACTTGATCTCAAACTGGTAACCTAGTTGGCAGCCCAGCATCTTAAACACTAGGCTACTGTGAACCCCTTATGTCATACTAGAAACAGACTTTTGATGATATTATATCATGGGATAGGATATTCAAATTTATGCTAAATAACCTTTATCAAAAATAAAATATGGGAATTGCTTTTTAATTCCTTATTTTTCAACAGCATCAATCCAAAGACCACCCGGAGGCTTCAGCTGGTGCAGAATGCGGCTGCACGGGTTGTGATGGGAGCTCCCCGATACTCCCATATTACACCCCTCCTGCGTGAGCTGCATTGACTACCAGTTGCCCTCCGGGTGAGATTTAAGGTGCTGGTACTTACCTTTAAAGCCCTACATGGCTTAGGTCCGGGATACTTGCAGGACCATCTGCTGCCGGGAACAAATCCCCATCGTCCAGTACGCTCGCACAGAGAAGGCCTCCTCAGAGTACCGTCAGCTAGGCAATGTCGACTGGCGACCCCCAGGGGGAGGGCCTTCTCTGTGGGAGCGCCAGCCCTATGGAATCAGCTCCCCCCTGAGCTTCGGATGGCCCAAAACCTCCAATCCTTTCGCCGCGGCCTCAAAACACTCCTGTTCCACCAGGCCGACCTAGACTGACAGGCATTTTAATTAATTTATATTTAGTATTTTTAATTTATTTTTAAAATTCTCTAATTTAATTTATTGCACAGATGTTATCAATTTTATTTCTATCTTGATCTCTGTACTTATTATATGTTTTGCTGTTAGCCGCCCTGAGTCCTTCGGGAGATAGGGCAGGATATAAATCCCATCAATAAATAAATAAATAAATAAATAAATAAAATATTTATTTTTGTATTTTATTTTTTGAAGAGTGCCAATAAGCAGAAGGAGTACCCTAAAGGATCCCCTAAAGCAGGGGTAGGCAACCTCGGCTCTTTTATGACTCATGGACTTCAACTCCCAGAATTCCTGAGTCAGCTGACTCAGGAATTCTGGGAGTTGAAGTCCATGAGTCATAAAAGAGCCGAGGTTGCCTACCCCTGCCCTAAAGCAAAAGGACATTAAAAAGGATACATTTCAATTGCCCAAAATAAAATTACCTGTTGTAGTATAAAATTAGGTGGGACTTGAATCCAGATGTTAAAACACTTTGTGCATGTTAACTGATTTTATGAAACTAGAACAAAACTGTTTTGAGTTTGAAAGCTGCTAGAGAATCAATCTTACGTTGTCAAAATGAAGAAAACAAATAGCCATTTATTTTTTATTTTTTTATCCAATTGTCATCAGACTGGTTTTTTTTATCTTTTTCTTCTTTTTCTTTAGTTTTTTTAGCCTATTAAGATTCATCTATTAAGATATTTCATTACCATGAAAGTTTATGCATTTTAGTAAAATGTGTCGGTTGGGGAAGGTACTACCAGACTCCCCCTGATTTTTTGCTACTACTAACTAACACACCTATCTTCCTACACTGTATTTTTAAAGGGTTTCTATTAACTTTCACAGGGTTGGGGATTGGCAATGTAACTGGGACTGCTGGGAATTGTAGTTCAACAATAATTAGAGAATCAAAGATTTTTCTGCCAGGGAGTTTCAGTTGCAGAAGAACAGGCTGAATGAGTTAGCTGTGATGTTTGTAGGACAGGGGAAGGCAGGGTTCATGTGCAACCCCAGAGCAGCTGTCTTCTGCTCATTAAGTCAAGTACAGTTTGCTTCCAAAAGTCTTGGGCTGGATTTGGCAGATGAGACACTATATAAAGAAGTGTCTCATGGTGAAAACCACGAATATCTGACAACCATCTGACAATTTGTTCTCTTGCTTTGCTCCCAAGGTCCATCCCACTATCATTTTATCAGGCACAAGCCACCAAAAGGATGTTTTCCATTAAAGAGATAATAATTCTGAAACTCAAAAAACCTCAATTGCTATTTGGCTATGAACACCAGGCAAAGAAGTATTTTATGGGGGGAGGGGTTTAGGAGTAGCTTTCTTTTTTTTTTACATAAAAGGCTCAAAGAATCAAAACAAAAGCATTGTAATTTATTTATTTATTTATTTAGTTTTTTTAAATCCCACCGTGATTATTTTCTTATCTCAAAGTGACAAACATATCTAATATTCCTTCCTTCTATTTTCCCCATAACGAAAACCCTGTGAGGTGAGTTGGGCTGAAGGAATGACTGGCCCAAAGTCTCACAGCCAGCTATTATATATTGTAAGTGCCCTGCCAAAATAGAGTAAATCCTAATTATTGTAATATAAAACACTTTGTATAGAAACATTCCTGCATTCTTCACAACTGATGTGTGGTAGCCATATGCCCAACATTCTATAATATTTTCAGCGACTGTGGAAATTTAAAGTGTCCCATATTTAACTGAAAACAAGATTAGAAGACTGTGCAGTTTACTAAGGCAATGTACTGCATTCTTTAGCTGAACTGAGTTCCTTTTGGACCGATTGTTTTACTGGTAAATATTTTACATAAGTTCCAAACTGTGGGCTGCATCTCCCCAGGGCATCACAGTGAACTCACAGAGTGCTGCAGGATAACAAGCAAAGCTCAACGTGTGTTTGATACTACACAAACTGTGCTACAGGCACCATGAAAAATTTACTGAGACACTAAGGGGGCCATGACCTGAGAAAATTTGGTATTATAATTGTTTAAGAAAGTTACCTTTACTCACTTTATTATTTGCATACAACTTTTGAGATAAAGATGAAATGCTGTGAAGCAAATTGCTTTTGATAATTATTATTTAACCTACCTGTGGGATAAAATTATTTACAACACTTAGGTAAAAATTAAAATGGATATTTAAAGTGATGTCCAAATTCTTAATCTACCCTCATTTATTATTAGTTTTACAAAATGCCATATATGAAAAATAGCCTTATTTGTATATATACTTAGTCAGAAATAGCAAAGAGTTAATAATTTCTTTAAAAATTCTTAACAGCTGGTGTAAACTATCTCTACAAATCTGGATGACCTCATTTATGTCATATAATCTAAACAGTATCCAAAGAGGTTGCAAAAATGGAATAGGACTAGTAATGTATACCTTGCATGCAATGATGTCAGAACTAAGCTCTCCCAAATGGCCACTTATTACAAGAATAAGTTAATTGAACTTCAGTTGCAATTATATTGCCACAAAAATGTACTCAAAATAGCAGCATTTCTATCCAAAAGACTGGTCTTCATTATTTTAGTATACAAAATAGCAAATGCCGTGACATTCTGATATATGCTTTACACTAAAATATCAACCATTCACATGTAATTTGATTAGATTTATGTTTTCAGCAAAATTAGTTTTTATATTGGCATAAGAATGGAAAATATGTTTATACAACAGCCTTTTTTGTTACGTAGAAGATAATTAAGATTGTAAAAGGACTAGATATGATTGGTTCATCTTTTCTGTGTGAGTTAAGCAACTAGAGATTTTTATAATGAGATATTTCCAAATACATGTACAAAAATATTTCATTTTGCCTATTTGCATTATGTCAAATAATAGTGCTGTCCTATTTTTGCCAAATTAAGCTAGGTAATATCTGGGCTGTTGGTTTGATCTCCGAGCTTGGCTATTTGGCTGCAAATGTTTCATCTTCATTCGGGGGGACATCTTCAGTGCATTTTGAACTGTGCTCGTCTGTCAGTGCACTGGCCTTTAAATACATTTTTGTGTGATGTAAATTGGTGTGGGTGTTATTTGTCTGGGTGTTTCTGAGTCATAGTTTGGCTTCAGGCTGTTTGATTGGCTGGTTGTTATTGCTGGGCCATAGTCTTTGGTGTTTAAATATCGTCTGTGTGATGCAAAGAGTGTTTGTTTGTTTGGTTGCCTCTGAGTCATGGCCTGGCTTCGGGTTGTTTGGTTGGCTGGCTGTTGTCGAGATGAGGTCAGTTTTCTAGTGGGGAGTTGAGATTTTTGTTGCTGTGTGGTGGGGTGCCTGTTTGTTCGTTTTAAATGCTGCCTTCTGGAATGTGGTTGAAGTAGTTCTTTTGTTCTCAGAAGTTAGTAGATTGGGTCGATGTCAATGTGTCTGTTTATTGACTTATTGGTGGAGAACCAGGCTTCGAGGAATTGTCTTTCCTTGATTTCGCTTTGGTTACAACTGTGGTCCCGGTTAGATCAAGCTTGTGTCCTTCTGAGTCTTCGTAGAGAGACATGAGGGATAGTGGGTCATGTCTTTTGAGTAGGTAATATTTATTTATTATAATGCTTTTTTCATAAATAATAAATATAAAACAATTTCTTTTATATTTCCTTTTTCCTACTGAGGCCTCGTTTCATTCTGTCAAAAGTTTGTTTAGTGTTTCATGTAAACCATGAAATCTAGCTTATTCTTGTCTTAACATGTTCTTGATTCTTGTTCTTGATTTCTCATTCTTATTGTTAAGATAGAAACAAGATGATGTTTCTGTTTTGAACATAAAAATAAATCATGGTTTAAACTCTCTGAAATTATTAGTTTCCAGTAGGAGGAGACACTCACAGTAAGCTCCAAGGAGCTGTTCAGCCGCATAAGCCAATACATGATATTGAGATCATCACAGTGTGTATTAAATATTTTAACAATATGAAAATACTATTCAAAATAATCACAAAACTTCTAGATATCCAAATTAGATTTTGTTCCCAAGTTAAAGGAAAGAGTTATAAAGGGCACAATTCAGACTTAAACTTGTGCAAAGTGGTATTCTCTAATACAGGACTTTTCAACCAGTGGTACGGGTACCACCTGTGGTACATTGGCACCTGGCAGGTGGTACACGACCATCCTAGAAAAGTGGTACTAGGGAGGGGAATGAGCTGAACCGGTGGCAGTACTGCACAAGCCTGAGCAAGAGATGGCTGGAGCTGCAGGGCTGTCAGGGCCCAGAGGAAGTGCCAGGATCAGCACCAGGCTCCAGCTGGAGCTCGGTGCTGATCCTGGTACTTCTGCTGAGCCCAGAAGAAGCGCCTATCAACTGTAATGTTGCAGCATCTCCAGGGTCTTGTGATTTATATTCAGATGCTTGGCAACTGATTCATATTTATGACAGTCACACTGTCCCAGGTCATGTGAAGTGACCAAAACCTGCTGCAACCATCCAGGGGGGGGAATAAAAACCAAACATCCCCCACCCCAACCCCACTGCCAATCCTCAACAGAAATGGTCACAACAATGAAAACCTCGGACAGGAGAAAGATCGCTGCCGGGCAGGCAGGCAGGTGTCTTGCTTGGCTGTGGCTTGGGGGTACTTTTTTCAGTGCCGTTGTAACTTTGAACAGTCACTAAGCAAACTGTTGTAAGTTGAGGACTACCTGTACTTCATTACTTTTTTCCTTTTTTTTTTTTTTTGGTCAAGTTTTTGACACCTTGCTAGGCGACTGGTGGTACTCTGATGTTGCCATATCCTAAAAGTGGTACAATGGGTGAAAAGGTTGAAAAGCCCTGCTCTAATAGAATGAGTGTCATATATTTGTTGTTGTTAGCTGCGAAGTCATGTCCGACCCATCGCGACCCTATGGACAACATTCCTCCAGGCCTTCCTGTCCTCTACCATCTTCTGGAGTCCATTTAAGCTCACGCCTACTGCTTCAGTGACTCCATCCAGCCACCTCATTCTCTGTCGTCCCCTTCTTCTATTGCCCTCGATCTTTCCCAGCATTAGGCTCTTCTCCAGTGAGTCCTTCCTTCTCATTAGGTGGCCAAAGTATTTGAGTTTTAGCTTCAGGATCTGGCCTTCTAAAGAGCAGTCGGGATTGATCTCCTCTAGGACTGATCGGTTTGATCGCCTTGCAGTCCAAGGGACTCGCAGGAGTCTTCTCCAGCACCATAGTTCAAAGGCCTCAATTCTTTGGCGCTCAGCCTTTCTTATGGTCCAACTTTCACTGCCATACATTGCAACTGGGAAGACCATAGCCTTGACTATACGCACTTTTGTTGACAGGGTGATGTCTCTGCTTTTTAGTGTGCTGTCTAGATTTGCCATGGCTTTCCTCCCCAGGAGCAAGCGTCTTTTAATTTCTTGGCTACAGTCCCTATCTGCAGTGATCTTGGAGCCCAGGAAAATAAAATCTGTCACTACTTCCATTTCTTCCCCATCTATTTGCCAGGAATTGAGAGGGCCAGATGCCATGATCTTGGTTTTCTTAATGTTAAGTTTCAACCCAGGTTTTGCACTCTCCTTCTTCACCCGCAACAAGAGGATCTTTAGTTCTTCTTCACTTTCTGCCATTAGAGTGGTATCATCTGCGTATCTTAGGTTGTTGATATTTCTTCCGGCAATCTTAATTCCAACTTTTGATGCATCTAGCCCTGCCTTTCTCATGATGTGCTCTGCATATAAGTTAAATAGGCAGGGCGACAGTATACAGCCTTGCCGGACTCCTTTCCCAATTTTGAACCAATCAGTGGTTCCGTGTCCAGTTCTCACTGTTGCTTCTTGACCCGCATATAGGTTTCTCAAGAGACAAATAAGATGGTCTGGTACTCCCATCTCTTTAAGAACTTGCCACAGTTTGTTATGATCCACACAATCAAAGGCTTTAGCATAGTCAATGAAGCAGAAGTAGATGTTTTTCTGGAACTCCCTAGCTTTCTCCATGATCCAGCGTATGTTGGCAATTTGATCTCTAGTTCCTCTGCCTCTTCGAAATCCTGCCTGTACTTCTGGTAGTTCTCGATCCACATACTGCTGGAGTCTAGCTTGTAGGATTTTAAGCATGACTTTACTAGCATGAGAAATGAGTGCAATGGTGTGATAGTTTGAACATTCTTTGGCACTGCCTTTCTTTGGAATTGGAATGTAAACTGATCTTTTCCAATCCTGTGGCCACTGTTGAGTTTTCCAAATTTGCTGGCAAATTGAGTGTAGCACTTTTACTGCACTGTCTTTTAAGATTTTGAATAGCTCAGCTGGAATACTGTCACCTCCACTAGCTTTGTTGTTGCTCAGCTTTTCTAAGGCCCACTTCACTTCACATTCTAGTGTCATATATAATAATAATAATAATAATAATAATAATAATAATAATAATAATAATAATAATAATAATCTCTGTTAAAAGTGTTCTTTCTTTCTTTATTTATTTATTGTGGCATTTATTTAATGTATTTTTTACTTGAATAATGGAATATGTTCTAAATGTAGTAATACGTTTTCTGTTAATTTAGTAACTTTCTAGCATTCATTCATTCATAATTCAAGAGTAATACTAATCTTTGCTACTAAATGTTTTCCAACAATTTTTGCACCAATAGTCTAGGAAATATATAGAAATATTTACTTGAAAATCAGTGTTACTGTTGCAATTGGTTTGAATGACTTTTATGAATGGCATGATGAGTACATGTGTCTTCGCCAACTTGAAGTAAATATCTCTAAACCATGGTTCAAATGAAAAACTTTATGGCATGGATCCCATGTATCTTTTTAAAAAACCAAGAACATTGGAACATGACTTGTTTCACATACTTAAACCATAGTTTAATGTAAATGTAATATAGGGACCTTATCCACACTTAATACTAAACTTGAAATCATGGTTCACAAATCATTATGGCCAGATTCACAAAACATAATAAACCAAAACCAAATAAATAATATTAGGCTTACTATTAAAATAAACAACTGTTCAAACTTAATATTACTTTCCACACAAACATACATACTGTAACTGCCCATGTAAACAGATTTTATATCTCACTGAAAGTCATACAGACTGTACTGTATGTCTTCAATCTTTCCAGATATCTGGGTTACCACTCTTGAAATTTTATTTAAAATCTATTTTAGCTGAAATGCAACAAACAAGCTTTCTGCGTATGAATCTACACTTCATTACTAAGCATGAATATGTGAAAGCTCAAACCAGTGAGATATAAAATGAATTGATTACCCACTGAGATATCACTGAATACTATGAAGGAAAATATAGTTGGACTATGTGACCTAGGAAACAGAAATAAATCAGAAAACAATTTTCAACTATCTGCCAATCCATTGACTTCTTCATTGCCAACACAAACAAGCAAAATAATGTCTGCATACACAAATATCATCAGGTGGAATATACGAAATCAAGCTGACTATAGTATTGATACATTGAAGGTAGAAGAGCTCAATTATAACCACAAGGATGTGTCCAGGGCCTGATTGTGGATCAGATCATGAATTCCTCATATGCAAATTCCAAGAAAAACTAAATTGGAAAAATAAGGTTAATCAGTTTTCATGATATGATTCATTATTTTCAAGTAGGAAATCATAAATTGTCTAGAGGTCCTGACCTTTATTAGAAGGGAATCAAAGAATCTGAATTGAAATTAAAGATGATGTTAAGGAGAGACTGTCAAAGATCAAGAAATAGAAGAAAACAGACTGAATATCAGAACAAACAAGAAATGCCAAACCCAAGAAAAATAACAATCTGAGGAAGGAACTTAACAAATAATTTCTGAGAATTGTTAGAAAAGATAAGCAGTATTATAAATGACATCTGTAAATACATTGAAGATGGAAATGGAAATAGAAAATCCTGAAACATGTTCCAAAAGACCTCTGAACTCAAAAGGAGATTACAACCCTGAATTGGCATGCTAAGGACACCAGTGGATAGATAGCAACTGATTCAAAAAAAAGATCAACTGATCCAAAAAAAGATGGAAGGAGTAAACTAAAATTCTGTTGACTAGATAACAATATCCATTATACCTTGGAAAATATTCCCATCTTATAAGGATCTCTGTACAATAAGATGAAATGAGATAACACTCCAAACATTATCAAGTTGGAAGGCTACAGGAATTGATGGAATAATTTTAGAAATATAGTGAGGAACAGGAGAAGAATATAAAACCAACAAAAGTAATGAATTAATATAATAATCACATTTAAAACTGACAACATTTAAAGCTGAAAATATTGAAGTGATAGCTTCTGCCTTTTAGGATTGACTAACAATGGCAAAAGAACAACATTCAAGAAATATACTGCAGATCAGCATTTGGTAGAATGTCAATAAAGACCTTGAAAAAAGATACTTGGATGCTATGATGTAGCTATACATACAAGATTTGAATAGTGTAGGGCAGGGGTATCAAAATGCCGGCCCATAGGCCGGATGCATCATGCGGAAGCCACGGCCACCCCATTGCCGCCAATGGCAAAACTGCCCCAATACATTGCGCGATGTCACATGACGTTGAGAGTTTGACATGTCTGGTGTAGGAAATAGTTTCCACGTGACATTCTGTAGATGTGAAATTTGGACTTTTAATAAGCAGGATCAAAGAAATGGTTATACTTTTGAACTTGGTTGTTAGAGAAGACACTTGTTAATGCCATGAATAGCAAAAAAAGCAAATGGATCATAGAACAAATAAATTCAGAGTTCTTATTTGTGAACAGGCCCTCCTGAAGAAAATCTAAATTTTTGCTAACAATTGAAATATATTTTTGTCACATAAAATAAGCCATTCAATCAAACTACTGAATTGGTTTTCTAAAATTCATCCACCACTAACAACAAACATTTTAACAAATGTTTAATTGTATAAAGGGTATGCATAAAAACGTGATTCTGATATTCTAAAATGAGTTTGAGCTAGTTTTTAAAAATGGTCTTTAGACTTTAGACTTGATTTGGAAAATTATGGAGAACACCAAGTAGAAAGATGTGTGTGTGTGTGTGTGTGTGTGTATAAAAATATATCTGTGTATAAGTAGCTGGATAGATAGGGGTGTGTGTGTGTGTGTAAGAAAAAGCAGCCCCCCCAGAGGAGAGTCGCTCCCCCAAGCACAACTGCGGAGCAGTGCAGCCAAGTACATGGCAACTGGGCAGCAGTGACAAGACTCCACCCTTGTGCCCCATTACGCACAGATGATGCTGCAGGGTGCGGGCGGAAGGCATGGCCGCCATGGCACTGCTGGGCCACCTGGGCAATCTGCAGTGAGCCGTGGATGCAGTGGCTGGCCCCATGGGTGAGCGGGGCCGGGCTGGGATGGAGCAGGGGCAGGCGGGGCCGATTTTTGGGCACTCAGTTTCTAAAAGGTTCACCATCACTGCTCTAGAAAGAGTGCAGAGAAGAGCAACAAAGAAGAGTGAACTGGAGGCTAAAACATATAAATAACGGTTGGAATGTTTAATGAAAAGAAGAACTAAGAGTGACATGATAGCAGTGCTCCAATATCTCAGGAGTGGCCATAAAGAAGAGGGGGTCAAGGCAAGGCAAGAAGCAATGGATGAAAACTAATCAAGGAAAGAAGAAACCTAGAACTAAGGAAAAATTTCCTGATAGTTAGAAAAATTAATCAGTGGAACGACTTGCCTCCAAAAATTGTAAATGTTCCAACACTGGAAGTTTTTAAGAAGAAATTGGATAACCATTTGTCTGAAATGGTATAGGGTTTGCTGCTTGAGCAGGGGATTGGACTGGGAGACATCAAAAGTCCCTTTCAACTCTCTTTATTTGTTATTCATTCATTCTCCCAGACTGAATTTTTCAGTTTTAATTATTAAAACGTAAAATCTAATCTAATCTAATCTAATCTAATCTAATCTAATCTAATCTAATCTAATCTAATCTAATCTAATCTAATCTATATCTATCTATCTATCTATCTATCTATCTATCTATCTATCTATCTATCTATCTATCTATCAAACCTAGGTACTGCCCATCATCACTCATGACACTCAACATTTAAGACCTTTTTAAAAATATTTATCTGTTTCATCTTTCTAAATGCTGGATTTTTGTGTTCTTAATTATGTTAGTTTTGAAAATGATTTTAATGTGCAAACACAGTTTATTTAATTCATTCTCTCTCTCTCTCTCTCTCTCTCTCTCTCTCTCTTTTCTTTGCCAGAATTAAGTTCTCTTATCTCACAGAGAACTGCTAATTAATTTAATGTGCACGGAGAACCTTTTCAAACAAAGTGACATTCTGAATTTTACCTCTCCATCTGGAAGCTAGTACCAGGGTGAAAACCGCATCATATATTTTTAGGATTAAACCATCTATTACTGATAGATAATGACAGAGCAGAAGGAGAAGGCACCAGTTAGTCTGCATTAGCTCATGGATTCTGGATAACTCTTTAGTGAACTTTTAGAACGTTGGTCTTCGGGAGTTGTTTTGTTTTTTAATTTTAATGAAAAGCTACAATTCTGTTTTGATGTGTTTTTGCATTTTTGATCTCATGAACTGCCTCCCTCCAAGCTGATACCTTCTATTCATTATTATTTTCCTTTTCAGATTTACAGTTTTACTATAGAATAGTTCCACATTTTTTCATTATACAGTGATTCACTGCTTTGCTACTTTAAGACAAAAATAAATAAAAACAGATTTGAGTGGAGACACAAACACATGCTTGCCATATGGCAATTGTCTACCCCATTCAGCTATGAAATAATCATTCTTGTTTCAGCACTAAGATTTTTTTCAACGAAGTATTTTTCCTACACTTGCCTTTAGCATTTAGCTTTTTTGCACAACTCGAGTAATATGCAATAAAACATTACAGAACCTACTAGGAAATTACTGTATTGTGCAATTCCACGTTGGTAAATGTTTCAAAAGTCAGTTTCATTTATTAGAAATGAATATACATTCAAATTAACAATCCAGTAAATGGCAGTTCCTTATTACAGAAGCAGACATTTGGAATTGCCTGCTTACAGCAAGATGCCTAATGAAATAGCACAAGGTATGAAAGGTTAAGGAAAACTGTTTAAGCATTATGTAGTGTTTACACCTCCCCTAACACATGACATGGGGCCAGGTTATCTGAGGGACTAACTCTCCCCTTATATCTACCTGTCTCATCCCCTCCAGCAGAATGTTAGGGGTCCCATTAGCCAAGAAACTTCATTTGGCAGAAACCAGGAGGAGAGCCTTCCTTCCGGGTTCCTGCCAAATGGAACTAGTCCTTGGAGCATCATTCAACCACAGTGAGATTAGCCCCACCACTATTGACCTTCTGGAAGCCGCTTCAAACTTGGTTCTGTTACTGGATCTGGCAATTCTGATACATTCAGTTTCTGAGAGCTCTTTTTCACCCAGGGTGATTCTGTTACTATACCTCAAATGTGACTTGATAAATAATATCAAATCTGCTACACTACTACACATGAATCACATCAAATCCTTCACAACAATGATACAATTTTCCTCACAACCATCTTTAAATGTCTAGCAAAGTAATATAGCAGGTAGTTATTATTAATATTCCCAATAGAAATCTTTAAGCAAATCATTTAATCGTGGCCACTTTGCCTCATTTTTTACATTTCATTCAGACGAAGAATCAAATATTTACTCGCTTGCTTTATTCATTATATTTATAATCAGCTTTTCAGTCAGGAGCTTAAGGCTGCATACAAAGTGCCATCTTTTTTTTATGACAACAATCCTGTGGTGTAAATTTGGCTGAAAGGGAATGATTGGCACAAAGTCACCTAGAAAGCTTCCGTGATTGCTGCTAGACTAAGAAATAGTTTCTCATTTCTTCTGGTCAACACCTCCACCACTGTACCACATTAGCTATAATGAAGGCATTAGTTTTCTTGTATCTTGATGTGTTATATGCTTTAAATATATTTTACTTTGCTTGGGATATTGAAAATTCTGGTGTATAAACTCAGCAGGTAATTCTGAAAATCTGTACAACAATTATGGAGTGTTGACTGTAAGAGTAGTTCTTAATATATATCTCACTATTTAGTGGATCTAAAAGTATTTTTGATAGCATTTCTAATTATAAAGTTTGCCTTCTAAGTTAAAGATGTGTGTGTGTGTGTGTGTTTGAATGTATGAGCGCCTGTTACTCGTCCCAGCTTCTGCCAACCTAGCAGTTCGAAAGCACGTAAAAATGCAAGTAGAAAAATAGGGACCACTATGGTGGGAAGGTAACAGCATTCCGTGCACCTTTGGCGTCTAGTCATGCCGGCCACATGACCACGGAAAAGTCCTCGGACAAGCGCTGGCTCTTCGGCTTTGAAACGGAGATGAGCACCGGCCCCTAGAGTTGGAAACCACTAGCACGCATGTGTGGGGGAACCTTTACCTTTTATGTATGTATGCATATGTATGTGTGTATATACATACACACATACATACATACATGCTTCTGGGTTTGTTCTACCATGCAATCCGTAGTAATTTAATCTTATTCTTACTATTATATTTGAAACTGCATTTCCTGTGCACCTTGATGGACAATGTATAAAAATGTCGGAAAAATAAAATTAACCCAGGTGTTCCATATATTCTATAAATAACTTTTTTAAGGATGCCAATTTTAATACCTACATATTTCTGACATGGACTATAGCTGAGCAAACAAGGTTAGGAAGGTTGCTTAATACAACCAATTTAGCTCATGATTGAAGTTCATTTTGAAATTGGAACTCCCTGACACATTCTGAATGACTTCATTGTCCATACTATATCTAATGAAGCTAGTTATATATAACTAATGAAGTTAATCAAGTTAAAGCATGCTGCAATTAAATTTAACGTTGAGTAAAGAAGGATGCCTCCCAAAAACATTACACACCCTAGCAACTCCATGACTATTCACCTCCTCTCACACAAAGACTAATGCAAAGTATATGATTTGATATTACTATAACCTTTAATTTTTTTCCCTTTTTGCAGTTGAAAGTGGTTGGAATGTGCAACTTAAACTCTAAATGATGAGACATCAAAGGGACGCTGAAGAGTGTTCAGATACCTCCCTGTTTTTTTAGTGAAGTGCAGAGTGAGTCTATTTATGAGTTTGTAGGCTGCCACAATAACTAAAGTAATTCCAGACAAACAGCTAGAGAAGCAACATTGCCTTCCAGTGGTAACAAACCTCCTGATCATTCATTTTAGCGGCTATATATTCATTGTTAACCTGAAAGCAACCAAGATGTAGATACATTTATATCCCCTTCTCAATAGCAATGAATTCACAATAACTGGAAGGACATTGTGTGATGTAGTGATTAAGGGATTGAACTAGGACTGGGGAGACCCAGATTCGCATCCATCCTCAACCATGGAAATTTATAATATGACCAGGCCAGTCATACACAATCAGCTCATACTACTTTACAGTGTTTTTATTGTGAAGGTAAAATGAAGTAGTTTCCCTATGTAGTCTACGTGCAGCTCTTGGAGAAATAGTCTGAATATAAATTAAACAAATCCCTGCTTACTCCAAGGGAGCATCTCAGTACAGTTTACTTTTGTCAAAAGGTAGGCCACTGTTATTATTTTTGAATTACATTTTATATTGCCATTTTACCAAAATGGCACTCAATGTATCTAATAATAACAACAGAGATGAAAAAATATAATAAAACAAAAATGTATTTTTATAACAGTTTAGCCAGTAAACAATCATTTTAGCAGCCATTTCTGCTTAAATAAAATATTATTTCTAAGCCAGAAAAAGTACAGTAGCTTTATTTATCTTGATAAAGCATTTCAAAGCTTGGGAACAATTACTGAGAAGGCCTCTTAATTCCCATTACTTTATTCCAAAAGGAGGAAATATTCCATAGCAATTGAAGTCTTGTAGACTCATAGTCTTCCCGAATCACATAGGGATTTATAGGTCATATCTAAGTCTTAACATCATGACCAGAAAAATGGTGATAACTGATAAAGTTGTAATAATATTGTATGAGCCTTATTCTGGACCAACTGGAGTTTTCTATTGTTAGGGCCTGTTCCATATAGAGCATGTACATTATTCTGGAAGCAGTGGATAGAAACTAATCAGGGAGGGAATCAACTTAGAAATAAGAAGAAATTTCCTGATAGTTAGAACAATTAATCAGTGGAATGGCTTGCCTTCAGAAGTTGTGGGTGCTCCATCGGAGGAGATTTTAAAGTAGAGATTGGACAACCATTTGTCTGAAATGGTATAGGGCAGGAGTGTCAAAATGCTGGCCCGTGGACTGGTTTCATCATACCGAAGCCATGCCCATCCCATTGCTGGCAATGCAAAAGGTCACTATACGTCGCATCACGTGACATGGCGAGTTTGACACCTGTGGTATAGGGTCTCTTGCTTGAGCAGGGAGTTGGATTAGAAGACCCCTGAGGTCCATTCCAACTCTTTCTCTGTTATTCTGCTATGTATTATTGCAAAATACATCACAATAATACATAGAGATGCAGTTACAGTTAGATAAATGGATAGGGTTTGCATACTAATTCTGTAGGTTACTAATTGTAAACTGTGAAGAAAAAAACCCACATAGAAAAATGTGGGTTAGATAGCATCACCACCAGATGGATTCGTAGCTGGCTGACAGGCCATACTCAGCGTGTGGTCTTCAATGGAACTGCATCTACATGGAAGGAAGTGTGTAGTGGGGTGCCCCAGGGCTCTGTTCTGGGCCCAGTGCTCTTCAACATCTTCATCAACGATTTGGATGAGGGGATAGATGGGGAACTCATCAAATTTGCAGATGACACCAAGCTGGCAGGAATAGCCAATACTCCAGAAGATAGGCTTAAGATACAGGAGGATCTGGACAGACTCGAACACTGGGCGCTATCTAACAAAATGAAATTCAATTGTGAAAAAAGTAAGGTTCTGCATTTAGGCAGGAAAAATCAAATGCACAGGTATAGTATAGGTGGTACCTTGCTCAATAGTAGTAACTATGAGAGGGATCTTGGAGTCCTAGTGGACAGTCACTTAAATATGAGCCAGCAGTGTGCTGCAGCTGCCAAAAAAGCCAACATAGTGCTAGGCTGCATTAACAGAGGGATAGAATCAAGATCACGTGTGGTACTAATACCACTTTACAATGCCTTGGTAAGGCCACACCTGGAATAGTGCATCCAGTTTTGGTCACCACGATGTAAAAAAGATGTTGAGACTCTAGAAAGAGTACAAAGAAGAGCAACAAAGATGATTGGGGGACTGGAGGCTAAAACATATAGGGAACGGTTGCTGGATTTGGGTATGTGTAGTTGAATGAAGAGAAGGGTGAGGGGTGACATGATAGCAGTGTTCCAATATCTCAGGGGCTGCCACAAAGAAGAGGGAGCCAGGCTGTTCTCCAGAGCATCTGAGAGCAGGACAAGAAGCAATGGATGGAAACTAGTCAAGGAGAGAAGCAACCTAGAACTAAGGAGAAATTTCCTGACAGTTAGAACAATTAATCAGTGGAACAACCTGCCTCCAGAAGTGGTGAATGCTCCAACACTGGAAGTTTTTAAGAAGAGACTGGACAGCCATTTGTCTGAAATGGTATAGGGTTTCCTGCCTTAGCAGGGGGTTGGACTAGATGACCATCCGAACTGAATCCATGAATAAAACAAGTGAGAAGTTCAGTCAAGGGACAAAAGAAACCTATCCAATATAATGGAATTCATACTACCTCATCCACATTTCAGCTATTTAAAAAATATCTATCTTGCCTGCTTAATATTTCCGCATCTAGACCAGTCACTGACTCAGAATGTTTCCATTTTATTTTGATTTCAGTAGGGAAAAGAAAGTAAAATTCAGAATAATTACAAATTAGAAATTGTATCCACAATTCTAAAACTAAACAGCTTTATCCTAGCAGTATTTTCTTTTTGTATACTATACTAAATGTTGGAATTTTGAATGTTTCATAGTTTTTCTCTGAATACATTATTCTTATTCATTATTGCAGACGTAAATAAACAGTATATAATGACCTACATGTGATTCTAGTATAAGTTCCAAGAGTCTGGTAACAACTTAGGATGCCTAATAATAATGTGTTGATGCATACATGCGTGCATCTTCTCACATTATAATTTAGATGATGGGCAGAATTATAACTGGAAAATCAAATGTAAAAGATAACTTTAGTCAATAAATCTGAGTAAACATCAAGATAATTGCAGAGCACTGGTGATGGAAAATAGAAATATTTGGTTTTTCTGAGGTGAATCACAAAGATGAAATTAAATTAGACTTGTTGATTCCTTTCTTGACATGGCAGTATGTTTGTTCTCTTAACATTGCCCTGTCACCCTGTAAATCAGACATTCCTGCTTCATTGTATCAGCTTACTACTGACATGATTAATGTTGAGCAGTTATGGAAGGATGACGTAGTGGCTCATGGAAAGTTTACCTGAGATTATCTCTAGTATTTTACTATTTAATATCTAAATAATGTGTTGAAGCCCTGCCATCCACTGTTCTACTGCAGGGTATGGTCACACTTACCTCACTCTATGCATTTTTTATGCCAGATCTGATTAGGAGCATTTTTGTTTCAAGCATTTTATTTATTTAATACTGATAACTGAACTATGCTATGAACTAGTCAAACATCAGCAGTGGATGCCTTTGTTTGGAGAGGAGCCTCCATTGGGAATGAATCTGAAAGCTATAAACTTTCTTTAGAAATCCTGATCTTTACTGGTATGGGTGGAAAAGATGTATGGGTGGAAAAAAATAACTATACAGAATCCAAAGCTTTTCTTCCAGCTTTTTCTGCAACAGTTTGCATTGATAAAGGAATACAGTTCTGTGTTTATTGGTGAAGATCACTTGCCTGTTCAACAGTAGTAGGGTTGTGTAGCCCTGGCTACATGTTTGGTTTTTCTTATGGGTTGTTCTTTTCACCCATTCCTAAATGCCTTTGTTTGAAAGAACTTTTTATACATAACTGCTAGACCGTATATGGCAATATCATCTATTACTTGAAATCAAACTTTGTATTACTCAACCATTTTAATGTATTATGTTTAATAGAAAAATTGGAAACTCTGAAGTTTCAGTTAAGAAACTCCTAAAGGAAACGTAAATATTATCACTAAAGGAACTACAAACACTTTGGCTTTTCGGGGGCAACGTATGTCTAAACCTAGCTTCTATTCTGTGTTTATAACTGAAAGGTTTATTGTATGAATGAATTTATTTTATTGAATAAGAGAAACACTAATACACTTTGGAAGGAACATCAAAAAATTTTGAAAGAAGACTTAGACAACATTTTAAGAAAGCCATTAAAATATATGTGCATGTGTATATTCATGGCAGCAAGACTGTGTGGCTTTTTCCTTCTGGTTTGGTTTATTACTCCTTAGCTGACTTGCTCCATTTGTCTTTAAGGTTTGAAATATGAGGGTTGGCAGTAAGACACAGCCTTCTCCATAGTGGTATCCAAGTTGTGAAAATCTTTCTTCCTAGGAAAAATCAATATCTCGTTACATGTGCGTTTTCTTTCCCTTAACAACTGTTTTATCTACAAGTGAATCAATTTCTGTTAAATGCTGCCGTTCAGCTTAACATATGTTGCTGCTTTCCCTTTGGACCACTTTTGATATGGTGATAAACATTGTTTGCTTTATATGAGGTTTAAATGTGCATTCTGATGTATTGGAGACATATGTCAACAGCAGTTTTGTGTGTGACATCTTTACTAAAATGATCTATGTTCACTATAACAAAAATATTAACTTAGTTTTGTTTCTGTTCCTAAATTAAAATACCTGGAATTTCATTTTTAACAGAAGCTTATAAGCATCTTCATACTACTTGAAGATTAAAAAGAAATTAACAAGCATTTAATAAGAAATCACTAAAGGGAAAAATCATATTCATGATTACTATTACTACAATTAAAAGTGACAGGGTACACAGCTCCAATCTGCTTCTTTAAGCATTCTTCCTTTACTAGAGGTCTGGTTGTGGTTTCAAAGAAATCTGGATTTAAATAGCATGATTTGTCTGCCAAAAGTAAAATGATGAGTTGAAGAATTGCTGTCCTGAATCAGAACAAGAAATCTGTTTAGAGTTGCCCTCTCTTTCTTTGGAAAACTTAAAAGCAGGGCACCTTGGTGATGGATTTGACTTGAGGGTCTCCATACACATTTCACTTGAGACTTAGAATGCTTCCATTTTCTCCTTTTCCTTCCTATTCTCCTTATATATGCAGGTTGAAAGAGACATCTCTATTATCCAAAGTGCAGTTATACTACCTTGAGAAGGGCAAGTGATTTTCAACCTTCATCAAAATATAAACAATTTAATAACTTTTCACTTTTGCATTAATTTACAACAAATAATCTCTTCATCTCATGTCTCATCTCTTAACTATCTATAAACAAATCCATAAAGCATCATCATTTCATTCCTGTTGACAGCAAAAATTTATTCAGGCTTACAAGAAATAACAACATACCTATTTTAACCTTGATCAAATAACCCAACTTTATATTTCTTCCTCTTACTTCTAATAATTTTAATCTTTAGTCCATATAAGTAATGTAGATCTTGATTTCTTTTTTTTTACCTTTACTCACAAGAGTCATCCAAGATTTAATAAACCTCTTTTGTAAATCCAATATAAAAGAATTGTCCAGATCGCTTTCTTAATTTATGATTTGTTTTGTTTTTGAAACTTAAACCTTTTTTTTATGTGCAACAAGACATTTTTTCCCATGTCATTCTTGTGACCTGTCATTTGTAGATCCACTTTCAGTGCTAACTCAGCCTCTGTTTTGTCAGCAAAAACATCTTCTGTCTTTTTTCCCCAAAGTATCTTTTAGACCCAATCCAACTGTATAAGCAAACATCATGGTGGACATTATTGATATTAACTAAAGATTCCATTTTTCAAAAGTATCCTTGTGTACCTATCCTTTGTGCACTGCAGTGGGCAAATTAGCTTCCACTACCTGATTAGTGATGCTGGGGTTGCTGGCTCTTTCAGTACCCTCCTCTGGTCTCACCTTGCCTCGCCTTGTGTTGTATTGCCTCACATCCAGCCAGGTACAGCCCCAGCTTCCACTTTCCACACACATGAATCACCTAGGGCAGGGGTAGGCAACCTCGGCTCTTTTATGACTCATGGACTTCAACTCCCAGAATTCAACTCAGGAATTCTGGGAGTTGAAGTCCATGAGTCATAAAAGAGCTGAGGTTGCCTACCCCGACCTAGGGCTTTCTCTAATTCCTTTTTAATTACTTGCAACATTGCATGCTTTTGAACTGCTGGGTGGGCTGGAGACACCCCATCTCTCAAAGCCAGGTTTGAACTGCTGGAGTGCAGATCATTATTGGCTGGCAGTTCCAGCATCATTAAGCCACTGCATCACCACATCCGCCCCTTAACAGAATTGTAGTATCTTAGGGTATGTTATCTATTTGTCTATTATATATATATAATATAATAAATATAATATAAATATTATTTCTCATCTATAAAATACTTCCTGTGCTGACAGCCATGAAAATATTTTCAATCACAACCCTGGATTCCTCCTCTGAAACTCCTGATTTGGACTTTTCTTTAAATATGAGTCTTTTGGCCTAGCACCCCAGGCAAGCTATAGCAGGAGTGTGCTGAATAAAATATCATGTAAGAGAATACCATGTAGTTGATGTTGCCTATATGATTAGTTTGTAAACTTGGATTCTGTAGAGAAGTGGGAAGGAAACACATGCCACAGTGTATGTTTTTTTTATTGCACTGCAGGCAATAAACTGTAGAAAGAGACTTACATAAAAATATTTAGTGAGAAAGGAGCAGGACTTTAACCAAAGATTAGTTTGTTTTGATAACTTAACTCATATGTAATACTAGTTGCCCAGAGTCATCTCGTAGTGAGATGGGTGGCATAAAATAAAATAAAATAAAATCAAATAAAATAAAATAAAATAAAATAAAATAAAATAAAACAAAATAAATAAAATAATAAAATAAAATAAAATAAAATAAAATAATAAAATAAAATAATAAAATAATAAAATAAAATAAAATAAAATAAATAAAATAAAATAAAATAAATAAAATAATAAAATAAAATAAAATAAAATAGTAAAGTAAAAATAACTTTAAATAACTTTTAAATGGGACAAATGAAGACACCATTGATCGGGTATTAATGCACTTTATGTTTTCACACAAGATGCCCAGGTGGAGTGTGACAAACATTTTTGTCTCTGAATGCTTATTATAAATTTTGTACTGATAATACTAAAGACACTGTCCAATACTTTCTGTCTATAATTTCATTTTCAAATAGATTTTGAATTGCAGATTGCCTGGCTGAAATATTTTAGGTTTCTTTTTTTTAGGTGCCAATATAGTTTTTAATTTATTTTATGCCAATAGTTCTTTTTATTGGCCCTGAAGATATCAACATCTCTCAACAGTATGCTGATGATACCCAGCTTTTCATCTCGACCCCAAACCACCCCAGTGATGCCCTCGACGTGATGTCCCATTGCCTGGAAGGGGTCCGGGTCTGGATGGGGAGGAACAGGCTTCAACTCAACCCTGACAAGACTGAGTGGCTGTACATACCGGCATCTCAGGAAATTCAGATTATTCCATCTCTTACTATTGGGGGTGAGTTACTACCCCCCATAGATAAGGCTCGCAATTTGGGTGTCCTCTTAGATTCACAGCTCTCCTTAGAAGATCATATAGGAGCTGTGACTAGAGGGGCCTTCGCCCAGGTTCGTCTGGTGCACCAGTTGCGACCCTATCTGGACCTGGATGCCCTGTGTACAGTCACTCATGCACTTGTGACCTCTCGTTTAGACTACTGCAATGCTCTCTACATGGGGCTGCCCTTGAGGACCACTCAGAAGCTTCAGCTGGTACAGAATGCAGCCGCACGAGTTCTTTTGGGGGTCTCCCAATACTCCCATGTTACACCTCTGCTCCGTGAGCTGCATTGGCTTCCAGTTGCCTTCCGGGTGAGATTCAAGGTGCTGGTGATGACATATAAAGCCCTACATGGCATGGGTCCGGATTACCTACGGGAGCACTTACTGCCAGCGTCAACTTCCCTCCGTCCTGTACGCTCCCACAGAGAGGGCCTCCTCAGGGTACCACCGGTCAGAGAATGTCGACTGGTGACCCCCAGGGGGAGAGCGTTCTCGGTGGGCGCACCAGTCCTTTGGAACCACTTTCCAGCTGAACTACGGATGTCCCCCGACCTTCACTCCTTCCGGCGTGATCTAAAAACTTATCTATTCGAACAAGCCGGCCTGGTCTGATGGGTTTGGGGTTTTAACATTGTTTTTAACTAACTTACTACATTGGGCACAATCATTTAACTTTAAATCTTGTATCCTGTATTCTTATTTTTATTGCCCTGTACACCACCCTGAGTCCTTCGGGAGAAGGGCGGTATATAAATCAAATAAAAAATAAATAAATAAAAAATAAATAAATAAACAAACAAACAAACAAACAAACAAACAGTATTTCTTATGTCTGTGACCTACAGCTCAAATATGGTCCTTTGTATGTTTGTACATTGGCAGTTATATGGTATGAATTATATTGTATAATTTATGCTTATAAAGTTTTGCTCTTCAAAGAAACCATAATACTGTAAAATGTATCATCAAAAGGCTGGTGCTTACTCTGCCCCTTGTATATTACTAGAAGGAAGAAGGTCCTAATATGGAGAAGTTGCTATTTATTAGCATAGCTGATTAAAATAGTCATAGCCTCTATTCCAAGTGTGACTGCTATATTGACCTTGAACTATAATAGTTGTTGCCAATTCAGATATAAGTATAAAAGCCTGTTGGATATAAATAATCTATCTGTTAATCATATCAGGTTTAGCAACTCTTAATTTATTCATAGGAAGGAATTGCTTCCAGGCTATAATTTATATGCCAAATTTAATTTAGGAATTACATTTTTAGCCAAATGATAAAGTTTTGGAAAGCAAGCATATTTTACTTGTAACGGATTAGTATTTATAATAGTGTAAGTAATGTAATGTCACTGGAATTAAATATTTACTCCTAAGTTTATTTAAATAAATCTGTGTTCTTTTTAAAAACTTCACATTCCTCTATTCCATCTCTTTGTCAACTGGTGAAGTCTCCTGTAACTCATAATCTTCATATCTGTGATGTTAAAAGAAACCAGAATCTAAGGTCAATATTTCCATTACATAGTTACATAGGAATTTGAAAGGAAGAATGCCAGAATAATTTAAACAGTGAATTTAATATGACAGTTAAGTCAATCAACAACTTTGATTCAATAAAACAACTTTGGCTTTACAGATTCCTCTCTTTATGATGAGTAGGGGTGAAATAGGGTAAATACTTTATACTGATTGTGCATCTTTTTCCAACTTTTATAAAACAAAAGGACTTTTGGCTTGGTATACAGTCATTCTCTTTGCTTCCTTCATTTTTTTATCCTTAAAAGGAATCGTTTTCTTTAGTACTATTCCTTTTCCTTATTATTCCATAATAATGGAAACATTATTAGCTTGAGTTTTACTTATACTGATTTATATGTGGTATACGTGTGTAAAATTCTGTGTGCTTTACACCAGCAGTTGCCAATCTTTCTTTCTTTCCGTCTTGGTGGACTGGCAGGAGGAAGAGGGGATAGTTCTGTGTGAGTGGCAGGTGGGGACATGAGCATTCCTAACTCCATTTGCTCAAGAATTTCCAGCACAAACGCCCCCTACTTATTCAAATGGAGCTTCACATGCAAGCATGAGCACCCACTGCCCTCACAAATGTAGCTGTGCACGCCCGTTCACTCGCCGCTTGTATGGCTTGGTTACAAAAGGGCTGCCACCCAGTAGTGGGCCACAGCCAGAGGTTGAGGACCCCTGCTTTACACTTATAAGATAAAGAAAAAAAACATGTTTGCTCCCACAGTGTTATATTAATGGAAGCTTATTATGGGGGCTTCAACCATTCATTGGGATGATTTTGGAATCTAAAGAAATACAGTACTTTTCTTTCTTCTCATTATTCTCCCGTTTGTTGCCTCAGAGTCTCCTGTAATGTACTCTTTCATCCATTTTGGGTTATAGCTGCCTTATCTCTCTGAGAATAGGTCCCAACTTCTGAGCAAATTGGTCTCAGGACAGAAGTTTGAAAAATATACATCATTGACAATTGACCATTGGCAAGGGTGGCTGTTTTTGTTCATATTTAAAATGGCTACCTTGGCACCCTGGGAGATCTATTCTTTTAGACCCAGTTATATATAATTATATAATTTACAAATTTTGTATGCTGCTTCAGTCAGAGACTCTACATGGTTTACAGTTAGTACAACAAAGTAAATTAGTTAGTACATAAGTAAATTAAAACCAACAATAGAACAAACATCAGTTTTCAGTGATGGAAAAATAGCAATTTTATGAAAACCATTTCATTAAACATACCAAGTAAAAGATGTGTTAATTTCTACCCACTTTTAGGATTGGATACACATCCAATCCTGGAGGAACATTGTCCATGGGGTCGAGATGGGTCGGACACGACTTCGCAACTAACAACAACAACACATCTATAAGTGCAACCTAAATCTAAAAATAGTGAATTCACCTTGACATCTGCCAAAAAGTTAGGTTCCATTGAAAACACTGTTTCTTGGAGCAAATAGTCTTCAGGAAGAAATGTTGCTGGAACTGCAGTGTAAGAAGACTGAAAATACCTCAATCTTAATTCTGTTTAATTCTCTTTTTGGCTGCTGCTTAGAAGAAAAACAAATAGTTGCAAATCCTGAATTCCAGTTTTATATCATATTGAGCAAAATTTTCTCCACACCTTGCATAATATAAACCTCATTATATTCTTTCTTGTCTTTGTTTTTACCGGTAAATTGAAAAGCATTAAATGCTGTAGCCTCTTTCATACAGGAAAACCATTTTAATTTTCTTTTTTCTGTACCTTTTCCAACTCTATCTTTTTTTTTAAAGATGGGCTAGTGAAACAGTACATAGCATTCCAAATGTGACCACATCATCAATTTATAATTATATTTTAATTTTCCAAGTGTCTTAAGAAAGCCAAGAAATTCTACATCCAGTACAAATGTGCTAAGTTCATCTGCAATAGGCTAGTTACATAATTGTTCTATTAATACTGGCTCAAAAAGAGGGCCATAGATAGAATCTAAGGTATGCTGTGTCAAATCTGGGTACAGAGATCTGGCAGTAAGAACTGAATTTACAGTCTTAGTAGATATAGAAGGCAGACCAGATCTACATTATATTGATAAATGAAGTATTATAATATTAGACACAGATTCTTCTGAGATATTAGGGCAAGATGATTTGAAGGAGGGGGTAAGTTTTGGCTCTTCAGCTGGAACTTTGTGTGATTAAACATTTCTCTGTTTTCATCATCCCTTTCTTTAGAAACATTTATATTTTAAAAAACTAAGAATGGAACATAAAACAAAATGATCCTTGGTTAGATATTGGAGGTTTTTTCACATAACAAAGATTGTATATGTCACTTTATATGATTATTGTATTGTGTATGCATGAACTGAATCATCATTTTGGTTCACTTTTTTGTTATTGCTAAGCTCTTGGTATTATGAGCAGTTGCTATGGTAGCAACAGCACAGTTTCCCACAGATTGCAGCATTATATTTTAGTTAAATTACTACAATTCTAGTCCTTTAAAATCCACAAACTGAAGCACCATAATCTTGGACCTTATAATGAAATAATTGTGTTGCATAACCAGAATGACTGACAACTGAATGTTTCTTCTATTCAAAATCAGTTAATTTGTATATTCTCTTAAGAATTATTGTTGTAAGTGGCTTAGAATATGACATAGGTAACTAAGCTTCCTTCTAAATATCTTTATTTTTAGGTAGTTCCTTTTTGAAGTAAGCATTAATTTTCAAATATATATCTTTTGCAATAGCTTTGATCCAATTGTTTTTAAAGCAGATAATAGGCATATGTTATTATCTTGGGATCCACAAGATTGATGCTACTGGTAGAAACCAATGTTAATGTTATGTGACTTTTAGCACTATCATCTAGTTTCAGAAAGAAGAGTAGACATTCTTTAGCATTCCTTTCCACTAGCTTCTGATTTATGGCAGTACTCTCTTTACTAAAAGGATCTCCTTTCTTTTGAAGCAGATTTCAAGGAGAAAATGGCTGACAGACACTTTTAAAGGAGGAGCTGTTGTGGCACAGTGGTTATAATCAGAATTGCTAACTCTGCCCACTGCCAGGAGCTTGATCCTGACTCGGTCAAGATTGACACATCCTTCCATCCCTCCAAGGTCAATAAAATGAGAAGCCAGACTGTTGGGGACACTTCGCTGACAATGTAAACTGCTTAGAGAGTGCTATAAAGCACTATGAAGCGGTATATAAGTCTATGTTCTATTGCTATTGCTATTAAAGTCTGAGCTCAACATGGAAGCACTGCTTAACTGTGTTCCAACTTTTTACTTATGTTACAATACTGTTTAAGATTGAACTCTTCTTCCCTAATGAAGAACAGAATGATATAAATAATCACACAAAGTACATATATGTTTTCTGGAGCAAGAAGTTAAAAAAGCATTGGAACTTTAGAAAGCATTGTACAATTAGAACAGATCAGCAGGACAAAGAAATTGGAATTTTTTTTGGTATAATAGGTTTAGATCAATATTTATTTATTTATTTATTTATTTTAATTCCATTTATATCCCGCCCTTCTCCGAAGACTCAGGGTGGCTTACAAGCTTAGCAGTAGCCTTCATTCTATGCTTATTAGGGCTTTCACACACACCCCAAGCGGCATTATTACAAAGTCAGCTTAATTGCCCCCAACAATCTGGGTCCTCAGATTGAAGCATACTCAAGTATACCCAGTACATCTAGGCAGCCTTAAGAAAGCTGTGTTAAGAAAGTTTATATAACCGATGTATTTTTTTAAAAAAAAATGATGTGATGGACCAAGAAGTCTTACCCCTTTCTGCTACTTTATTCAACATATAACTGGCGTTCTACTCTGTACATAGTCCAATAATATGTACATAGGATTCTTCTACAAGAGAGTTGTGTCACATACCAGGTGAATGCATTACCTCATATACTCTTCATATGCATTTTAATACAAAATTAAAAAGTTATATGAAATCCCATTCCTACCAGTACAATTAATCTTGAAATATTTAGCAAAATAGGCAAGAACATAAGTTTTACAAAAATTAGCACTAGATGGAAAAAATGTCTTAAATAAAGATATGTTGGCCCCTAGAGGTAGTCCAGATTAAAAAGCACCAATGATGAATACTAACACTATCTTTATTGTAAGGTTACCGAAAAAGTGTCTTTGAAGCCTGAAAGTACATTCTTCCCCTCTTTACCATCCAACAAACTAGGGAGGGTACCTTTTGAGAAGCTTGCCACACCCCTATTGGTTCTGCAGGCTAAGCAGCCTCTTATCAGACCATTGCCTAGTTTGCTGCTGCTTCTCTTCCTCTCGTCTCAAAGACATTCTCATAAACTGTTGCTAGAAAACAGGACAAAAGTTAGACACTCATAAATAAAGGCAAAGTCAACGTGAAAATAAAAAAACCTCTTCAAAGAGAGAATTCTGAAAACTAAGAATCAACAAAGTTTAGATTAGTATTGCTAGTTAGACATACAAATATAAAGGTAAATAAAAAGTAAATTTGTATAAGTAGGAAATATTAACAAGTAGATTGATTTGGGAAAGCAGTTCACTTTTTGCAAGTTGTATTTTACATTTCTGTTATGTCATAGTTTATACTGTATTAGAGCTGTAGAAAGGATATAATTATTATATTTAAAGGAAATAATGTGGATTGATTGGGCCTTCCTTTTTAAGATTATGTGGCAACTATTGAGCCAACCTTGCAAATTCTATTTAGAGTTACTGACTCTATGAATTCCATGACTTAGGCATTTCAGAACATAGTGGAACATCAAGTCTTACAGCAACGACTTTATTGCTGTTTTTGTTTTTCTTGGGGATTGTCCATTTTCTTTTGTGCCTCAATCTTAGCATCTTGCCAATGAAATAATTGTCTTGTAAAAACAATGCAACTTAGAATGCAGACAAAAAGTATCCATGTTTAATATGAGTGCACATTTATGGCTTCCAAAATAAGAGATGTAGCTATTCCATTTAATTGATGAATTGGTGTCCAAGTGATATACTGATACTGTTTTCTGTGTGGAGAAAGCAGAGTATTTCATAAGTCTCTTCCAAGAAAAATGATATAATGAATGATGTTCTGACACATTTCTGAAGGGTTTTTTTTCCTGCTAAGATTTCCTACCACATGGAACTTTTCCATTATGTTGTTTTTATTTTTTAAAAAGAAATGCTAAAGAAAACACAAAGTTTGATGTGGAAAATGTACTATTTGAAAAGCCATGATTTAGAGAAATTCATTTTTGATTATTCACCAAGAGTAATATAGGGTCCCTTGCCTTAAAATATATTATTTCCTGAAAAACACAATTAGTCCTTGGCCTTTGTACGTGTTTTCAGGCATAGCACAGTTATTTCTCATTTGTTTTGATTTTCCAAGCAATTTTCCAAACAATATCTTTTATTTTACGCAATTGTATCCAACTTTTTTCTTGCCATTGAAAAATTATTACAGTTCTCTATCTTTGTCCTTTATTAATGCTTTTTTTTAAAATTTCTTTAGATTCTGTAATAAACTGATATGGGATAAAATTATTTCGATACAATGTTTCTTGATTGTCATTGGAGCAGATGAATCATAATTAAGTATTGTAGTATACTTGTGATTCTTTTTATGGCTAAAGTATTTGCCATTATAATCATTTAAAAATGGATTCTTTAAGGGATTTGTTGCTTGACAATGTTGTATGATTGTACTGATAGCTCTTTGAAAACATTTCAAAATGTTTGAAATTTTACTTGGTGACCAAATTCCACAAGATTGTACAATCTTAGTCCAAAATATCACATGATCTTGCTATGGAACTTTAAAGTCTTTATAAGATAATCAGTATTGTTAAACTCAATTACAGTTTAGTGACTTTCACAAAATTTCTGTATGCTAATCCATTAATAAAAAATGCACAACCTGTGTTTAATAATAATAATAACTTTATTATCACTTTGAATGTACATCAATCGGCATACATCAAAATGAAATTTCGTTGCATATAGCTCTCAAAGGTCCACCACCTCCGATATACACTCCTTGTTTGTGGCCAGCTCAAGTTTCAGAACGTCCATTTTAGTCTCTAGGTGGAAACGGAGCTCCATGTGGATTAGCCCTCAAATTAGCTTGTATTCCTGTACGACAACCTTGCTTCCTTTCCTTTTTCTGATCCTATCTCTTCCACCTTTTCCTTAAAGGGGCCTTGCTCCTTTTCGCCCCGGAGCATGCTTCCTCCAACTGTTCCAAAAGCCTCTCTCTCTTCCTCTGGGCCTGCCGACAACCTTATCCAGTTCCTTTGCTCCATAAGCCCCAGAATCTCCTCCTCTGCCTCCTTCGGAAACAGCCCTGATTTGCAATAAAATCCGTCACTGTGCCAGAAGTCAGAACTTGATGCCGGCAGAACAATTTCAAACAGCGCAAACTACTTTTAACAGTCTCACCAACAGTTCCAAAACAGCTAAAAACTTGCCATACCAGCAAAGATTGTTGGTCATATGGTAGCTTAGTCCCACTATGTTGCTCAAATACATTAAAACCTTCCCAATTATATGGCCTATATCCCTTATATCCATCCAAAAACTTTTCATCTTTGAGAGCAAATGCAGCCGTAGCCAATCCAGGCGCCACATCTTTCTATAGCTATAGTTGCCCAACCCATGCATTAAGTAAGAAGGGGGATATATTGTAACTCAGTACTCCAGATAAAATACAGAGGACTATGCAACAATACATGGGCATTTGTCTCAATTGTAACAACCAAGGATGGGCACAAGCATTTTGGATATGAGACATTACTATATTTTCCATTTAGCATCATTGAAGAACATTCTGTGAACTTCATACCTGCATGGAAGGAAGACACTATTGAAAAAAAAAATAGATGTATTTCATAGATGGTCATTCCAATACTTAAGTGTATTGGATAGAGCCATCTCGAAGTCCAAATTAAGCACTCTGCTATATATTTTTCAGAGCTAAGCATTCTCAAGCGTTGTGCTGATAGGTCATATTTTTTTCAGGTCCATAACTACACATACTTATCTGCAAAGATTGGACAGAGAACACTTCTCAAAATTAGTTTCAGCCAATATTTCAGGTGGTAGATTTTAATACAAAACTTACTGAAACAAGTTTTGAGTTGAAGAGTGCTCTTAGCATGCGGTGACAAATGTGAAGCATGACTCTTACGGATTTTTAATAAAATGATACTAACTTGTTAATATGTGCAAAGCTGTATTTTATACATTAGAAGATGTACCACCTTAGCTATAAAGAAAATGCTGCCAGTACAAAGTCATTACTAAAGTTGTTCACAAAACATTGATATCAAAAATACTTTGCAATGAAATAGATTGTCACAGTACTGATGCCTTCAAGTGCGGATGAATTAAAATACATTTCCAAATATTTAAAATTTTAATTTGTTCAATTAGATTGTTTCACTTGTAATGAAAGTTGACACAATGGTTAGTTTTTATTTTCAAATAATTAATCTTATGTTTGTTGTTAAGGGGATAATGTAACTAGAGCTTGCAAACTCTGCAGTACAAAAACCTGAGTCTGAACAAAAATAACCCCATTATCAGTATTAAGAAGAATAGATAGAATTGTTAAATAAGATTACAGAATAAAATTCACTTTTTGATATATCTTGTAAAATAAACGCAATATAGAACATAAATAAAATAGGGATGAGAATACATCTGTGCAACTTTTAAAGTGGGAACTGATGTTTAAAGTTTGGCTATGAATGCATAATTGATTTACATTTATTCTCTGGTAACACTCTAATTGGCCACAATAGCCAGTGGCCTTAAAAGAACTGCCAATTTCCCACCAGCTTCTCTCTCTCTCTCTCTCCTCCCTTTCTCTCCCATCCCCCCCACTTTCTGACATACAGACCTCCTTATGAATAACAAACATTGTGCCAGTTGATACAATATAATAAATCAGTTGATGAAATGTTGACCCATCTTGATGTGAGACTTGGTCACTTCTCAGACAACACTTAAGTTTATATTTAATATTCAGTTGTCTAACAATGCTTAGTTGAATAATTGGGTGATAATTTCCTGAATTAGAGTTGATCTCTTTAAAAATAGAATTGCAGTAACTAGTCAAGTAGTCATCAAAAGGGCAGTGGGCAAATAAGGAGGTTTCCCAATCAGATTTGTTTTTAGAAATTTCATAGGGTTCAATTTTCTTCCAATTGCATTGCATGTTTAAAATGTACAATAAAACGGCTACATGGTGAGATGGTCTAAAATTATAAATGGGAACTTAACTTGCTAGTGTCTGTACCAAATTCATCATGAAAATGATAGTACATTTTACTTAGCAGAATTGGTTGGGACACTTGAGAGATGGTTTTAAGACTTGAACTGATAAAGAGATGGGTTTTTTTTAACCTTTTTAATTCTTGTGATTGGCGATTATATTTCTGTTTGTAAGACTACATTTTTCCTGTTTTGTAGTTACAGCATACTTGCTTGCTCATATTCAATTTCCAATAAACTATTTCAAATTTTTATTCAGAATTACTATTACAGAGCTAGGTATTCGTCTTCCTGGCTCTGTAACTGTACAATTAGTTTTCTGTTAAATTTCATTCTTTTAATTGTTGCATGTTTCCTTAACTTATGAAGAACATTTTGAATTTTAATTTCAGCACAATGGGATAATTTGCATATTTCTTGGGTATTCTGGGTTGTGGCCAAAAGATAATAGTAGCAGCAGAAAAGGTGGAGTTAATCTCTCTAACTCAAGTTAGTTGCCCACTATTAAAACCTATTAGCATTATTTATACTAAGGATTCAACTTCATCTTGTTTATTTTTCCTGCTCTGAGTAGCAGTACATAAACAACAAAAGTTTACAGTTATGAACCAATGTTCTTTCAGATTTTTTTTCATTGATTAAGTGTTATTATTTCAGCAACATGCTCTCTTTCTACAGTGCACAAATCTATGTTTGAGATCCCAAGTTCTTAAAGTTTGTTCTCACTTCCATGAGATTCAACTTAATCATATTTTGACCAAATACATTTCAATTGCAGGATCCAATCTGGGTCTGTCACTGGGACCAGAGATTTAGTCCTCCAAGCTTCAGACCTGTGCTGGAGCCCATGCTCAGGGGACTTCTCTCTAGCAGAGAGAGCACGTGTCTAAAAACTCGGAAGACTAAACTTCTGGTCCCGGTTTCCAACCAAGATTGGATCCTGTAATTGTCCTGAAACATATATATATATATTGACCTTCATTCCATTTCAATTAGTCCTTGTGAGCAGTCTTGTCCTACCAACCCATCATCTGGATAATTCAGACATGGTTCCCAAAACTAGTCTTCCCTCCATCAGCACCTTTTGTGTAGTAGGCAGTCATTGGCTTGAGAATATCTCTTTCCCTTTCTGATCTTGTATGGACTGGAAGGGTGTATATAAAAATATGTTTTTAGTTTTAGAGATTTTGTTTTATTTTCATATTATTTGATTTGTTCTTAAGCTTCTTAGGTGATTAATCTACTAAAGTAAATAAATTGAACTTCAACCTTATAGTACACATACTTTTACCTTGGTTTTTTTTTGCTTACTTTCTTTTCATCTGAATGAACTCTTTTTGTTAAATTTTAGTACTATACACATTTACCTGGAAGTAAGACACATTGAATTCATAATATTGTGTTTTATATATTATTGTTTTTGTTCTTGTTTTTGTACTTTATTACTTCTGGCTTAAATTTAGAATAGTTTGTTCTTCCCTCTTCCACTCTCAACTTTCTATCCTAAGGTTCTTTTGGAACAGTAGATAGACAACCTTTATTGTCATTTTTTTCCTGTGGGCACAATGGCACACATTAAAAATGAAATTTAGTTGTTTCCTCTCAAAGTGTACACATACATAACACATTTCAAACCTGCTATATACAACATATATAGATCTACACCCTTACATGTAAGTAACATATAAATATTATTCACTGTCCATCTTCAATACATAACGGAAGGAGGAAGCTTTAGAGTAGCCTATGATGTTTGTCCTCAAGTAATTTCCTTTGTAAAATTACTCCTGTATTATTTAAAAATGGCAGAGGCAACATGTGAAGACATAACAAAAGGATTTTTAAAAAGTATTTGTAGAATGAAAAATGGTTTGCATTTGTAATATATTGCAAGGGAAGTGTCTTCTGAGCTTGTTATAGCATAACTAAATTTATACAGCACTGTATATAAAGAGATCTTTGCCATCACTACAGGTTCTCACAATTTTTTTGACATGTTCATAAGGTGGAAGCTGCCTTGTCAAATATATATTATTAAAGAATATTGTCAACCAAAAATTGGCATCTTAAGATACCTCATGCTCTAGGTTGGTTTTTTTTATCAGCAATGCAATAAGAGTTTTAGGAAAAAAGAAGACTGTTCGAAGCAGAGTCCTTCTGTGTTTTAATGCGTCTGGTATGAAATTCATTTAAACCACAAACTGAATTTGGAGCATAAAATGAAAATGTTCATAGAGGACAAGGCTTTCTGAATATTCCCATTCAAAAAACAAAAGCCAGAAAATTAAAGAGTTCCAGAGATGCTGGAACCACGTGATTAAATTAGACCTCTAAGATGATTCCATCCAGATTTTGTGGCTTTGCTTAATCTTCTGATACTATAATTAAATTTGGTACTTTTTAACAATTATTACTTATTAAGATGTATAAGACCTGACATGATATATTCAGTTAATTCTTTAAACATGTACTTATATAATTGGTGAAATACTTGTTCTTTATTTTCTCCAGTAAAAATAACAATAGTCCATTCTTTACTTAAATTGAGGCTAAAGTTATAAAATAGTCTAAAACCTCACAATTTTGTGTATAATCGGTAATAGTTCGTCAGGATATATAGACACTACAAGCACATGTATGTTGAGTGCTTATGTACATATACATTCACACATTCACACACACACATTAAAAATATATTTTTAATTCTCATCTATAATAATGAAAAACATACATTACTGATGAAGCTGAATTTGAATATTTGAATAGAATTTTTATGGTACTTTCAGACATTGCTTATCAACCTTACCAATTTTAAGATGTGTGCACAATAATTCACTGGCCAATTTTAAGACACAAACAGAACTAAAGCAGTGGTTCCCAACCTTTTCTATAGCCCGCACCCCTAGAACGCTTCTAATATATTCTTGCACCCCTTACAAAAGTTCGAAATAACGGCAATGAATTTTGCATATACACTATAATTTTGAAAACCCAAGTTTTTGCACCCCCTGGAATATCATCTCGCACCCCCAGTTGGGAACCCCTGAACCAAAGGAAACTGTATGATGGCAGACTACCAGATGCTGAAAGGCTAAAATATGGCTAGCATTGCTACTGAAAGATACCTTAACCAAAGTTTAACATCATTTTAGAAAATAAAAAACACTATTTTCTTCACAACAACTGAAATAAATGTACTTTATTCTTTGAACAGAAATAACTACTTGTAATAGTATCCACTTGAAGCCCATTATTTTAACGTATATGGTTTTTCAACTTTTTCTAAATGCAATGTGAATGATAACTGGTCTTTATTTTTTAAATATTGTTCTTCCCCATCTCTGATACATGTGAAAAAGCTAGAATAATTGTATTGTGTAAGAGGTAACATCTTAAAGCAGAGTTCCCAAACCTTTCCAGCTTTGAAGACTAGCAGGGGTGGGGAGGGGATGGTTCTGTGTGAGTGGTGGGCATGCACGCATATGCACACAATTCCATTTGCACAAGCTACAGGCATGTGCCCACCTCTCACACAAATGGAGCGCATGCACAAGTGGGGATGCACACCCGCACGTTCACCCAGAGACTTACGCACCCTGATTCTGAACAGCTTAAGGCCCAGTAGTGGGCTGTGACTGAGGATTGGGGACCCCATCTTAAAGAATTGTAATGATAAGTTATTGATTGGGATTGATATTTTTTGGTAGCAGAAATATTTTGAAATAGATCAATAGGCATGAATTCTATTTTGAGTTTGTAGTACAGGTAGTCCATTGCTTAGCAATGCAGTCTTAAAGCATGACATCCTGTGACTGAGTTACTTAGAGACAACAATCCCAATTGCCTTTGTAACCCTAAGACACATGGGTTGTTAAATGGGAAGTGGCAGGAGTCCCAGGTAAGGAGTGTAGGGATGTCACAGTAAGGTGCCATTGGAGTAGAGAGGACCTAGGAGGCCATGCACAAGCACAAGGAAGCTGGGGTAAGGGGAACATGGGTTGGTGTGAAGCCAGGGAGACTTACAGAACAATTTGCAACCTTCCCTGGCATACTCCAGTTTACTCAAATATAAAGTCACCCCTCCTGTATATATTGTAGATTGAACAGAAAATTTTCTTCATATCCAATATATTACCTACAGCAGGATCAGCATTATACTGTCTACTCTTTGAGTGGTGGTTCCCTAGGAATTGGGTTACTTTTTGTGTTTAAATGATATCTGATATTTGTTTTATCCTTTGCAGTATACAAACAGTTTGAATATGTGTTCATTTTTCACAAAGTATCATTTATGTCTAAAAAATTTAAAGCTGTTACATAGCAGAACTATACTACCTGTAATTATCTAGAGATTATAGACATCTCCCTTCCAGCAACCCCCAGCAACACAGTCAAGGGAAAGGAATTGTGTTGTATCTGCAAGATTTATAAAAAGACCAAGTTGCCCATACTTCTCCCCATCACAAAACCAAGTGCAAGTAAAAATAGCTAAACATGACTACAGTAGAACCAAATGAATATTGATAGCCATGTGTCAGAGAGGCTTTAATTTGAATTCCTGCATTGAGAGGACAGTTGAACTTGGTGACCTCCAGCATAGTGCTCCACTACTGCCTTTCTGTGATTCTACAAGCCATCAGTTAAAGTAATCCATTAAGCAGCTGAGAGAGACCAGAATTAAGCAAATGTTTTTTTTTAAAAAAAGGTTAAATCAGAATATTAAAGAAATGCAGAAAAAATGAATTAAACCCTGGGAGATTTTTTTTTACAATAGGAACAGTAGACTATCTCTCCAAAGAGTAAATTCCCTTGCTGGAGAACAACTATTGGGATCTCCTGCTAAACAGTCCAAACAGGGTTCAGGGATCAGAGAAGTAGATACATATTAAATCCATTCTTCTTTGCATACTTAACTAACAGTTGCTAAGTTTTTCACTGTTTTTGCTTGTTTGCTTCTAGTTTGTAGCTTCAGTAATTTTGAGTATTCCCAATTCGTAATTCTTTCTAGGTTTAATCTGTAATGTAAATTGTAATTTACATTTAATTAATTAATTTAATTTAATTAAAATGCAAATTTATAGTTTAGATTTATTTCTGATTTGCTAATAGAGAGGTGGAGAAACTGAGGGCTATTTGTAGCCCTGAACCTGTATTAGGTTTTGTTTGTTTGTTAATTTGTGCATATTCAGGACCTGAAAATTGATGGCAAAGCACTTTACCATTCTGAGCTGAGAAATATTGCAGATCAATATTCTCTTAGGCATAACATGATATTTAAAACACAATAGAAAAGTTATGTTCTCTTTGCTTTTGTGATTATGTTTTAATACGATGTATTATTTATTATCATGTTTTATTAAAGTGTGCCATCTTTAAAAAATTAGCCTTAAAAATTAACTCCCCCACCCACCCATATTATTCATTGTTGATGTAGCTCTTACTCTGTTAGAGCAGGGCTTTTCAACCAGTGGTACGGGTACCACCTGTGGTACATTGGCACCTGGCAGGTGGTACGCAACCATCCTAGAAAAGTGATAGCAGGGGAGGGGAATGAGCTGAACCAGTGGCAGCACTGCACAAGCCTGAGCGAGAGATGGCTGGAGCTGCGGGCTATCAGTGGAAGTGCCAGGATCAGCACCAGGCTCCAGCTGGAGCTCGGCGCTGATCCTGGTGCTTCTGAGCCCAGAAGAAGCGCCGATCAGCTGGAATGTTGCAGCATCTCCAGGGTCTTGTCATTTACATTCAGATGCTTGGCAACTGATTCATATTTATGATGGTCACAGTGTCCCAGGTTCATGTGAAGTGACCAAAACCTGCTGCAACCAACCAGCAGAGGGGGGGGAATAAAAAGCAAAGACCCCCCCACCCCCGCTGCCAATCCTCAACAGAAATGCTCACAACAATGAAAACCTTGGACAGGAGGAAGAGCGCCACCGGGCAGGCAGATGCCTTGTTCAGCTGTGGCTTGGGGGGCACTTTTTTCAGTGCTATTGTAACTTCAAACAGTGACTAAGTCGAGGACTACCTGTACTTCATCACTTTTTTCCTTTTTTTTTTTTTGGTCATCAAGTTTTTGACACCTTGCTAGGCGACTGGTGGTACTTGGATGTTGCCATATCCTAAAAGTGGTACAATGGGTGAAAAGGTTGAAAAGCCCTGTGTTAGAGTAATACCAGCAAAATTATAAACCAGAGAAAGCAGTAATTATTGTTATTTGTTTGTAAAATGAAAAAGAGACTTTGATGAAGTCTTGAAAATTCAGTTTTAAATGCTGTCAAATTCAGCAACTGCATTGATAAAATTTTGTTTATCAACTGTTGAATACCACTTTGCTTAAGTCAGACATGTCAAACACAAGGCCCGGGGGCCAGATCTGGCCCGTGAAGTGGTTTCATGCGGCCCGCAAAGCCATCCTGGAAACAGTGAGGGAACGGCCCCCACTGCCTTGGCCCTGGCCCAGAGACCCTCAGATCTGTCCCACTCCTGCTCAGGCCCCCATAGGCAACCTTGATGCGAACAATGTGGACCTGGCCATGCCCACCCAGTAGGCCATACGCACTTTAGCCATGCCCACCCAGTAGGCCACGCCCATGCAGGCCACACCCACCCAGCCCCCTGAGGGCAACCGCAATGCTGATGCGGCCCTCAATGAAATTGAGTTTGACACCCCTGGCTTAAGTAATTACCTCGTATATTCCATTAAGATCATACCACCCTCATACTTTTTATATATATGTACAGTACATATTCTGCTACTCTGGTTATGAACATACAAAAAGGAAGTATTTTAGCATCATTGTTTGAGATTGTTGATCAGGTGCACTCTTTAATTTACATTTGAGTGGCCCTAATTGGCCATATTATGGAGTCATGGAGGATGATAATGGTTCTAAAGGTTTTAATTCATGTGTCAATAGGGCACTGAAAAATAACAATTTTTTTGAAAGCCACCCAGTGAATTCTTAGCAAAGCTGAAATTTGGACCAGGGATTTCTTGATGTCAACACTATGTTCCATTTCTGTGAAATGGAGTTCTTTTTCAGTGACTATATACAATCTGAATTAACATATTTATTTTATGGACAAACAAAAATAGTCCTCAGAAACCACAGAATTTCAGAATCCTGAAGTTGCTTACTGACCTAACAGCATATCTCATTTTCTGAAGCTAAAAAGTAACTTATGTAAAACTGAGCTGTTCCTATGGTGAAAGGAAGAGACTGAAGGATGTATTTTAAGCAAATTAAATTTTCTAACATATTAAAAAGTATCAATAGGTTTAGAGTCACAATCTTAAATGATCTTTATTTACATCATAATGGGTATTTTCCCCAATGGTATTTGTATGTCTATGGTTTCTGAGGGATGTTGATGGTACGTATCTTTAAAACAATACCATTATTATTTGGCAAATAATGGGTTATGCAGTATGGAGAATATTACAAGGAATTCAGAGCTATTGGTTGTGGAAATGCTAACTCGTTAAAAAATTCATATAGCAGAAACATTTGTATATACTGTGGGGATTAAAAGATAAAGACATGTAATTTTATATTAAATAGCACATATATACAGTATTTAATGTTAAACATACCAATTTAACATCTGAAACATTTGTCTGTGGCGTCATTTAGACTCCCACAAAAACAAAATTGTTTTCCTTGATGCTTTAGAGTTATGTTAGGCATTCCTTAGTTTGTTTGGATAACATTTTGTTGAACAATGCTTTGCAGTCTGAACTTCCAGTACTGTTAGCTATTTCTGTGGCTAAACAAAGTTATTTTTAGTGAGTAGGTCATTGGATTCACAAGAAAATCACTGATTATCCAAAAAGGGAACGGCAGGGTGGGAAAACAGTTCTTTTTTTGTTTGTATGTTGAGGGGAGGAATGATACATTTAAAAAGCTGTTCCTGAAGGCCAGAATTTGCTTCTAAGATTACTCTTTTAAGCCATTTATGTAAGATATTCGCACATCTGTTCTTACGGTCAGGAGACAGGCACAATTTTTATCCTCACTATGCTAAGATCTTGAAAGATGCAAAAGCAGTTCGATAAAAAAGAAATTGAGTTGTCTTCTTATCCTGTGAATATGAATTAGTGAGATTATACTATCTGGAGGAATCCATGTTATAACTCTTCCCAAACCAAAATATTATGTCTGAGAAAGTGTGGCAATATTGGTAGGAGAAGCAATCTATTTTTGTTGGGGACACTTTTTCTTGCCAGGAAGACAGATCAGCTTTGGAAGCAATGTTAAAAATAATTGAAACTCATCAGAATGTCATTAGAGTTTTTCTCTCTAGCATGGTGGTTAGTTTTACACATCACATAAAGCCATAGTTTTATCTGTGTTTTTAGAATAAACCACACTAATAAACCATAATTTGAAAACCATAGTGATTGGGTTCACATGTCCCTTTAAGTCCAAATCAGAGAAATTGTATGTTTGGATATGTGCTATTTCAACACTAGATATAGGTTCTCCTGGATCAAATCTGAAGAATAAAACAAGTATTATAACTGCAGTGAGAACTTGTGATCCTAGTATAGATGTTGCTCAATAACATCTCCAACAACCCTATCATTTGTCATATTGGCTGAAGCAATTCAGCTGTACTTCAACAATAACTTTGGAGGATAATATAACTTTCATTGCTGCTTTATTACAAAGGCGATATTAATATTTATTAGCTAAGAATTGAGAAGATAGTGCTGACGCCTCCAGATGTCCATTTCCAAAATTACTTTGGCCATGCTGACTGGGAATCTGAGTTGTGTGCAGTTCCAAAACATCTTGAATTCAAAACGCTAGGAAAATTTGGTTAAGAATAAGCCATATGGCTCTGTTTTTCTGCCAATGAATGTGGTGGTTTCTGGATAAGAATTAAGAGTTTCTAGTATATAGTAAATATGTCTTGACAAACTCAATACAAGAATCTTCAAACAAAGCTGGTGACTTGTGATGGTGCTAATTTATCAAACTATTGTTTCCCATGGACACTGTTTGAATTATTAGTGGTTGACTTTAGAAAACAAAACAGTAATTTGGATAAGACAATGGCTAACCTTTTCCGTTTCTGGCAGTGTGCCGAACCAGATTATTACTTACTACCTAAGCAATGGATTTTGATCATTCCTAAATTGGATACTCTCATGATAGGTTATATTTAAAGTAAATTTATGGTTGTTGCCTGCCAATGAAGCTTAGTTAATGTATAATATGAATCACATCACTCCTGATTTTCAACAAAATATAGAGCTTCCCAAGACGCAGATTGCTTTTAAGGACCTGAAGTGTAACCAACTGACTCCTAATCTTGCATTCTTAAATCTACTTTCTTTGGAAAGTCCCTCTTTTAATTCTAAATAACATGGGCACTCAAAACAAGGAAAATTAATATTAGAGCATTTTAATCTTCCAGATCTTTCATATCTCAAAGTACCTTTTTTTAACAAATAATTTTTACTGTCCCAGTTTGCATAGCCTCCCTATTTTCCTGTCCCTTTTCCTCCCCCCCATCTCATCCCAATTTAAATTCTACATCAGTTTAGCCATTTTATGCATATGATGGTGTTGTACTTAATGAAACCTTATGTTTTTTAATAAAATGATGAGTTAGTCAGAAACTAACTGGACTCCTTCTGACTCTAAAATGGAAATTAAACTCCACCTACCTCAAGGACGCCTGGAGACTGTAAAGGTGTATGTAGAAGGTGTTGTAGTCATGTATTGAACTAAACTAAGTGGCATGGAATATTATATGAACTAGTTCTATAGTACCTAGAGTTTCCCAGATCTCATTTTGTAAAATAAGCGAGGTCCCCAAATTAGTATATTAAAATATTTGTCCTTGCTTCTCTGACAATATTACTGCTTCATTGCCATGTTTACTGTAGACCTTGGAGGCCAATAAATAGGGGACAAGTTTATTCCTGCAATAAAACTTGATTTGCTCAACTCATGCTTGTTAAATAAAACACAATGACTAGTGTCATACATTTCATTAAGTCACAATCCAGTAGCTTTATATCACAGTTGCTGGAATCAAGTAACATAAAATCAATTTGCAACCATATTATGGCTTACTGCACTACGCAATAAGTTTAATTTTCAGTGTATGGGCAAATGAGAAGACGGAAACATGCAAACAAGAGTCAGGCTCAATAATGGATACAAGAAAAAGGATTTTTGTCATTTTGCTGGGGAAAACAACTAATGAAAGCTGAATTTATTCTCTTAACAACAGAGCTTCTGAATTAGCATTTCAATGGTTTAAAGCAGGGGTGTCAAACTGCCAGCCCATGAGCCAGATGCATCATAGCAAAACTGCACCCATTGCTGGCAATGGCAAAAAAAGTCACAACCCGTCACGTGACATTGAGAGTTTGACACCTGTGGTTTAAAGCCTTCTACTGCAAGGTCAGGAATGTTCCATCTATGGATCCAACATCCTCATTTTTACAGTATTAGTATTTAACAATCATTAGCAAGGAAGCAGATCATTTTACAAGTTTACATTTTGTAAATGTAACATAGTTTTATCAAGACAAACATCACCTCTGTGAAATATTGTACGACGTTATGCCTTACCTCCTTTTCAAAAGCCAGAAAAACCTTTACATGGAATCATAACAGGAAAAAGTGGTTGTGTGTCATTGACTAGGAATCCAAAATATGTTTAGACAGTTAATAAAGATCTCAATCTCTACATCACAGCTCCTTAAAACATTTGAGAAATACACAAGGAAAATAGGTTTTTTTTAGTTTTGTTCTGTCATAAGGCTTATGAAATTAGAACCAGATCTCTGAGGACACTGATACCAAAATGCTTTTCTCTGTCATTTTACTCTATGAATGCTGATGTGGAAAATGCCTTTTGAAAGAAAGTTGATATTTTACACAAAATCTCTTTCATCTGAATAGAGTTGGTTTTTTTCTAGCTTCTTAAAGCTGAATATTTTATTTTCCAAAACAAATAAGAAATATTAGGTGGATGAGGAAAGAAAAAGAGTAGTAGTAGTATGTTTGCACTGTGGCATTTTCCCATTCTTTATTACCATACTGGAATATTGAATGCTTTGTAGACTGAGCCAGCTGCAGACCAAGTCTGCAAGTCATGTTTAATGTCTAGAAAAAAAACAGGAATAACAGTTAAATTTCTAGAAGGACATAAAATTCAAGATGAGGTTTCCTGTGACTAATCCAAGTGGTAGCCAAAAGCATACAATCATTTTAAAATTCAGTTAAATGACAATAATCATGATGTAGATGAGTTATTATTTATTTATTTATACAGTATGCTACAAAAACAATGTGAAGGAACAAAAGCTGATTAATACTTCCTGTTCTATTGGCAATACTGATCCTTTAAAACAGGGGTGTCAAACTGCTGGCCCAAGGAACGGATGCATCATGCTGAAACTGCGCCCACCCCACTGCCAGCAATGGAGAAAAAGTTGCAATACATGACGTTGCAAGTTTGACACTCCTGCTTTAAAATACGAATTTTAGCAGGTGTGAAAAAGCTCAGATCTTTTCAAGGTATGATACCAATAAAGGAGAATATTTGTAGCTCAGGGTTGACATGAAGGGGTCTCTTGGTTGTTTTCTTGCAGATGTTTCATTACCCAAACTAGGTAAAATCATCAGTGCTTGTGACTAGTACTGATAATGTTACCTAGTTTGGGTAATGAAATGTCTGCAAGAAAACAATCAAACTCAGAACCCCCCACTATATGATACTTAGAATAGTTTTCAGGTCTTCAGTAGTTAAGTTTTGTATATTATTATATTACTAGAAATATACACTTCCAATGAAGCAGATCTCTCCTAAGAAATATGAAGCTTGAAAATTGGTTTGATTCACACATTGTATTAGGACACATTTAATTACTTAACTACAGCTTGCCTTTAAGAGAAATTCAGGCTATTAAGTTACTGCATTGAGCATGCCAAACCCAAACAGTTTGGATAATGAAACATCTGTAAGAAAGTGGAAATAAAATTCGCTTGAAAGCATGTAACATTTCTGGTAACTTATGGACAATTAGCGTAGAACGTTATATATTTGAAGGTATTGCAGATACCAAGATTTAAACAATCAGCTCAGGAGGAAAAACATCTCCAAAAAGTATTATATAACAAATGTATCCATTTCTGCAATATGGGACACACAGTTTTGAGAATCATGTCCTCCCTTTCTATGCAAAGGATTGCTATTTGTTGTTGTTGTTAGTTGCGAAGTCGTGTCCGACCCATCGCGACCCTATGGACAATGTTCCTCCAGGCCTTCCTGTCCTCTACCATCTTCTGGAGTCCATCTAAGCTCACGCCTACTGCTTCAATGACTCCATCCAGCCACCTCATTCTCTGTCGTCCCCTTCTTCTCTTACCCTCAATCTTTCCCAGCATTAGGCTCTTCTCCAGTGAGTCCTTCCTTCTCATTAGGTGGCCAAAGTATTTGAGTTTTAGCTTCAGGATCTGGCCTTCTAAAGAGCAGTCAGGGTTGATCTCCTCTAGGACTGACCGGTTTGATCGCTTTGCAGTCCAAGGGACTCGCAGGAGTCTTCTCCAGCACCATAGTTCAAAGGCTTCAATTCTTTGGCGCTCAGCCTTTCTTATGGTCCAGCTTTCACTGCCATACATTGCAACTAGGAAGACCATAGCCTTGACTATACGCACTTTTGTTGACAGGGTGATGTCTCTGCTTTTTAGTGTGCTGTCTAGATTTGCCATGGCTTTTCTCCAAGGAGCAAGCGTCTTTTAATTTCTTGGCTACAGTCCCCATCTGCAGTGATCTTGGAGCCCAGGAAAATAAAATCTGTCACTACCTCCATTTCCTCCCCATCTATTTGCCAGGAATTGAGAGGGCCGGATGCCATGATCTTGGTTTTCTTATTGTTAAGTTTCAACCCAACTTTTGCACTCTCCTTCTTCACCCGCAACACGAGGCTCTTTAGTTCTTCTTCACTTTCTGCCATTAGAGTGGTATCATCTGCATATCTTAGGTTGTTGATGTTTCTTCCGGCAATCTTAATTCCAACTTTTGATTCATCTAGCCCTGCATTTCTCATGATGTGCTCTGCATATAAGTTAAATAGGCAAGGCGACAGTATACAGCCTTGCCGGACTCCTTTCCCAATTTTGAACCAGTCAGTGGTTCCGTGTCCAGTTCTCACTGTTGCTTCTTGGCCCGCATATAGGTTTCTCAAGAGACAAATAAGATGGTCTGGTATGCCCATCTCTTTAAGGACTTGCCAGAGTTTGTTATGATCCACACAATCAAAGGCTTTAGCATAGTCAATGAAGCAGAAGTAGATGTTTTTCTGGAACTCTCTAGCTTTCTCCATGATCCAGCGTATGTTAACAATTTGATCTCTAGGTCCTCTGCCTCTTCGAAATCCTCCCTGTACTTCTGGTAGTTCTCGATCCACATACTGCTGGAGTCTAGCTTGTAGAATTTTAAGCATAACTTTACTAGCATGAGAAATGAGTGCAATGGTGCGATAGTTTGAACATTCTTTGGCACTGCCTTTCTTTGGAATTGGAATGTAAACTGATCTTTTCCAATCCTGTGGCCACTGTTGAGTTTTCCAAATTTGCTGGCAAATTGAGTGTAGCACTTTTACTGCATCATCTTTTATGATTTTGAATAGCTCAGCTGGAATACTGTCACCTCCACTAGCTTTGTTGTTGCTCAGCTTTTCTAAGGCCCACTTCACTTCACATTCTAGGATGTCTGGCTCAAGGTCAGTGACCACCTCATTATGATTATCAGGGACGTTAAGCTCATTCTTGTATAGTTCTTCTGTGTAATTTTGCCACCTCTTCTTAATCTCTTCTGCCTCTGTTAGGTCCCTGCCATTTTGGTCCTTTATCATGCCCATTTTTGCATGAAACGTTCCTTTCATCTCTCCAATTTTCTTGAAAAGATCTCTGGTCCTCCCTATTCTATTGTTTTCTTCTATTTCTTTGCATTGTTCATTTAAGAAGGCATTCTTATCTCTTTTAGCTATTCTTTGGAATTCTGCATTTAATTGGGCGTATCTTTCTTTTTCTCCCTTGCCTTTCGCTTCCCTCCTTTCCTCAGCTATTTGCAAAGCTTTCTCAGACAGCCATTTTGCTTTCTTGCATTTCTTTTTCTTTGGGATGGTTTTGGTTGCTACCTGTTGTACAATGTTGCGAACCTCTGTCCATAGTTCTTCAGGCACTCTGTCTATCAGATCTAATTCCTTAAATCTATTTGTCACCTCTACTGTACATTCAACAGGGATATGATTTAATTCATACCTGACTGGCCTAGCGCTTTTCCCTACTTTCTTTAATTTAAGCCTAAACTTTGCAACAAGAAGCTCATGGTCTGATCCACAGTCAGCTCCTGGTCTTGTTTTTACTGACTGTATAGAGCTTCTCCATCTTTGGCTGCAGAGCATATAGTCAATCTGATTTCTGTGTTGACCGTCTGGTGATGTCCATGTGTAGAGCCGTCTCTTGGGTTGTTGGAAAAGAGTGTTTGCTATCACCATAGTATTCTCTTGACAAAATTCTATCAGCCTGTGCCCTGCTTCATTTTGTACTCCAAGGCCAAACTTGCCTGTTATTCTGGTTATCTTTTGGCTTCCTACTTTAGCATTCCAATCCCCCATGATGATAAGGACATCATTTTTGGGTGTTAGTTCTATAAGGTGCTGTAGGGCTTCATAGAACCGGTCAATTTCATCCTCTTCAGCACCGGTGGTTGGGGCATAGACTTGGACTACTGTGATATTGAATGGTTTGCCTTGGATTCGAACTGAGATCATTCTGTCATTTTGAGGATTGTATCCCAGTATTGCTTTTCCTACTTTTTTATTGACTATGAAGGCTACTCCATTTCTTCTGAGGGATTCTTGCCCGCAGTAGTATACCTGATGGTCATCTGAATTAAATTCACCCATTCCTGTTCATTTTAGTTCGCTGATACCTAAGATGTCGATGTTTAGTCTTGTCATCTCTTGTTTGACCACGTCCAGCTTTCCTTGATTCATGGATCTTACATTCCAGGTTCCTATGGAGAAAAAATCTTTACAGCATCGGACTTTCCTTTCACCACCAGACATATCCACAGCTGAGCGTCCTTTCGGCTTTGGCCCAGTCGCTTCATTCTTTCTGGCGCTACTAGTACTAGCCCTCTGCTCTTCCCCAGTAGCATATTGGACGCCTTCCGACCTGAGGGGCTCATCTTCCAGCGTCATATCGTTTTGCCTTTTGGTACTGTCCATAGGGTTTTCATGGCAAAGATACTGGAGTGGTTTGCCATTTCCTTCTCCAGTGGATCACGTTTTGTCAGAACTCTCTGCTATGACCTTTCCGTCTTGGGTGGCCCTGCACGGCATAGCTCATAGCTTCATTGAATTACGCAAGCCCCTTCGCCACGACAAGGCAGTAATCCATGAAGGGGAAAGGATTGCTAACTTGCCTATTTTTGTGGAAAATACATTATAATACTTTTTTTTTTAAAAAAAAGGATGTGGGGGTGTGATGGCTTAGCAGTTAAAGATGCTGAGCTAGTCAGCTGGAAAGTTGACAGGATTTGAGACCTGAGCATCGCATAATGCAGTGAGCTCTTGCTACTTGCCTCAGCTCCTCCCATCTAGTAGTTCGAAAGCATGTAAATGTGAGTAGATAATAGGTACCACTTTGGTGGGAAGGTAACAGCTTTCTGCTACACTGTTTTATATAGAAATTGACAATTATGTACAGTGTAGAATTTATAATTTCCCTCAAATGGAACTTATTTCTTTAAAAGCCTCAGTTTCCATCCTCTAACGTCCTGTTTACCTATAACTGTCTATATCGCTTTTGTCTAGGTTAGATAGCTATATCATTGTTGTTTTTTTATTTAAAAAGTTTTACAATACATTTTGACTTTAATCCCCCCTCCCCCACCCCTATCCCTCTCCCCCACTCCCCCCCCCCGACTTCCCAGAGCTAAATACAGGGCATAAAATCAAAAAACAAACATAAACACCCCTATATTATCAACAATAAACTATAAATTCTATCTCTCTCTAGCTCATATAAAATGAGTACAAACAATATTAATATTACAAATAAAGTAGAAAAGAAAAAGAGGAAAACAGAAAAAGATCTTTACTCAAAATAAATTGAGAAAAGAAAAAAAAAACTTTCACCTGCTATTTGCATTCTCCCACCTTTCTCTAATTTCCAAACAAATTCTCAGTTACGCACCAAAAGCGCTTATCTCTATTAATCTTAATAATCTCCAACCAAACTAAACTATAGTCAAAAATAGTTCTTGCATATATCACGCCAAATGTCTCACAGTTCCAAATCATCCTTAAGTTCAAATAAAAGTTCAAATAAAAAAAGTATATATAAAAAAAAATTAGGCAATCTCTAAGACAACTTGTTGTTAATTAGGAGTTTACATACCCACTCTTAGTTCAACACATACTTTAAGTCCATAACCCTAATATACTTTTCTAGCAAGCAAATAACATCAATCTTAAATTGTATAAAATATTAAAAAAAAGAAAAAAAACTTTCTTTCTCCTCTATAATAATTTTACTCCATTGACATTCTAATCTAAAAATTTAATCAGCAATCTTAACGCCCCAAAACTTTTGGAGCACCTCTGTCATGACCCCCAAAACTTCTTTAGACCGCTCTCCTACATCTTCATTGTAAGCACACTTTGAAGATTCCATAACTTTCCGCTGGTCTTGCTCTTGCTCTCGTCTCGCTCTTCTTAGGGCGGCACGCGTCATCTTCTGGCCTCCTGCAGCAACCGATGAGACTGTAGCTTGATCCCCTCCAACACCATTGTCCACTGTCTGTCTATCTGCAACATCTTGAAACTTTCCCACACCGTATCCTTTTGCAGCTTCCAAAAATGATAGGGGGGTTGCTTTTAACACATTACTATAAAAATCATGTGCCTGAGCCACAGTAACCAAACGATGTCTTTTACCTTCGTGTGTTGTCACCAACCCAACTGGAATCTCCCATCTGAACTTAATATCACGTTTCTTAAGTTCCTGTACTAGAAATGCGAAATCTTTCCTTCTCCTTAAGATCTTCGGAGGAATCTCTTTTAAAACCAAAACTTCTTGCTCAGCCACTACCAAATTAGTATCATAAGCAGCTTGAATGACTTCATCTCTAATTACTCTCTTTGTAAAATAGACCACCACATCTCTGGGTAACTTCCTCTGTCTTGCAATCCATGAATTTACACGAAAAACTTTGTCCATATTTCCCTCAATTTCAGATGCTGACTGGCCCAGTACCCCTTCCAGAGCCTCAGAAATCAGCTGCTTTAGATCTTCTTTACCATTCTCCTTTAAACCCCTAATTCTAATAGCATTCTGCATCTGATTATACTGAACAAGGCTCAATTCTTCGTCCATTTTATCCCTTATATTTTCATTTTCTAATACCTTTGCTTCTAATATAGAGTTCTTTTGACTGAGATCCTCCACTTTTATATCCAGCTGTAGCACACATTCAGCTACGGATTCAACCATAGACAAAATGTCCACCCTCATTGCTCTCAGCTTCTCTTCCATCTTCTTCTCCAATTTCTCCATTTTCTCCTCCATTTTCTTCTCCAATTTCTCCTCCAGCTTTTTCAACTTTTCATCCATCATATCAGACATCAGTTGTGCGTGCTTTCCAAGAGCATCTTGTAAATCCTTAAGCGTCAATACCGGGGGAGATGCAGGAGGAAACAAAGCTTGCAGTGAGGTCTCTTGCACCAGGGAAGACCCCGCATTCCGAAGAGCTTTAGAAGTTTTAGCCGCCATCTTCCCCCACTTTCACTTATTACGCACTTTCACTTTAAAGCTATAAAATCCATTGAGCTAGAGAGTAAAGATAAAGAGTCCACTTCACCTTGACCTCCTGTACCGCTCTGCCTGCATCTTGATAATCAAAAGTATTTCCTTTTGGCAGGGGTGGTTGCTAACGCCTGGCTCTGCTCCAATAATCCCAGAGCAAAGGCGCTGCGCAGCTCGGAGCAACCCAGGCTTCGGGGGGGCTCATCCTTCAGCCGCCCAAGCTCTCAGCTCAGGCGGCCCCAGAGAGCTCAACCCCTACCTGGGGCCTCACCCCCTCCTCTTCTCCCGAGGAGGGGGCTTCAAATCCATCTAAACAGCTGATTGGCGCTGTTTACGATGGAAAAACACAGCTGCGGAGCGGGCAGCCCGAAAACGGCTGTCTTTCGACGTCGCGTCGCCAAAAAACACCATCATTGTTTTTTGACTTGCCTATTTATGTTCTCTTTCTTTTTCATGCATATATTAGCCAAACCTTTTGCTAGTAATCCTTTGGGTTGTTTTACTAGCTGGGACTAGAATGACATGACTGCAGATAGTGTTTATAACATTCCTTTTGACTTAAAGGGAATGATTGTCCCACTGTGCAGAGGGGCTTTGTGTTTCTAAAGGAAAATAGGAACTTTTCCAAGAAATGAATCATGTTGTTTTACTATCCCCCCCCAGGTAAATACAGGCAGACATGATATATTTTAATCCCAGTGTGTTGCATTTCTGCTGTTCTAATTATTGCTCAAATCTCAAGGAAGCTTTCTAACTTCTTTAGAAGAGTTAAAACCTGCTACATGCCCAAGACACACATAGTATGTTCTTTATTCATGACACATTTCCTGAAAAGGAAGTAAACTGTTGTTCAAAACAACTATAATTTTTAGGTGGTAGTATTTAATATTTAGAGTGGGATCCTGGTATTGTTTTTTTTTTTTGGAAACGGATTGTCTTCTTAGTAAATTACTTTGTGTGCCTTTTGAGGTCATTAGGGGAGGAATATTTTACAATATATTTGGAGTAGCCTCTAGGTCATTTTCATTCATACATTTTTTGTGTTTAAACTTGGTTGCTTTTCAGTAGAACATTTTATATCTTCTCTACTAATTCTAATAGGTTCCAAGTCTCACATTTGGAGAGACAAGGAAGATGAGGTATAAATAGTGGAATTCACAGAGACTGTTCAATTCAAGCTGATCTTTCATTTCAGTGAATAATTTTTATCAAGATATTTTTTCACAAATGAAACGACAAACTAAAATTTTAATATGCCTTCTGTTGTTCTCTGAAAAAGCATAATTTGGTGTAGATTGTAGAACATCAGATCCTGGGTCTTAGCTTTAGAAAATCCATAGTGGCATTTCGTATGTCTTAGCACTTAGCTTCGTATACTCTCTGTTCCGTACAGTAGTAGATATGCACTGATCATTACCTACTTCTTGATCATTTTTTTCTGTGCCACTTTTGTTCCATAAACTGAATTTTTTACCTCTTCTATTCTACAAATATAAATAGTTTGTAATGTACCATTTCCTTTTCCAAGGAATTTACTCTCCAACCTATGTAGGATATAATTCTGTTTCTTCTAAGATTTATATTCTTCTTGATTTATTGTGATAATCAGTCTTTTATTTTGTGCACTGTGTCTCCCTATGTGCATTTTAAGGTACAGCTAGGGATTGGCCAGAGGTACTCATCTTAATCATCATTACAACAATTTGTCATACACACAACACACTCATTCACTCTCTAGTTGTAATAGGTGTATAAAGTAATCTTATCATTCTCTTTTATATTTCAGAAAGCAATAGTTTGAGGGGAAAAATACTCAGATTAAATTTAAGGAAGGAGTTTGTGGCAAAAGCAAGATTCAAATTCATTTTAGTGTTCTGATCAATAAATTCACTTTAAATTAACAATTGTTCTTGTTGAATATCTTTCAATATTATTTCAAACCTGGAATCATTTTAAGGCTTTTTAAGTAGACCAGAAACTGAACCAAAATAGTGAAAAAAATATATGAAAGATCACCCAGAGTACTAGTGCCAACAACTTTCTAAGTCATAACAGACCTTGATCTTGATTATTTTGCAGGACATAAACAATACATCATTCTTGGGATCAAAAATGTGCTCTTCATTTTCTGGAACAAATTTTGTAGACAATTGTCAATGAAGTACTTTGCAAAACATGCTTTATCCAGTCCTAAGTAAATTCCGCAAGCTTTAAATAATTTTAACGTAATGTCCTTGTGGCTACACATGAGAATAATTAGTAGGTTGGGCCTCATTTTATTAACTGCACTACTGGCACAGGTTATCTTAGATTAGAAATGACATGATTTTTTCTCTTCATTTACAAAAACATTTTTGGAAATAATTTTGTAATGGACTATGTTTATTAATTCTGTTTGTACCTATCCCTTTTAAAAATAAATTCACCCCATCTTTTCCTGCCAGTATTATTCAAATGTCAATGTACTGCACTTTTCCCATATAACCATGTTTAATTTTGTGTAGATTATTTTATTCCTTTTTATTTATTATCCTATTTTGGACCTAGTTCTCTGGAAAAGGCTCTACATGGCAATAAGTGCATCATTGGGAGACCTGAAGAACCAAGTTAGGGACAAATTGTAATGGAAAAAATCTGTGTGTACTCATGTTGACATCGATGATCGCACAGGTTGATCACTCAATCAATTTTAACAGTAATTTTATTAAGTATTATGAATTATGATTATGCCAGTCAATTGATCAAGTTACCTTTGCTCATTAAGTAAATATGTGGTACATAGTGAGGCTTCATAAAAACAGCAGTCATGAAACATGAGATGAGAATATTTAAAAGATCATCTCACTGAACAGGCCATTGAACTAGAATTGCTTTTTGGTTTGAAAGTTGCGCAAGCGTTTTTAACAAATAGTTCCTATGCGTTATTTCTAATTTTTCTGTTTAGCTATATTCAAATTGCTTAATGTTTTTTGCTTTAAGTTTATGACCAATAAACAATAAACATAAAAGTCAAATTTGAGCCATGCCAAATTAATTTTCACTTGGCCATTATCTTTCTTCAAAGGAATGTATGGCTCTGTTCTCTTTGTACAAAAGTACAGTTACACAGAATCAGTGCTTTTTTTCCAATTGCTAAGTACGATATAGAAGGAAGAATCATTGGAGTCATATTTATAAAATGTAACATACATTTGCTGGAATTTAAAATTGAAACTATTTCATCAGAAATATTATATCATATCTATTAGATGCCTTGAAGTTGTTCAAAACTGGAGGGATGCTTGATTTCTTCTGAATGGCTTTGAATAGGAATTCTCTTGTTTAGTTATAGCTTTGTCTTGGTTTCAGATAAATATTTGTGTGAATATACTTTTGGAAAATACATATTTAAAGATTACATGTTATATTGAATTATATTCCTAAAATATGGAATGTGTTATCTCATGAAGAGATTTGACATTATTATGCTTGGAGTATGGCAAACAGGATAAATATACTTAACTGGAAATACAGTCATTTTTCTGATTTTAAGAAATGGTTTTAGGATATTAGTTTGTTTTCTTTATGATTTAACAACTGAATTAAATTCTTATAACTATCAATGTTTATCATATGGAATTTCAATGTTTTTGTTGTCTTTAGCTATATATTACTATATTTTATTTCTTCCAATCTTTTCTTTACTGTATAATGATTATTGAGAATATATAGTTTTTATTTTTTTATTCCACCAATTTTAAAAATATACATAGGAAGAAGTTCCACTAATTTTGTTACCACAATCTAGGTACTGAGAAAAAAAAGAATGCTTCTAAAATCACCAGTGTGAATGGAGAATATGAAAACTTCAGTTATATGCAGTAGCTTCTGTATTAGATGATTAACCTATTACATTCATTATTTTCTTTATTAATTTAAAGAGAATCTTAAGGTTACAGAAATGGATCTGACCTCCAGCAAAAGTCAGGATATTCAAAGAATCCATTTTCTTTTCTTTCAAAAGAGCAACTGTTTTAGTAAAAAAAAATATAGAAACATTTGCTTCGTTTTCTTCACTTTATTATCTGAACTTATTTTTTTTTATTTTAATCCCATTTATATCCCGCCCTTCTCCGAAGACTCAGGGCGGCTTACAATTTAAGCACAAACCAATGTGCTTAGCAATAGCCTTCATTCTATGTATATGCCTGCTTATTAGGGCTTTCACACACACCCCGAGCGGCATTATTACAAAGTCAGCTTAATTGCCCCCAACAATCTGGGTCCTCAACTTGACAAAGACAGTCAAATATACTTTTGTGTTTAACTATATTTTCCTAAATGCACAGGAAATATAGCAAGAATGAAGAAAGATCTGTGGAACAAATCTCCAGATGTTTACTCATAGCTTCCAAAACATACAGTTAATTTCTACTTATGACAAGAATTTTTAAAATAGGTCTCAAACCTCTCATTGCAAAATAATAGAATATCTTTTAATATAATGCACATGCAGTTAATATAGCTATTACACATACTTAGAATACTTATTTTCATAAACCGTTTTTAAGGCATCTAATTTTATTTTCATAATCTGTTCATAATCTGATGATGACATTTAATGGGATATCTGTTTTCACTAAAATTATGCTTTAAATATATTGAGTCTGTTCTTTTTGTATGTGCTTCTTGTAATACATAGTCATTTTAACATCTACATGCAATGAGTGACATCATCCAACACTATGGAAGAACCTAAAAACTTGGCTTTGCTGCTTGGCTTGGGGCCCTGACAGGAGCTTGCTAGAACATAGAATCATAGGGCTAGAAGGGACCTCAGAGGCCTTCAGTCCCCTGCTCAAGGCAGGAAATCTTATACCATCCCGGTAAAATGGTTGTCCAGTCTACTTTTGAAAACCTCCAGTGATGGACTACCCACAATCCCAGGTGGCAACCTGTTCCATTGATTAATGTTATCACTGTTAGAAAATTTCTCCTTACTTCTAGGTTGGATTTCTCTTTAACAAGCTTCCACCCATTACTTCTTGTCCTCTCCTTTGGTAGTTTGGATAATGTCAGTCCCCTCTGTGATAAATCTTTGACTATTGGAAGACAGTTATCATATCCCCCCAATCCTTCTCTTCAAAAGACTAAACATATCTAGCTCCTTCAACTATTCATTATGATTCAGCCTGCAGACCCTTTATCATCTTTGTTGCTCTTCTCTGCACACTTTCTAGGGTCTCTGGTGTTTTTTTTTATCATTATGCTATATTGGGGATGTCTGATGGTATAAAGAAAATTTTCACCCCCAGGCCACCCATCATCTTCGTTTTTAGCTTTTAACTTTTCTTATAATTTTAATTATTTTTAAAGCATTGTTTAACTATTTATTACATTGTAAGCTTCCCAAAATCACTGTACCAGTGAGTTGGGTGGCATAGAAATGTAATAAATAAATACAATAATAAAATAAATAGCCCTCAACTTATGACTGGTTATTTAGCAACCATTTGACGTTTGACAGTGATCTCAAAAGATACAACCCAATTTTGAAGTTACAAAAGTTCCCCCGTGATCATGTGATTACAGTTTGCAATGCTTGGCAACTAACTCATGTTTCTATTTGCAGTGTTCCTATGATCACATGACCACAGATTTTTACATTTTTTTGCTGGAAAGCATCAAACCTTACTCAAACCATATGCCCATTGGATATAATGGATTCACTTAACAACCACTGTGTATAATGTCGTAAATTTGGGTCCAATTGCACAGTGACTCGCTTAACAACCACAATGACTGTAATTCCGGGCTCAAGTAAGATTGTAAGTCAGGGAGCAGCAGCAAAAATTATATATTGGTACATTCTTACTAAATATTTCAATTGTACTTTAGCAAAGTAGCAAAGAGACACAGAATTCAGTTCAATTTAAATGTATCTCCAATACATTTGTAGAAACTAACATTGTAGATTTGACATGTAGGAGCTAGCAATTTTTCTGAGATATATAACTGCCAAGCGCCAGTTGATGTGAATGGAACATTGATATTTTATTTATTTATTAAATTCATATGCCACCCTTCTCACTACTGCAGCAACTGTAGGTAGCTTAAGAAATGATATAGAACAGTTACTTATTTTTTTTATAAATGACAATACAGATTTTCTGTCATAGTGTTTGCAGATGTCTTAAGTGTAGCAAGGAAATGGCAGGTCTCTTGTTTCCTGCTCTGGCCTGGCTCCAAACATGTATGTTATTGCCAGATCAGTGACCTCTCTTGAACTGGTTATATAAGGAATAATTTGAAAAGCTGTCATATTCCCTAGAACATAGAATAATGAATCATGTCTACTAGTTAAAATTGCTGTACAGCCCAATAACTGATTCATAACATAACCCCCTATCTTATAACAAAACTCAGGGAGGCTCCCAATCAAAACATGTAACATGTAGATTGAAGGCTTTTGAAAATAAAGTATTTTCAATATAAAGAGTATTTATTTGTTCAGGATATGGTATTGTAAGTAGAGATCACATAACCAAATCATCAATCTTGCTAGAACACTACCACTTACAGACTCTTATAAGGATGAACAAGACAGTCTCAGTTTATATTCAGTTATTATAGAGAAAGAATGGAATCTAAATGTTATAAATATAAACCACAGTGTTTCCTTCCTTAGACAGCTGCTTTTGAAATAAGGTTGTCTTCATAATAATTGATAACCCAAATAGTTCCAGTTATTTAAATTAGGTCTTTGAAAAGTCTTTGTATTTTGAGCTCTCAAATGTTTGGCTAAATTCCTCAGTAGATTTAATATTCAAGATTTCACTAATCATGTTTTTTAAATCATTCTGTATGTACTTCTAAAGCACACTTATCTTACTTTATATCTATCACGTTCTCTAAAATATTAAGCCAATTATTGGCACAGCTTGTGGTATGCTCAGAAGGACTTTCTATCTATCCTATTTGTTTCATTTAATTTCCTGTAATACCTGCAAATTGCACAAATGTGTTAATGGAATTTTTTTTTATTCCTACGATCATTACACCAAGAAGTCATATGATACTTATGAGCAATGTCTCCATAATTCGATAGATGATCAATATAATTATTCAGAGATATGATAAATTAATTCCATATGTGCTCTTCATATTAATGAAGTTCCAGATGATAAAAAATTCTTTCAAATCTTTGACTCATTCACATTTCCATGTATGGCTTCTTGCTTTTTAAATTTGGGTCATATTGCATATAAATACAGAAATTTTAGAGAGTAGGTTTTATGTGGCTATTTGCCTGATAAAGAAAACGTAATAGTTCTGTATTAATAATAATGTAAGATTCGTGCAAAAGTCAATCCAGGTATAGAATTCTAGTGCACATTTTTAAACAAATTTTAGCGTTAATTTTTGAAAATGTGCCCACCTAGCAGTTCGAAAGCACGTAAAAATGCAAGTAGAAAAATAGGGACCACTACGGTGGGAAGGTAACAGCATTCCGTGCGCCTTTGGCATCTAGTCATGCCGGCCACATGACCATGGAGACGTCCTTGGACAAATGCTGGCTCTTCGGCTTTGAAAGGGAGATGAGCACCGGCCCCTAGAGTTGGAAATGACTAGCACGCATGTGCGGGGGAACCTTTACCTTTACCTTATGAGAAGAACAGTTCTTGCGGTAATTATCTTATGGTAAGATTGATTTTATGCTGTAAAATAAAATACACGCTTGATCAATTATCATAATATATTGGTGTTTCTATTTTCATAATTCTGCTGTATTCTGAATAATTTATGTTCGCTGGAAAGCATATGGATGGTCTCCCTTCTGCGACTCTAAATGGAAAATCACTCAATTTTTTATTCACTACACATCATATTCACGTTTAGGAAATACAATCTCATTGAGAGGTTTCCATGTTTCACTAGTCACTTTATGGTTTATTAAATATGGTTTATTGAAGAAAAAATCAGAATGAGTTGGGTTTATATGCAACATTAAATTATGATTATGATTGACAAATGGCTAGGATCTCACATTAAAATGAAGAATTTGTATTTTCAATACTCTGGTGTTTAAGTATTTTTATATTTCTGTTCTTTAAAACTAATTTAAATTTAAAGGTTTCTCAGTGCAATCTGTTTTATAGTTCTACAATGAAAGATGGGTGCCACTGTATTATTAAAATTAAAGAGAGTAGAGACAAAAATGGGATCCAACTGTGCAGGTGTGGAATTTTGGTTGGAATAGATCCATAAATATACTTAATTCTACAATGTGATTAACAGGATTCAAGTTCTAAAACTGGGCCAGTATCTATAGTAAGAGTTCACGTTACACATATTTTCAACATGGATTCTAGTTCCACAGCTGATATCCATATATATGACAGTTCTAAGAAAAAATGGGAACATGGGGAATTTATTGCTGACTTATATACTATGAGAAGAATCTTCGCCTGTGTAAATGCCTATATTCTATATTTAGGTTTTGCTATTTTGTTAGTTAGCTTTAAAATGTTGAGTCTGTCATGGGCTAACATGCAACAAAATATCACATGCAAATGCTAGGGGTAAGATATTAATCAATTGAACAAACTTAAATCTCACTTATCATCACAGACAGATTTGGAATGAACTTGGGTATGCTTAAAAAGCTACAAGAATTCTATATAATTAATAATAATAATAATGATAATGATGATGATGTTGGAAGAGACCTTTCCTGCTCAGGCAGGAAACCCTATAGCATGAATATATTACATATACTTATAGCAATATGTAATTAAAATTGTAAATAGCAAGATGGATTCACATTACAATAATGCATATATGTAAAAAGCAGTACAGTATAGTAAATTAAAGATATTTTTGGCTTCCAGGTTTATAATGGTAACGCCTTACCATTTCCTCTGTAGGTTTCCAGGGAAGACATCATATTCAAATACATAGCAGTTTTCCCACATGGAGAGTTTAAAACAGTATACAACCTTTTCAGGCAGGCAGGCGGGCGCACCAGGCAAACAATCAATATAATTCAAATTCAAAATTAAAGTATAGTTTAAACTTTACCAAAAATTGAAATGCAGTTTGTACTACATAGTCCTAGTAATAATTTCCTCCTCTAATCAAATTAAAAACAACATTGGGCAACATACAACTCTAGACTTAAGAATTTCTCCCCTCAAAAATGGGATTCTATTTTTATAATAAGACTTTTGCCACTTCATTAAAATATTGTGCTCACTTTTTTTGTTAATACTATATAAAAAATGCTGGAGAATTTGAGAAATACATATTTTTTGAGTCAAAGGCCATTTAGGAAGTTGCTTACTTCTACTACTGCTTTCAGCTTTTCCAGATGGGAAATACTCTGTTGTTAGTTATTTGGGTAGGTATAATAATCAGCAGCAGCTTCATTAAAGTCTTGGGAAGACTTAAACCAAACAGCAGGTGTTTAATGCATCAGTTCAGCTTCTCTGAAATTTGAACTAAGGTCTTGGCTGGAAGTTCAGTTTTTTTTTTTGGGGGGGGGGGAAATGTGAATGGTTGGAGTTTGTAGAAAGTCTCAGAATGGGGAAGCTGAACACCATGCCCTCCTGTCATAATTCAATTCTTTGTAATTTTAGATTTGTACACTGTATTTTCTTTAAGCCTTGGGACCACAAACACTTATTTCTTACATGAGTACTTAGCGCAAATGCAGTTGAAACATATTGTTGTTAATACTTTCTGGCCGGGGAACAAAATTAACAAATGTTTGTAAGAAGTAATTTCTCCCAATTTACATCTTTTATCTTCCAAGAATAAATAAATGAAATTTATTCAGCAATTGAAATTAGTGTGCAGTTGTTTCTTAAAAGATTATGTTTTATAGAAGAATAATTTCATTCTTAAGGACCTAACCTGAAAATTATTTTGCTTTATTTCAACTGAATAATAACCATAGATTTGTATTCATGTATTCATTTCTCATATAGTATGGACAGAATTGGTCTTGCCATTAAGCACCAAAGACATAACTAATACCTAATAACTTTAGCTAGCATATTGCAGGTTTACTTTCCTTAGGAGCTTCTCTCTTTCTAGTTTTGTGAATTTCCACCAAAACTATAATAGTAAAACCATTTTTTCATAATTAAGCATTGTACATCCTTAAGTGCCATGGGGCAATTCAAAACTCATTCTGGTTGAAGATTAACTATCATATGGAGTTGTGAAGAACTGACATGAGTAGGACTGACACAATTTTTTATAAATATGGTTAAGTGCTGGCTTCATGTCTTTACCTTAAGTGACAAAATAAAGTTAAATAATTATATATGCATGTCACAGCACAATAGATTATCTACAGATGATACTAAGGAATAGCAGAATGAGGGCATGGTGCTATGTGCTTATTACAAGTTAGTTGACATCAATATTTTAGCTCTGATGACAATGCACAACTGCAGGCAAACATCAGTTGTAAAATGATGGCCCTTCAATGTGCATGCCTTGTTCCGACAAGATAGATAGTTCATGTTTATAGTTCCCTAAGTAATTCCTTAGGTATTCTGAGGTTTGGAAGGAACATTTCTGAATGAAGAATTTAAGTGTTCCTTCGATAAAAATGTGAATCAGGAGTAAAAAAATTGGCAAATGATTTTGTATAGAGTACTACATTTCGCCATGCAACTTTATAGCAGATCTGAGTATTGCAAGTTGGCTTTATAGAAGTAATAAAATAACAGAAAATGTTTGGGCTATTTTTGAACTTTGCGAGAGGTTTCAAAATGTTTCACCAGGCATACACTTTTAAACTATTCCATAATAACAATAGTTATTACATACTAACATCATAGTATTTTAAACTATTTTTAAATTATGTTGAGAATAATTTCACTGTTACATTTGAATGGCATCTGCAAAGCTGGCATTCTTTAGAGATTTATTCATCAAGATGGTCTAATGATATAATTACACAGATAAGCTCAAGAAAGAATAGAAAACTTGAGCTAGAAATTAAATCAGTTGCCTTGACTTACTGCTCTTTCCTTCTATCCCTGTTATTGCTAAGGTAATAGTTCGATCTTGGTTTAGTTGTTAGGCCTGATATTAAAGCAAAGTGAAAACAATATATAAGAAAACAGTGTTTATTGCTCTTTTTTATAGCCAAAACCATGTACAGAACTTCCTCTAGCGACTACCTCATTTAAGTAACCATTTGTGGTTACAACAGTGATGGAAAAGTAACTTTGTTACCACATTTATGACCTTTGCAGGTCTATAAAACAAAGGGAAAGTTAAATAAGATAATAAGCACAGTTTCACTTAGGAAATATTTCACTAAATAATGGAATTGCTAGTCCCAATGTGGTTTCTAAACAATTATTTCTTCCAGGATGCTCCATCACCTACCCAACCTCCACCCAAACACTCAGACATTCAGTTTTCTTTGTCAAGGTATCATACTTACTGTAGGCTGGAATGAGAGGCTGAAAATCACACTAGTGATTTTCCATGGTGCAGATGGACTTTAGCCTGTGTTTCCCTGTCTGAATTATTATTATTCCTGTAGGAATCACAATCAACTGATTGTCATTAAACTCAATGATTCATAAATATGAATTTTCCTTAGAAATATCTCCTACCATTTAGGAAACTCTGCTGAATGTAATCTGCTTTGCCTTCAATGGCTGGACTTTGGAAGGATGCAGATAATGGAAGATATAGTAGCTACATATAAATTATGTCACAGAAAATATAGAAGAAAAATTTTCTTTCTCATAATAATAGAAGCTAGTGAAATAAATGTGGGATAATTCCAGACAATTCAAAAGAAGTAGGTCATTATATAGTGCATTATTAAATTATGAATTCACTGCCATCAGGTATGGCCACAATACTATTGGTGCTGTATTTTGGCATGCCTTTAACAAGACATAATCTCTTCCAGCTTCCTGCTATAGAATCTAGTGAGAAGTCTAATAAGCAACACATTCACTTTTAAATACACAAATTTAACTTTTCCAAATGAATGATATTATTCTGGATTTCTAGAGTTGAAAAAGATAGCTCAACTGAAGTTTACTCATTAAGCAAACTGAACAATGAACAGTCCCTAATATTCATGTGCACACTGCATATTTCCCTTGCTCTCATTTCATAAACTTGGATTAGAAATCAAAGGTAGTGAAAAGCATCAATGCAAGCTAGAATGTGTCACTGTCTCCCTAAATAGGACATTTTGGAGAAAAATAATATAGACTAGGCCTAAGCTGTAATATTAAATTGATTTAGCTTCTTAAATTGAATTTTGTTTACGATCCTCTTCCCCATATAACTACAATTCTTGACTAGGAATTGAGATAAGTTGTTATAGAAAAAATATCAATATAATTAAATGGATTATTTATAAATCATCTATTGAGTTGGAGAAGGGAAAAGGAGTCTGAGGTAAAATAGCTGTCACATAGTTGATAGTTTTTGATATTTCTTGAAATATTTGTAATTATTTTACATTAACAGATATCAGGAAGAAATGCAATACATACAAATTAAAAAGAAATGAAAAATAAAATCATATAAATAAAATAAGACTAAATTATGATCACTAAGTTCCATAACACAAAAAGGAAATTAATATTGAGGTGTTTGATAATTTGTTCAATAATAACACCTGTCTGGACTAATGTTGACTTTCCAAGAGAAATACTCCCAACACTATAGTTAATTATATAGCAAACATATAACTTTTGCTATATAATTAACCAGGGTTTGGGTTTTGCCTGAAATTATTGAAATGCACACACTAGAAGAAAGTATCCATGCATTCATCTGTCATTAAAACAATTAAATATTGTCTCTGTATATATAGATACAGAGTTTATTTTCTATCTTTCTCAGAAATTGTACTCTAATATTTCTATTAATATTGTATCCTTCGTACTATATGTTTTTTGTGTGGTCTATTAGGATTGTCTACTTTTATTAATAAAAGAATGGAAATTATACATTCATAATTAAATAACTAAAATTTGTATCTGAATTAGAATTATGTAGTTTCCATTAACAGACTTCACACTCAGTGTAAATCTAAAATGGTTCTGTAGATTAATTTTGAGGGGGGATATCATATAGGAATATAAAAGCTTACCATTTTCAGGAAGACAGCCTTCTTAGTAATTTCCGTTTCTGCATAGTTAAATCCTGGTGATCCAAAAAGGAATCTTTTGTCTTTATAAATGTAAACTTTAATGTTTCTTTTCCTTTAGGAGCACCCAAGAGCATCTATTTCAAATGCTCCAGAGCAGCTTGTGATGAAATGCTTCATTTCCCATTTGTATTTTCAGCCATAGATACAGTAGCGTTAAATGCAAGGATCTAAGATAGCACTTTAAGGAAGAGATGCAAAAATCCTGGAACTAATTTAAATGAAACTCTGAATATAAACCAGGCCCTTTCCCTGCTTTGCTCTCCAAGCACTTGAGAGAGTCAATTTGCTGGAAAGCTGACCTCTTCTCCTGTCATTCTTTGCAGCAGGAATAGAACAAAATGCAAGCAGTAAACATTTGCTTGCTGCAAGTAAATATAGGTATGAGCACCATCCATGTTACAATTGCATCCTGTGTCATTTTTATCTCTGTGTGTACTTTCCAGTACAAAGATGCTTGAAGGATTATTGTCTTCAGCCTTTCCAACTCTGTTGGTTCTTTAGCTTTATTAAGCCTAGAAGAAAAAGCTTTCCACTGGAGTATGCCAGCCATTTCAGCTAGTAACAATATGCAAGTTTGTACCAGGTTTTATAAAATATTCTGCTGCACTAGTCCTTTGACAATATATGCTTAATCTGTTAAAAATGACTCATTGAGAAACTAAAAGATATGAAAGCAGAACATCAATTTTTAGAAAGATCATTTGAACAATGTGATTTGACTTATTAACAGGGCATGATGAATAGGCTGTGTTTTGGAACTACACTATTTGTCCCCAGAATTCAGACTGAAGTATAAAATGCGTTTTGGAAATATAAGTCCACAGAAGCACAGCACCAATCATATAATTGAGAATTCTGGAACTGTAGTTTTAATTTGTCAGGAGAACAAATTGGAGAACATTCTAAAGTGGTTTAGATAAGTTTAAAATTTTAGTTTCTCAACATTTTTTAGCTGATCAAATACATAGTAATTCTTTTTCAAAAAAAAGATGTGTACTAATGGTAGCAAATTGCTTGCTATTTAAAGTAGGAAATGATAGAGCATAATTAACAATGATGGTCCAATAGAGGAAAAAGTCCCCAAATCATTGAGTATAACTGTAAATATACACAAAGAAAGACACAAAGTAATGACCAAACTTTCCGCTTCTTCCATAATTTTCTGTAGGCTGCTGATTAAGTGGAACTAGACTAGAAAGGGGAAAAATTGCTGACACTGGGAGTCCAAAAGTCTGGAGTGTGTGAGAGATTTAAGATGGAATTCAGGCTATGTAGACAGACTTAATCAGTCTCTGCTCCTTTGAAATTTCAGCTGCTCCTGCGTATTTTTCCACCCAGTTTTTAGTGTAACTAGGAAATATTAAATTTAGACGAGTTGGTATCTGTCTGCAGAATATCTTCCTGTAACAACAACCATGTTAATTTGCAACTTTTCTGGAGTTATCATATTCCAATTGGAAAAAACTGAGAAATGTAACAATTAAAAATGGAGAAAAAACTGGACTGAACTTGCAAAGCAAACTATGTTTAGGAGACAAAAACATCTAATGTTGAATAAATGGAAGGACAATTTCGTAGGTAGGATGTGACAACTTTAAGAAAAAGATGTACTATTTCATTGAGAAATGACAAAAACATCACAATATCTTAAAAACAGAAAAAACAAAAAGTAAGATTACTCATCTGTTTAATTATTGATTTATCTTTGTGAATATACCTTACATTACACATAGAAATAGAAATAGCATTTTAGGCTTATATATCACTTCAGAACACTCTGAGCACAGTTTACATTATATGTGTAAATCAATTAAAGATTGGATGTCTTTTTTGTAGTATAAATGATGTACATAAAGAGGAGCTTTAGATCACATATCATTTGAAGCTTTAGCATTGTAAAAAAAGCTTTATGATTGTGTGTATGTATGTGTGTATAAAATGTTCAAATATATAGCTAAATATTGATATCTACAATCAGTTTGGGCAACTCAGAATAGAGTCCTATATTCATATATATAAGATGATGTTAGATCCTGAAACAGATAGAGTACACTGTGTTTACTGTAAAAAATGAAATAGGATGTCATTCTACAGTTATATTTTGTTATATATACATGTCTCCATTGCTTTGTCTTTCAAGCACAAGATGCCATGTTGATCAGTATCTAAATTGTGAAATTGCCTGCAACCCCCATGTTCATCACTCTTGAATTCCAAGGTGAAGAAAGCAGAACAATAATTCTAGTAACTAGTGCAATAGGTAACTACAGTTTATTAGAAGCCATTTAATGGTCTATTATATTCTCATTTCTGCCAAAGTGTAAGCTACTTCATCATATTCATGGAATATTATTTTTCTGTTGTGTTACATATACAGTATTAGATTGAGAACCAATGTTGGAGGCTGCTGGGTTTTGTTAAATCACTATAAGCAATTGGGATTTCTTACTAATTAATTAAGAACAGAAATTTAGACCAGAGATTTGTTTTAAAGTAAGACTAAGTGTATTGTGATGGTTCTGTAGTAGTGGTCATTTTCACCAAATATATTTACATATTACTAAGGCTCAATGGTTAAAGACACTGTCAGTTGGAAAACTGACAGCCTGGGTTCGAGACTCGAGCACTGCGTGATGGGGTGAGCTCCCATTACCTGCCCCAGCTCTTGCCAGCTTAGCAGTTCGAAAGCATGCAAATGTGAGTAGAAAAAGAGTACCAGTTCAGTGGGAAAGTATTCGTGCCCAATAAAGTATACGGTAGTTATTCTGGCCACATGAGTATGGAACTGTCTTCGGGCAACACTGCCTTCCCCCCGGGGTAAGAAACAGAGATGAGCATTGCCCCTGGAGTCAGACACAACTGGTCAGGAAAATCTTTTACTTTCCCTTTAAGGGATCTCTGTTGCTTCTCTGAGCAGTTGTGGCAATTCCAGGATGAAAGAGTAGAGCTTACTTTATGTGCTTTCCTGCCTGGTGGAGAGATAAGCAACTGACAGGTGGTGCATTGTTCTTAAAATTTGGTCATAGAAGCTATTCATGTCCTTTTAGAGTTCTTGAGCGAGTATGTACAAGCGTATACAGGAGAAGAGGCTATTTATTATTTGGATTTGGATATGTGTCCCTTTCCATTTTCTCAACCTGCCAAGTCAGGATCTATGCAGACATGTTAAAGTTAGCAATTAGATTTTCTTGGCAAGCTACAAGCTATAGAAGTTTACAGTATGCAATAGCTACTTTGATCAGTAGTTGACTCAGCATATGAACAGAGCAGTGCAAATGTCTTTCAGAGCTTGGGAAAGAATACTGCAATCTGTTGAAAATCTCTAGGATGTTAGAATCTAATGAACTTGAATTTATTTTATTATTTGTAATAGTGCAAAGAATGTAAGCAGGTCAACAAAGAAGACGGCTGTCACAATGTATTGTTTCCAATGTGATTTAAAACAAATGTCTCTATCTGGGCACTTGGAAAAAAGAGAGTAGTTTTTTTAAAAAATATAAACAAAACCTTCCTTTTTGTTTCTGACTTGTAAATATTTTGCTGTCCTTTTTATAGGCTGTGCTCAATTTACGACCAGTTGTTTAATACTGGTGGAGTTATGACAGCCTCAGTATGGATGCTTTACGGCCTGCAAACTGCACCATTGTTAAATGTTGCACCACTCCCCCAGGTCACATGTCTGCATTGTAGGCACTTAGAAACTGGCCCACATGGTTGTAGCATCTCCTGGTCTCGTGATTGTGCTTTGTGACAATTTTTTTGCCAGGCTACAGCAAAGCGTTCATTCAGGAGAATGGATTACAACTTAAAACTGCATGATTTGCTTAATGACTACTGTAAAACAGCCATAAAATTGATTCCAGTTATGATCTATGACTACCATAACTTATGTTTGGAAATTTGGTCCCACTTATGATTGTAAGTCAAGGACTACCTGTATGTACTAATCTACATTATTATTATTATTATTAATTTTATTTGTATACCGCCCTTCTCTCGAAGGACTCAGGGCGGTGAACAGGGCAGTACATGTTAAAAGACAAAATACAAAAATTAAAAGAGATTAAACAAAATGCCCACAACTCTTACAATAAGTTACAAACATCTTGTACAAAACAGAATTTCTCCTGTATCCCATAAACATGCTAATTCTCCCATATCATTTCAGTTTTTCCTCTATCTCAGGGGTGTCAAACTCAATTTCATTGAGGGCCACATCAGCATTGTGGTTGCCCTCGGGGGGCCAGGTGGGTGTGGCTAGGATGGGTGTGGCCTACTGGGTGGGCATGGCTAGGATGGGCATGGCCTACTGGGTGGGTGTGGCCAGCTCGACATCACTTGCTTCAGGGGTTCCTGGGTAGGACTGGGGCAGATCTGAGGGTCTCCGGCAGAGGATGGGACCGGGGCAAGTTCCGGGACATGGTCCCTCCCACCCTCCCTCCCTTCCATCCTCTGTTCTTTCCTTCCTTCCTCCATTCCTTCCTCCCTGTTCCTTCTTTCTTCCCTTCATTCCTCTGTTCCTTCTTTCTTCCCTCCCACTCTCCATTCCTTCCTCCCTGTTCCTTCCTTCCTCCCTCCCTTTTTCTCTCCCACCCTCCCTTCCTTCGCCTTCTCATCTCTTTCCTTCCCCCACACTCAGGAAGGGGTGATGGGAGGAGGAGGGGGATTGCCAGCACTAATATATTGCTGCTGGCCATTCCTATACTATGTGGGTGGGTGGGGACGGTCCTGTTGGCTGCAAGGCTGGTGGGGGGATGGGGGGTGCTGATCTACAACCTGGTTGCGTCCAGGGGCTGCCCCGTGGATTTAACGCTGAGCGCGTTCTGGCTTTGATGGATGCAGTCAGGTTGTAGATCAGCACCCCCACCCCCCATTTGTGGTTTCGGGGTGGGGTATCATCAGTATGCTGATGATACCCAACTTTTTTTCTCCACCCCGAACCAACCTAGTGATGCCCTCGCCGTGATGTCCCGTTGCCTGGAGGCGGTCCAGGTGTGGATGGGGAGAAACAAGCTTCGTCTCAATCCTGCTAAGACTGAGTGGCTATGCATACCAGCATCTCAGATTAACCAGATTATTTCATCTTTAACAATGGGGAGTGAGGTGTTCCCCCCCCCGTTGATAGGGCTCGCAACTTGGGCGTCCTCCTGGATTCACGGCTCAATTTTGAAGATCACACAAGATCCGTGACCAGAGGGGCTTTTGCCCAGGTTCGCCTGGTGCGCCAGTTGCAACCCTATCTGGACCGAGATTCCCTACGCACAGTCACCCATGCACTCGTGACCTCCCGGTTGGACTACTGCAACGCTCTCCATATGGGGCTGCCCTCGAGGACCACTCGGAGGCTTCAGCTGGTGCAGAATGCTGCTGCGCGAGTTGTGATGGGGGTTTCCCGATACTCCCATGTAACACCTCTACTCCGTGAGCTACATTGGCTTCTGGTTGCCCTCCGGGTGAGATTCAAGGTGCTGGTGATGACCTATAAAGCCCTAAATGGCTTGGGTCCGGGATATTTGAGGGAACACCTACTGCTGGCATCAAGTTCGTCCTGTGCGCTCCCACTTGGAGGGCCTTCTCAGGGTGCCGCCTGTAAAAGACTGCCGGCGGATAACACTCAGGGGGAGGGCCTTCTCAGTGGGTGCACCTGCCCTATGGAACCAGCTGCCCGTGGAGCTTAGGACTGCCCCCAACCTTTGGTCATTCCGCCAGGACCTGAAGACCTGGCTCTTTGAGCTTTCCGGCCTAGGCTGAGAGTTTTTTTTTTCCCCTCAGGGATCAAATTTAATTATTTTAACTGTTTTTAACTCTTGTATTGTATTGATGTTTTTAAATACTTTGTAAACCGCCCTTAGTCCTACGGGAAAAGGGCGGTATATAAATTCAATAAACTTAAACTTTCAGAGCAGGTCCCCAGGCCGGATGGAACCACATGTCGGGCCGCATCTGGCCTGCAGGCCTTGTATTTGACATGTCTGCTCTATCTGCTCCCATTCCCTTGTTTTCAACATTCCTTTAGTCCTGAAGCATGTAGGTATTGTGTCAAGCATTGTTGGAAGTTGCCAAGTTCAACTCAGAGCTTGCTAGAACAATAGAATTCTGAATGTGTTTTTGAAATATGCTTTTGTCTTTAGCTCTTTCAGATAATGAGGAAGAATGTGCTAATACAAGTGAAACAATTCAGCAGACTTTAAGTTCAACTCTTGTTTCTTCAAAGAAAAGGAAAAAGGTTGGTTGATTTTATTTTCACTAATAGAAGACAATCTACTGCACAGTGAAAAACATTCAATGAAGTCATTGTTTTCTGAATGGAAAGTATACAATGGTAAAGTATACAATGCCTGAATATCTCAGTTTAAGATTCAAGGAATATGTTACAAAGTTACATAAGACCCATGCAGCAAGTAACCCATCACCTCTGCCAGACACTGAGCAAGGACTCTTAAGTATTGCATCATTTAACTAAGGATCTGTTTCCATGTGGAAAGTGTCGAGGCATATACCGGTAGTCGCTTCTCATTCTTTCTGAATATATGGGCATGAAAAGTGTGTTTGCAAGGTATATTTAAAGGAAGGACCTGTGTACTTCCAGGTACACAGAGACTACTTGAGACTTTTTCAGCGCATGAAAGATTATCTGACCATCTTACCCAAATGACTGTTGATAAATGCAGAGAAGTGATCTACCTTATTATGAGTTCTAATATTTGTGAAATAATTACGCATTATAATACAAATATCAGCTTTATTCTACTTTGCATTTTGGTTATCAACTTTATTCTACTTTGCATTATAGACAAGACAGTAGGCAAAATTCAAGATCCATATTAAAACAATATCTCCTTTAGGCTAGATCGAGATGAACCAAACTAAGACCGTTTTTTAATGTAATATTTAAAACTTCCTGTTCACTGATTGATAATAATATATTCAATCAATGTTGTTATAATAAATATTTTTCTGAATATACAGTTTATTTTTGTCCAATTTTTTACCTGCTTGATTCCCTTTTGTCTCTATATTCCCATAGAATAGTTTCTATTCTTCTGTTGATCTTAATAGAAGAACATGATTTCAAAAATTCTCATTTCCGGTAAAGTCTTGGCTGCCATGTACATGCCATATCATTGTCCTTGTATTTTAAAGTGCCTCCAAATGCCAGGTTATAGTTTTCATTTTTTTTTCTTTCAGCCTACAGAATGCTTCATCAGTGTGGAGAGAGAGAAGTCTAAGGATGAAAAAGAAATTGAAATGAAGCCAAAGAGAAAAAGAAGGGTAATTCTAATTAATATTTCAAATCAATATTTTTAATTTTATGCTATATTTTGATCTAATAAAAAGATGATAAATTAAATATAATTCTCAGTTAAATAATCTTAAAATATTTTTTCATAATATTATTAATGATTGTTTAAAATAATAAATGATATATTAACTAGTCTCAATATCATTTCTAATTCTTCTGTCCCTTTTCATTCTCCCTCCATTTCAAGGAAAAATACAGTTGTAGTTTAATCTAAAATATTCTATCCAAAAATCCTATTGTAAATGGAACTGAACTTGGAATGTAATCTATATGTATATTTTTGTATATAAAACAATATATTAATATAAAAACAAAGGTATTATTTTTCTGAGTCTTTTATTTTACCATAAGTATTTTGCCATTCTTACTAAAAAGCGTCTCAAGGAGAGCTGATATATTTATCATTACATATATTCCCAGGTGGTAGGATACAGACACCATTGTGTTGGTTTAAAATGTAGTCTGTAGATTACACTTCCTAATTTGCATGCTTAGGGTAAAATCGGTTGCACTACTGACCATAATATGATTCAGTGCATGAAAATCTAATGTGTATCTCACCCCCTTGCTAAAAAGTGATGTATCAAAGCTTTGGTTGACCAAAGGCATGATGAGAAGTAGAGACAATATCTGGGAGTAATGACCACAAGGTATGGAATATTATGCCTTGCAATTATTTATTTTTTTATATCCCGCCTTTATTATTTTTACAAATAACTCAAGGCATTGAATATATCCAACACACCCTCTTGGCAATATAAGAGGAGTAAATATCAAAAAGCATAGAATAGTCATTTAGAACAAACGAGTGTCCAGCCAAATACTTTTTGTCACTCTTATCACCATGATGTAGGCCCTCGTATGTCTAATGTTTCGTCAGATTCACTCTTTGTCTTTCTTTGATGGCTCTTAGGGCCTCAGTCACTTGCCTATACCAGGCTGCAACCAAGATTTCAACTGAAACTAGACAGATCTTCAGAGAAAACCCACATGCCCTATGGAATCCAGTAAGGTCTATATTAGTCATCTAGGTGGGCCACCCTGACAGACAGTGGCTCCCTGTAAGTTGAGTGATCCCAGTGAGTCAGAGGACAACCCAAGACTGATCTCTCCATGGTAATTGACTGATGGTAATGTCTCCAATGCCAGATAACTGCCCAAGATAAAAACCATACCTAATGTGTGACACACACACACACACACACACACACACACACACACACAAGGTATACATTGGATCCTCTTATTATTTTGAAAATGTCCATGGTTGCCATGAATACCATGGATTCATGAACGACTCCAGATTTATCATCACTAGGTGGCAGGTTATAGTCCCCAAGGACCAATAGAATCCAACATCTTAGGCAGGGAGGGCAGTACAGAAGCAATAATCCCAACTATTCCAGAAAATCCAACTTAACCAGAATCTCAATCCTATTATCTATGAAGCAGAGTCTCTAAACATCCTTAATACTCACAGATTACAATACCCATCCATGGTATATGAGAAAGATTTGAGAAAGGGGGTTGAAGAGATGCTTCCTAGAGATCCATCAGGTAATAGAGTCTGAAGCTACATAATAGCTGGAGAAAGAGGCTCAGAAAGAACTCTACCTAACTTCTCAGGCTATAAAGGAGTTTTGTATTTTCAAACTTGCAAAATTGATGTCAGCCTTCCCAGATATATCAGATAGGAAACAGACCAGTCAAGCTACTTCCACTTGATTATAAGTCTAAATTAACAAAATCTTGCAAGTTTAAAAGCTGCTCTAGACACTTTGCAGCTGTGAAGCTGCAAAGCTCTCCTCTAGACACTTTGCAGCTCCCACTATGGTTGCTGAAAATAATTATTTTTCCCAGTATGCACTTTTCCTTATCTGCATAATGGTAGAATCAGGAAGGCTGGTAACAGAAACATGGTAAGCAATTCAAAAAACATTTATGGGTGTGGATGAAAGAAACAGGGAAGGCTGCACATTCTTCAGGCTGTTCATGAAGATATGCACTGTTTTATGTTTTGTTTTTTATTAGGTCATTCATGTGTGTTTTTTTGTGAAGACTGAATATATTTTTGTAATATTATTCAAGTGTTAGGATATAAATCATTGTCCAGTTTAGAAGCAAATGAAAATAATTGCAATGTATTTATTAGCTCCACACCATATGGACTGTGCCTTTCTTTTTTTCTTTCTTTCCTTTTTTAGAAGAAAATTTCTGATCTCCTCACAGAAACTGTGCCAAAGCCAGGTGTCCCAGCAGATGTACAAAAAATGCTCAATGAGCATTTTGGAGCCAAACGTTCTGTGATTGAACTAGAAGAATTAAAACTGCCAGGTAATAAAGGAGAGTAGCAATTTTTTTAAAAAAAAAACATTTTGTAAAAGTTTGTAACAACATTTACTTCTTATGAAATATTATCTGTATATGATTTCTGAGTATTGATTGAAAAAAACAAATAAACAAAGCAAAACATCTGATAGCTCCTAGACTTTCCAGATGCTGTTTTGGGAGATGTGATGTTTGTGTGAACTATTAACTCCACATGGACATGGAGACATGATTGCTATGCGGTTTTGATAGAACATTTATCATCATCATAACTGAATATTTGTTCTGGTCACATATATAGGATATATAGGATACTGTAAAAATGTAATTCTCAGTGCTATTAGTACATGTAATATTAAATGTATACATTCTTTATCATAATTTTCTGTGATTATACCTAAAAGAAATAGTTCTGGCTTAAAATCTACATGTTTTCTTAACATTTTCTCTAACCACATATGTATTTTTGCCCAGAATTTTTTTTGCTTTAGGGCATGTCCACCAAAGGTGGTAGAACATGCCTGGCTTTTGCTAGACATGCTTTTAAACATTTTTGCTAATCTTGCAGGTAGTAAAAATAAATAAAACTAGACTTGGAAAAGTGGAAAAAATCTATAACTATCAATATTGGGAAGAATAGCGATGATGGAAATTAACATTTTACCAAAACTACTTTTTTTATTCCAAACAATACCTATAACATCAGTGAAATTTTTTTTTGATGAGTTAAATGCATCGATTTTGAAATTTATCTGGCAAGGGAAAAAAGTCAGAACTAAACCGAAAATGTTACAAGAAGCGAAAGAAAATGGAGGATTTGGCTTACCAGACTGGGTTCTATACTGTCAAGCAGCTGCATTAGCATGGCTAAAAGAGTGGATAACCCTTAGGCACAAAAGATTACTACACTTAGAAGGACACAACTTACAACTCGGATGGCATGCCTTCCTATGGTATGGGAAGAATAAAATCCATAAATATTTTCAAAATCACTATGTAAGAAATGATTTGCTTCTAACATGGGAAAAGATAAAAACAAAAATGTATATGAAAATACCAGGATGGATCTTGACAATGGAAGCATTTGTGCACCCAAATTTAATCAACTATGAGAAACTTGTGACTTGTAGAGACATTTTGAATACTGAAGAGAAATTGCAAACTAAACAAGAATTGGAAGAACGGTATTGAGCTATCATGGTGGCCATACTTGCAAATGCAAATGAATACGAGAAAGATGCCAAAACATATGGTTTTTATAAAGACCAGACAGTGTTTGACCAGATACTATTGTCATCAGATGAAAAATCGATTAAGAAACTCAATAACTTTTTGTTAAAGATAGAAGATGAACAAATCAAACTAACAATGATAACATGAGCAAAAAAAAATTTGGGCACAATGTAGAACTAGAAAAATGGCAAACCTTATGGAAAAGAAATTATAAAATAACAAGGGCAGTTACTTATAAAGAAAATGTATATAAAATGTTTCATAGATGGCATTTACCATTTTTTAATCACCAAAGAAATTCCATTAACGGGAGGGAGCAAGATAGCATACCTGTGCAATATTGTTGCTGAGGGCTGATGATAGTCTGAAACCCTACTTGGATTTGCTGTTCTGGGTTGGGCTAGTGGTTTAACAGCTTGCACCATTCTGTTTTGTCATAATGGTTAACAACTCTGGTCTCAAATGAGAAAGCTACAAAGTATCTCATCACAAATACATCCAGTTCAATAAATCTATCTTTAAGGATAATGGAGAGAGAATTTTGAAAAGAACCTAAATTGTGTCCAATATTGTTCCCATCATTTGGTTAATCCACTTTAAAGCTTTTTGTTATTAATTTTGGGTGCTTGCAAAATTCTGCTTTCTGAAAGAGCATTTTGCCTGGCTTATAACAAAGCAGCTTCCTGAAAATTTAATCCAAGGTCTTAGCTATAGCATTAAGCAACAATAGTTGTCTATTATGATTTCAGATTCCTGTTTCCTCCCTGCCAATGATCTCACCCACAGCTTTTCTTCCTACCTGAAAGAAAGTGAGTAGTAATTAGTCAGAAGTCATTCTATGTCATTCTTTTCTTACAAGGCTTAAAATAATTTGAGATAATATACATGTGTACGTTAATTGTGTGTTTATATTATGCTTTTTTCAGAAAATGCTTACTTTATAGTAGAAAGTATTATTCTGTTATGTTGAACAATGCAGCTTGTAGTTTTAGATGCTAGACTCATAACAAATTAACCCACATAGATTGGGTACAACTGAATGCTCATAATCAAAAACCAAAGGCTCAGGAACCACCGGATAGGGAGAACAAACTATTTTAATAATCCCTCTGCTAAAGCTGAATTGAAAAATGGACTAAAATAGGTTTACTTTTGAAACATATTTAATGCTTCATTGTCATTGCTTAATTTTCAGTTACACTAACAAATATTATTCATATGCTTATAATAAAGATTATGATAAAAACAATAATGAAAAAGAAAAAAAATGCCTCCTTACTTACATTATAGTCTCCATTTAATCTGAGGAGGCCAAGACACAGAAGCTCATATGATAAAAGTGGATGATCCTGGGCCTTATGTAACTCTTAGTCACATCATATACCCAAACAATGCCTTCAAATTCTTGTTCGTTTTTCTTTTTTACAGAACAAATAATATAATAATATAACTTACTTGGTTTATATGATATTGTAGGTAAATCCCCGAGACTGATTAAATTAGTGAGATGCCATTTTAGAAATACTATTAGTTAACTTTTGGGGCATAGGTTGATTATATTGCCAGTTTCAATTTAGCAAATAGCAGGGCTGGTTTGAAGTTACGACAGCCTTTGAAAGATGCTTTATGGCCCATAGAATACTTATGGCTGTTGAAAACCATCATGCTGGCTCTCCCTCGCAATCATGATCACAATCTGGGTGGTTGACAACCTGTTCACAGGTATGAGCCTTTGCTAAGCATCCCACAATCGTGTGTTCACCATTTGCAATCTTCTCTGTCAGCTCCCCAGAATGTCAATGGGGAAGCTGTCAGGGAAGTTTGCAAGCTGAGACAGCTCCCTCTTGTCTTTGGAAGCTGGCTGAAAGAGCTGCCTGCTGAGGGGAGCTAAGCTCTTCAGGTTCCTGAAAATTTAATCCAAATTCTTAGTTACAGCCTTAAGCAACAATAGTTATCTGTTATGGCTTCAGTGGGTTGGGGAAACAGAGCTCAGGTCCTAATGATTTGAGTTCCATTTCTTCACCCTGTAAGGCATTCCCTTCTGCATGCAGGTGAACTGAACTCCTTCTGCAGAGTGGAGAAACAGAGCCCACATGCTAACGATTGTAGCTCTCTTTCTCTACCCCACTGAAAGAATTCAGGTGCCTTCCATGCATGGAGGGGAGCTGAACTCAATCAGCCAGTCCCTGATTCTCAATCCGACAAGAGGATGCCAAAATCGAAGCAGAGCGCAAAGAAGCAGTATTATATGGTAGTCAGTATGGAGTTCCTCAGGTGGATGGGGGGATGCCCTAGGAGGCTCAGCACAGGTCATGTGTACATGTCTCTGAGAATGCTTGGATTTTGGCAGGGAGGATTTTCAGCTCCTGAGCAGACCCTCCCACTTCTCTGAGTCACCTCGCACTCCTTACTCTGTTCACTTAATGAGCTATACAATCGCTTATGACAGGGGTAGGCAACCTCGGCTCTTTTATGACTCATGGACTTCAACTCCCAGAATTCCTGAGTCAGCATAGCTATGCTGACTCAGGAATTCTAGGAGTTGAAGTCCATGAGTCATAAAAGAGCCGAGGTTGCCTACCCCTGGCTTATGACCATATGTCTGGGAGTGCTGGGATTGTAATCATTGAGCCAAGCAGTCACATGGGTAGTCACATGACATCTCATTAATGGCTGCTTCACTCAGCAACGAAGATTCCAGGCTCATTTGTGGCTGTAAGTTGAGAATTACATGTCAAATATATGACTCTTGGTTTGCAACTAGATGTTCTCTAAGAACTCTCCAATTTTCATTTTTCATTACTCTAAGACACAGTTTTAATAGAACTAAGATTCCTAATCATAATTATTGCATATTTAAACAGCAGATTTATCCAAATAACAATTGTAGAGATCTTCAGTTTGAAACTATTGTATGTTTGACTTAATTTGTATCAAGAGTATTTTACCTTCTTTTGGCACATCCCAGTGACAAAATATGTAAATTGCTTACAGAATTTAGACAGTTATATTAATGTAAAATAGCCTGGTGACAGTTACTTTAATATAAATAGTTTATGTAGATGACCAATCTGATTACAGTCAAGCATTAGCAGGACTGAACAAGCGTTTATATTCCCTACAGTTTTGTGGCAGTGGTATAACGTTGCTCTGTGCTCTTCATAAGTTCCATCCTAACAATATTTGTGTCTTTTTTTTTTTTGCTTGACTACATATTGGCTAATTTTTAATGTAAATCACTGGAATTCGAAGAATTGGAATTGCATATAATAAAATATTCTATACTACATGTAATACATGATCTTATATTTATCTTATATGTTTATCTTCTATTTATCTTATCTATTAATATGTATATTTAACTTGGCTAGTTGTTTTCTTGTTTAATTCACTGGTAATTTTCTTTTTGTTTTCTTTTATGTGTTCAAGAACAGTATGGTAAGCTATTATTCAGGATGCACTTTCATTTCTCATTACAGAATATATCAAAAGTCAGACAGCCCCCCCCCCCATAGACTTATTATATAAATAACATTAAATGTTAAAATTTGTGGCAGTTTTCTTCTAACTACTTCCTTACTTGGTTGATACATGACCTCTGAACATTCCTAAATACAGTAACATTTTCTCTGGGAAAAAGATTAATAAAACTAATAAAGCATTGTGATTGGCTTAGCCTTAGGGTTTCTGGCTTTTGGCATACCCTGTACATCTGTGTTTAAAGAAAAGAAGCTGTTATGTGATTCATTTATTTAGGACATTAGTTAACTTGTGTAGGCACAGGCTATGCTCCATTAGCAGGCTACCTCACTATTTTGTAATATAATTTGGCATTACTGTATTTATCTTGTTTTTCACATTTCAGTCTGTCCTAAATGGGCAAAGCTCCGTAAAAACCACACAGAGAAGTCATCAGTGGTGATGCTGGTAATTTGCAGCTCTGCTCTCCGGTGTCTGGAACTCATCAGGTATGCTGTTTGCCATCATAAGAGAATCCTTTTTAAGGTTTTTCCCAAAACCACAGAATTAAAGGGTCAACTAGGGTACTGTCCCTTCCAAGTTTTCACAACCACTAATGGTAACAGGGTCAGGGCATTCTTTAAATCCTAGTCTTGTAATACTTGGGAAATATACATATACCAGGCTATATATTTGAACTGCCTTTTTTTTTTAAAAAAAAAGTGATTCGTATATGCGAAGCATTAATTCAGGGGATGGAACAATAAATGCCCCTAGTCAACTGCATCCTAACCAAGTTGGGTGACATTAGAAGTATGGCTTTCAAATTACAAAATGGAATTAAATATATGTTCCTGTTTTCATTTTGGATAAAATTGGTGTCCTGATTTCAGTGCAAAAATTCTGTCCTTTTCATGTTCTCAGTTTTATTTTGTTCTTTGTTAGATCAATGGCAGTGTTCAAAGGAGATGGGAAGGTTATGAAATTATTTGCAAAACATTTCAAGGTAAATATAGTCAAAGGGAAGTACTATAATTTTATCTAAATATAAATAAGGTGTATTTTGTGCAAGTATTTGTATAGTCTTCCTTCCTTCCTTCCTTCCTTCCTTCCTTCCCTCCCTCCCTCCCTCCCTCCCTCCCTCTTTTAAGAAGTGCATGAATGATCATAATAGTTTGATGACTGGCATAGAGCATCTAAGCTCTAAAGAAATATGTAACATTTCATATGCCAAGGAAGAATAAATTGGAAAAAAGGTAACATGTATATTCCATACTGCATAGTGTTAGATTTTTGGAGCAGGGGAACCGAGAAACAATTTGTGTTCAGACATGAAAAATCAGCAATTACATGAAAACAAATATGTTGACAAGCCGTTGGGCCCTGTCATAAAGTACCTCTGGCTCAGTTACAGATTTTGAGCTTTGCTGTGTTGTTTTTCCATGTAACAAAGTTGAATTTCCATCTAAAGTTAAGTCATATAGTACACTTTTGAATCTTTTAGAGAAAATTAAGAAATGGTTATAATTTTCTTGTCTCTTGATCTACATTCTCCCCTTTCTGCTTTCTTGAAATAGATACAAGAACAAATGAAAATGCTGGAAAAAGATGTTGTTCATGTGGGTGTTGGGACACCTGGAAGGATAAAAGCACTAATACAACAAGGTAGAAATTTACAATATAACTTATTATGTAACTTATTTACATAACTTAGTTATGTAAAAATGAAATACACTTATTTTTCAACTATTCCAACTATAGGAAGAATTTTAAAAACTTAAGAATTACTGAAATAAAACTGTGATAGGAGCAGCTGCACAGAAGGTGTTGAGTGAATTCATTACAGCAGCGTGTCATGACACAAACCCTGTACCTTTTGTGAGTGCATTTGTATCACTTCGTGCTCATATGGAAGACCACCCAGAAACTTCAACTGATTCAGAATACAGCAGTGCACACAGTAATGGGGCCCTTACATTTATTCATTCAACACTTCTGTCGCACAAGCTACACTGGCTTCCAGTTTCTTTCCAGATGCTATTCAAGGTGCTGGCCATCACCTTTAAAGCCCTCTGTACCATATGGCCAGGCTATCTGTGGGAGCACCTTTCCCTAAGGACATCTATCAGGTACCTTCCCCAAAATATTGTTTTCTGATTGGAACCAGGAAGCATGCCTTTTCTGCCACAGCCCCACCCTATAGAACACTCTGCCGCCTGAAAGTCAGCAGGCCTCTACTCTTTTAGACTTCAGTAAGACTTTTGAGACCTGGATTTTTCTCCTTTTGTGTCAAAATGTGATGGTTTCATACTCAGAAGCTGGGCAGGATCTTTGCTTTAAACTGCTGAGATGGACATGCCTAAATGTGCAAAAGTTACCTGCCTTGGAATTGAACAGCAACAAATCTAAGAATCATTTTGAAATGCAGATGTTCTGTTATCAATAGCCATCTTATCCTTTCTCCTCAGAAGGCCTTAAACTGACTTCCTTGAAGTATTTCATCTTAGACTGGAACTATAGGGATCAGAAGTTAAGAAGATTAATTGACATCCCAGAGGTACAAACTTTTGTCTCCGTGCATGCTGCTGGTTGGGTGCTTAGGGTGACAATTTATAGTTTATACACTAGACCAGGGGTAGGCAACCTCAACCTATGCCAGCTATGCTGGCTCAGGAATTCTGGGAATTGAAGTCCATGAGTCATAAAAGAGCCAAGGTTGCCTACCCCTGCAACTAGACTTTTAAGAGAAAGGAAGTAGAATTTTATACATTCCAAATTGAAAAGTTGCATTGTTTACAATTTCTGTTACAGATTACAGGACTATAGCCATTTCATATATAATACAAATACAAATCTGTATTTATCATTTCTAATCTAATTAACAAAAGATGCAACGTTGTTCATTGACCAACAATCAACTTACAAAATTTGCACCAAACTCACTTGTCACAATTCCTGACAGATAGCAAGTTTTATATTTTATCTTGAAGTAATACCCAGAAAATTACCATAATTTTAATTAAATCTAGGTAAGTTAAAATTAGAAAAAATATTAAAATCAAAATCCAAGATAGTAATGCGCATAAGGATCTCAAGCCCCAATTGCTTTACAAAAAAATATTAAGTCTGTACAAAATTCCAGGATATTAAAAGGGGCCAGATTTTGAGCAAAAGCCTATTTCAAAACAGTCTGATCTAAACTCAAGAATAATGATACTTTAGTTCCTTATTCTCAGATTGTACAGGACTGTAAATCATAGCTGATCATAAAACAGATCTAAAAATCATTTAGCAAATCTTTGCTGATTTGCTGATAAGGATTTTTGATCCTGCTTTCAAATCCTAATCTCCATCTAAAGAGTGTTTTTTTAAAAAATGTTTAAAACTTACACTAACTAATCTTGTACTGATGAAATAGATGTTGATGATGCAGCAAGATATCTGAATATAAACATTCCTTGAAGGATTTCTAAAATAAGTTACATTATTATTCTTTCAGTTAATTAATAGAATTTCATAAATTTTAATTATTTTTAAAAAGGTAGTATTATAAAGAATAAATTGAAAAATGCCTCATTTATATACAAAAACATATAATACTCTTTTCCTATAATAATGGTAAAATTATCTAGTATGGTCTACAAAAATGTTGAAAACTAAAGAAAGAATGTGCCCCCTTGTGGTCTTTTTCCAAATATGAAATTAACATATTGGCTACTGCAGTTAATACAACATCTATGGAAAAGATTCTGGTGTCTAGAGAGATAATGCTCCTATAGCAATAGCTGTATCTTTTCCTTCTTTCTGGATGTTTTTCTATTTTTAAAGGTTACATTTTTATTACCTTTATTCCTTACTGCAGGACTCACCCCAGCTTTATGGAATATGGAAATCATTGAACCATCCCTAGTAAAATAAAAGTAATAAAATCCTAACGATCTTAAATAAAAAAAAAACCAAACCAGGTGTCATTCCTCAAATGCCAAATGGAACAGCCTCCATCAAGGTTGAAACTTTAATGGGAGGCTATTTTAGGAGATTGGATTTCTTCAGAAAATCAGTATTTCTGAGCTCTGCCCTCCCACAAATTTGAGATTCCTCAAATTGGTTGGGCTAATTCTGAATGCAAACTGATGCTAACCTACAAAGAGCATTCTATAGGGTAAAACCGGTACTTTTAATTGTACACAGACTCTTATACAAAGTCAATGCAGGGCCCATAGCACAAAAATAATGGGCTTCCATTAGTGAGCACCAGTAGATACCTGAACTGCATATTAGACCAAGTGAAACTTATAAGTGGTCTTTAAAGGCAGCCAGCTATGGCACATATCACAGTAATCTAAGCAAGTAATGATGAGGGCATTTGTTGTAGTAAAAGGTCCTTGCATAAAAGTAGGCCTGCAAATGGTATATTAGCTATGCTGGTCTCCTTGCTTTTCTGTTCTGTTAGGAGCCAGAAATCCAGGAGGCCACTCAGATCACACACTTGCCTCTTCAGTGGTAGAACTTCCTCCACATCACTCAAAGGATTTTCCCCATCCAGACCCTCACTTACCCATCTTTCCCCATCCAGACTCAAGTCTCCTGTCACTGGGACAAAACCTAACAACTTCACACAGATAGAGCATTTAGCTGACCAGGGTGACACACTATCTTAGTCACCAAATTCTTTTTAATGAGCAGCAAAGTTTGGCAGTAACCCACTATAAACTGGTTTAACTTCTTTAATGATAGTAATTGTTACCCAAAATTAGAAAAAATGAGCATGTTAAATTTTCTTTGCAAATAAATTCGAGAATTTTTACAGAGAAATTTAAATAATGGAGTAGTTAAGCTACTGGCTTAGAATAGTTAATTAGTAAATGATTAGCTGCAGGTTTGACTTATTATGAATGCTAATTAATGCTTAATACTTCATATCTAAATATTTATAGGGGATATTGTGCAAATATTAAAATGGGAGAACTGCAAGGTTTCAGCTATGTATGCTTACATTTGAAAAAAAAGTCCACATTAATTGTAATGGTAAATATTTTTTTTCAGATAAAAAAAGAAACAATTGAACTTCTAGAAATGGAATTAATCAAGGTATGCAGAAATGGTTCTGTGAAGTTGGGACTCTTTTAAAAAATGATTATTCCTGTAGCTCATTCTATTATCTCTGTTGTATTGAGCTGCCTTTAAAAGTGCCCAAAGTTGAAGATTGTGGTAGATCCTTTTGTCATCCACCATTCTTTTGTAATAAAATAATATTTTGTGTGAAGATCTACAATGGATTTTTTTTAATAAAGTGCTATCCTGGAAGGCCTAAGTTGTTTTAAAATCCCGTACCTAAGAGAAATGAATCGAAATCATTAGAAAACATGATCCAAATCGTATCTCAGACATATTAAGGCGAGCTATCTTACCTTCTATCTGTAACACAATAGAAAATGGCTTGCTTTGAAAAGATGCTATGCTAGAGAAACATGGGGATTTGATATGGAAAATATCCTAAATCTGTATCACCTTCACTATGTTGTTGTAATCCAGTTTCCCTCAAAATTCAGTCACTATGCAACCCTTAGAGCAAAGAATTTCTTCTCATGTTCCTCTGCATTAGGAAGAATATGTATGTGTCTTCTGTCCTAGCAGTCAGAAGACACTTGATAAAGAACCAAGTGTTGATTTTGTTGAGCTATCCAGCATCAGCTAGCTTAAAAAAGGATTTTTTTAAAAAAATATTTTTCTTGCTTTATGCTATAGTTTTTTACAGAATAAACATCCTCATTGTGCAATTTTAAAAGTTTTTAAGTTACATTTAAAATTGTTATAGATATTACCTAATTATATAGTATCATATACAAAAACAGTGTGACCACGGTATGCTCAGGTAAGAAAGTATGTTCTAAGAAAATAATCCCCCATGACCATGTGCCTTTGTTCTTCCTTGAACTACTATAGGAACAAGCACTCTGCACATTTAGAATTCATTTAAGAGACACAGTATTAACTTAGGGCAAACGAAAACAAAAATGTAAGAATTTTGCAGTAAGATTGCTTGAGCTAATATGTAGGAATTGGCATTAGTACCAAAAAAAGTGGTGCTATAATTTAATAAAGCTGTTTCATCTGACATATATACTATATTTATACATTTCCATTTCTCATGTATCTCCTTATATAATGTTGTAATATTTGATGTGAAAAGCTTTTATAAACATAAAAGGGAAGATCCGCTTGAATGTTCATTTAAATAAACTAAGGCTAATGGCCTGAATATTGTCATATTTCCAGTTAGACTCTTTACATATATGTATGTATAATTCTTGCAAGAAATTGAAAAGCATCCTTACAGTGGCATTTGTGATATTTTGCAGTCATTTATGGGAAATAGCACATGTGCAAAATTGTAGGTTTTTGCATGATATAGCCATTTTAACTGGCTCAGATTAAAAAATACTTTTTTTAAAAAAATTAGAATTTCAGTGGACAACAGTTTCAGAAGACTCAGCACAATCTATTAAGCCTAGGTTATTTTATTTCATTAGGCATTGGGAAGTAAGCTGAAATGGTTTTTCTCCTTATTTTATGTCATAACTTGATGCTGACATTTTAGGTGGTATAACTAAACACTGTATATAGTTTTTAAATGTTAATCTATCAATACTGTTAATAAATATATACAGTAAGTGTAATCAGAATGAAATAGTAAAGCATCCAACTTGATCTACATCATTAAATGCAGCTGCACAATTCAATTTGAAGAACTTAACATTCCAATTCCAATCATAAACCAAGAGTAAAAATGAAAGTTACAACTGATAACTGCAAAACAGTCATTATCACTTCAATCTTTGAGTTACTTTCCTTGTATTTTCCTTCTAGAAATGTGTTTTTATAATAAACAGGAACTATTAATTATATATTACATAATTATATGCTATCAGGATCTGTCTGTTATAACCACAGGCTATACCCATAGCATAGCATGAGCTATGATTTAGTATAAAACAGCAAATAAGTCTATTAGCAGCAGCAGAATAAAGCACATAAGACAAGAAGTAACAGACAGAAGATCAGTAAAGAGTGACATAACCTAGGACTAAGAAGAACAATTAATTGACAGAACAATTAATCAGTGGAATGGCTTGCCTGCAGAAGTTGTGGGTGCTCCATCACTGGATATTTTCAAGAAGATGGACAACCATTTTTCATAACATTTCATAACATTTTTTCATAGAGCAGAGGGTTGAAGTAGAAAATCTCCAAAGTACCTTCCAACCCTGTTATTGTATGTTCTATATTAACACAAATTTCTTCAGTCCATTCTGGCAGGTATTTTACTCACGAGTTGGAAAGAATCATAAAATAATGAATACAAAGAATATGTGGAAGTATAAAATCTATACATTGCTTGTTCTCACACATTCAGCCCTTAAGAGTACCATAGTTACACAATAAAAATAAGTTACATATAATTTTTATAAATAAAAACATGAGGAATGGAGCAAGGCACAAGAGCAATTTCTATGGAATTGAAATTAAACATCATTTTATATTACACAGTTGTGATTGTCATGATTAAATTTACCAGTGAGCTAACTTAAGATATTGTGTATTTAGCAACATTATACACAATGGTCTTTTGACTTACACATTCACAACACATTTAAAAGTCCATAAAACTGGGCTATTGCATATTAAAGGATATTCCATTTAGTCATCACTACAGTGCTGATAAATGCAATATAAAACAGTATTTTTCATGTACTTTCTTGATACATAGTTAACATGCTAAAAAGGAAAATGAAATTGCAATGTAATACAGCTTTGTGTTCCAATACTTTTCATTGTGCATAAGGTCATTAATCAATTCAAATATATACATTTTGAGAAAATGAATTACTACAAAATTAAGTACCTTTAATTCTAAGCTAAACATATAACTTTGAACTTTCAAAATGATCAGCTTATTAACAACAATTTAAATCTCAGTCCACATCAAGCAGCAATTTGTTTTTAATTTTTTTTGCCACATTTTAATCTAATTGACAACATAATTCACAATTTAAAAGCTACCAGGGTATTTTTCTAAAGGTATAAAAGTATTTTAAAACATTTGTAAAAAGCTGTACATTTATAAATGTATGAAAATCCTGACCTGTCTTTCCAAATGTACGCACAATATGTTGATGTGCTTATACCTTTCAAAATAAAAAAAAATCATCTTCAAGGCCTACAGTTTATTATTGTGGGAGAAAGCCTCAGTAGGGTGGATAGGTAGTTATTTTTATAAACTATATTCTTAGCTGACAAGATTACATCTGCAGCTAATAAATCCTCAGTAAAGCTTTCTGTACTCTAATGTTAATATAACAATATTTATATTACACTTTGGGTGTCTTATATCACTAACACACCTTGTTAAAATAGCCCAGCAAGTAGATTCATTCTTATGCCCATGTTGCACATGGGAAACCTGAGGCTGAAAAAGAAAGCTACCTAGTGAATATGTAAGTGGACCAAGTCTGAAATCCATCATTTATTTACTAGGCAAGCAAGAGAACTATTGTCTTTGAAAAAGAATATACAGAAAGTTCTAGTGCAAATTCCAGCTTTAGGGAATCTACATCCAGTAAATGAAAAATACTATTCAGTATTTAATATGAACAGGAGAGTAGTATTTCAATGAAGTTACTCTTTCGAATAACCAGAAAAGAATGATTAACACTGTAGTTTTTCTGGACCTCATTTACCAATTTATTTATATAAATTGTTTATTCATTGCAGAGATCATTTTCAGTTTTGTATAATACTTACTAAAAATGAGTTTCATGTTTAGTTTACTTTTACAGTGCTATGAATATCCTTATCAATTGTTAATTATCAGACTGTTAGTAGTATCAGTGACTTCAAAAAGAAACACTCTCTTTCTTTGGCCCAACAGCCTATAGAGTATAGAATGATTATTGATGAATCTAAATGACTTATGTATTCACACTAATTAGGCACAAATTAAACTTTTCATGCCTAATGAGATGTAGTGCCCATCAGTAGTGAATTACAAGTTTTTCACAATCTGTACAAGAAAGCAGTAGTTGTATATTGGCCCTCAAAAGAGCAATACACATATTGTCCTGGGCCTATAATCTCATATTTTTCTTCAACACAACACAAAAGCCTGACCTTTTTTTCTACATTAAATCTGTAAAAAAAACCTCTTAACTTGTATCTTCTTCATTTTCTGTGGAGTGTGGCATATTCTGTGGTACCTGGTATAGCAATTCATTTGGAAGGCTCAGTCCTGGCATTCCTTTAGGTGTATCGTACAGCATATGTGTGGGTGATAATGGACTATCTGCCCTAGAAAGAAGTTTATTATAAGTTCCCACTAATGGAGGAGCTTGATTCCCTGAAGCTTTGAAGGTAGATACAGAAGCAATGCCTGGAGGAGCTGCAGGATGCCCTGACATATCCATCACTATTGGTATTGCATATTCTGGTCCAGTAACTGGGAGCGGTTCAGCATAGGCATGATATATTTCTTGTTCTGAGGTGTTACAAGAATCTGTATCAACATAACTTGCTTCTTTTCCTTCATGTTTAAAACTTGACTTCTGATGAAGTGTGCCAACAATTCCTCCCACAAGTGGTTGTGCATACTCTGTTGAAGAAAGCCAAAAGTGAATTTCTAAACCTCTCAATACCCAGAAAAAAGCCACTACCGGACTTGCAGCATAAGATGATAAGCCTAATCACAAGGCACACCTAAAAAGATAATCTCAGTTGTAGATGCGGGTGACATTGAATTTGTGCCTGCACCATAATTATCTGTATGTCATCCTTCATCTTTGAAAGGAATCAGAAATGGTGGCATTAACTTTTTTAAAAAACTTTAATAACTTCAATAATACCTATAGTGACCACACAGTATTTTCTTTTATAAACCCACCATCACAGACTGATAGTTTTATCTTCATGCTTAGCAATTACTCAAAGTTCCAATGGACTTCCTCAGGGATACTTATGACCCGGATTTGAAGTTCCAATAGCTAGCCCAACTCATGGTCATGTGATCCACTTTAGCTGCTGGGCAACTGGCCCACATTTATGGCCAGTAAAGGCTTTCTGTGGTCATGCATCCATGATTTATTATTTTTTTTGTTGGAAACTGGCATTTACTTCTGATTTAAAAAAAAGCCGCCCATTGTGGACAATGGATTTGCTTAACAACCATGACATTTGCTTAACAACTGTCACATTTGACAATTGCAAAAAAGGGAGTAAAATCAGGTTAGGTACAAGATGACCTACTGAACAACTGGCACAACTTATAACCTTAATTCTGGGCTCAATTAATCATAAGTCAAGGGCTAACTATACTTCAACATTTTTAAGGTTTGCTTATTGAAGCAGTTAGCAAACAATAATTCTGTTAAAAAGTACACAAATAAACCATATATTTTATTTGTAATCAAAAGATTTTTGGCAGATTTAAATGATTACTGCCTGTTGAAACTTTATTAGATGAAAAGAAATATTTATTTTATTAGATTTATTTGCCGCCTATCTTGCCTCCAGGCTAATAAATTACCTGAAAATCTAGCTACCTCTGAAGAAAGGCTAGTTTTTCATCTTTTCTCCAAGATGAAAAGCCATGGTATGGCTGTAATTTCAAGTAGACTTGTTCTAAATGTACTATTTTCTTTCACAAACCTGAAATAATTCTGTGGGAAAACTATAGCATCTTCGCTAATCTATTTAATTTGAATGCATTTACCATCTTTCTTTTGAAATATATACCGTTCGTTGAAATAAATGTAAACTGGGGAAGATATACCTGCTGATTGACTTTGTAACACAGTAGCAACTTCTTTTGATCGAAGGCAATTAATTTCACTGCTGTTATAATGAACAGATGATTCTTCATGGTCTACAGATTTAGAAGGGAAGAACTGCTTCATTCCTTTCCACCATCCTGCAATAAAATATTAAAAAGGAACAGTTCTCACCTATGACTTATAAGATACATGTATGAATCAAGCTATTCAAAATTCCATAAGTTTTTAAAAATATAATGAGCTTTCTTCGCTAATTTTGTAATAATAAATTAAAAATCATATTTTAATCCTACCAAAATCAGCAGCAGTTATCACTGGGATTCTATGCTCAGTTTTTTTCTTTCCCTCCTTTATCAAGGCAGCTATTTATTTATTTGATTTTTATCCCATCTTTATTATTTTATAAGTAACTTAAAGCAGCGAGCATACCTAAAAACTCCTTCTTCCTCCTATCTTCCTCACAATAACAACCCTGTGAGGTAGTTGCTATAGTTTAAGCCAGGGGTGTCCAACCTTGGCAACTTTTAAGACTTGGGGGACTTCCAACTTCCAGAATTCCCCAGCCAACAGAAGAATGGATGGAGAAAGTGATGGAGCTGGAAGAAGTGCAAAATTCTGTTTTAATTAAAGAACACATCCAACTTTGTTTATATTTGGAAACAGCTTCTGAATCTTGTGCTTGAGACAGAAAATAATAAACTCTTGACTGTGGTTTCCCTGATGAATTTAGTTTGTTATTATAGAAATAACTAGTACTGCTAACTTTGCTAAACTGGTAAATGAAAAGCTGAGTAATTCTATTTTGTGCTTTATTGCTTTGAAAAAAAAGTTAGCCAATGCTTTTTTTCTTTCTTTCTTCCTATACCAACACCATTCTCCCCACTTCGTTCCTCAGCCATTTTCCTATTATCTTTATTTTAATCTGTAATTTATATCAAGAAATGCTTGAGACCCCTGTGATCCCTGGGCTACACGGAAGTACCTGCCTTGCTCCACTATTCTATCTGCTCCACAAGAAAATCAATGTTAGGGGAGAGAAAGAGATGACAATCAATGATGTCATTTGAGATGTTTTGTGAAGTAGTCAACTGCCTGTCCATTTCTAAATATTTAACTGAAATAAATTAGAAATACATATTTGAACATTTACTACAAAGTTTGCATCTAAAATTACCTGCACGATCCCAATAAGGTATATCATATGTTCCTTCTGACTTTCTTTTTCTGAAAATTATGCCAAATGAAGAAAACATCCATAATTAGTATTATCTTAAGACTTATTTAGGAAAGAGTTAAGAGTATCACTGTTTGAAATATGGTTTTAAAATATTTGGCTGTAATACAACATGAAGAAGATTGATTTTTTGTGTACTATACTATTAACATAAATAGCAGCAATGTTATTTATTGAAATATGCCATTCAACCTCCAAATGTATTGTTTAAATACAAATCATCTGTAATCATTTACTATTCATTCATGCCCTCCATAAATTTTTATCCTTTCCCACAGGAGATGAAGGCAATACACATAGCAATTTATCACAATAAGCTTGAGCTCCATGGCTAAAGTAGACATAAGCCTGGGTGCCTCCAGGTCTAATCTAACTATTTCTAACAGTTATTCTCAGCTGAAGTTAAAAGAAAAAATACTGCAACAAAAGGATTTTTATCATTTGAAGAGGATTATTTGAAATTCATGGTTTTTTTAATAAATCTTGAATTTTTCCCATTTCATCTTTATATAGTCACTGTGCATTCTTAGCAATCTTCCACTGTTGTGAACCTGCAGCTCTCCAGATATATTAATCACACAACTGTACCTAAGAATTCTTAAAACTGCAGCCACAATACATCATGAGGACTATTTAGATATGTGTGCTCTAGAACAGGAATGCAGAAAGTGCAACTTTCCTGATCTGGTTCACCAGCATTCAATAACAAGCACCATAACCTCTAACAGAGTAGGTGAACATAAACCATAGCGTCACTGCACTCACTCCTTTTTTGTTGGCATTGTTGAAGCTTATAGCTTACGTTTAATCAAACCTCCCAAAGGGGTGCTGTTCCACTATATTATTTGAATATGTTGTGCGTGCTGTACAAAGCTGCTATGACACTTGTGCCACACCAAGTCTTTGCAGTCCTTCTTTAGAAGCACTTATATAAGCTGGTTACCTGTTTCTCCAGTGCCAGGAGCAAACTAAGATCAAGATGAGGGTAGTAAAAACCATGACCAACACAGGTACTAGAGCAGCTATTAATGCTACATCTGGAAAGATTAAGATATAGAATATGTTAGGTTCATAAAAAAACAAATTTGATACGTTCCCTTTTATGTAGGCAAATATCAAAGGGTACCAAAATACACAATATTAATGATATGCATTATGTTACTGTGCTCTTTTGGGTATCAGTACCTGTAGTAACACTTGGTGTTACTGTAGTATTCTTGATCTTAGGAGCAAAGGTTGTTTTACTGGTCTGCAATGGAAAATCTTTGTTGCTCCAGGGTGGAGGAGGCAATGATGCTCTTGGAGACCGAACTTAAAGCAAAAGCAAAATCTTAAATGAATGTTTTAGCTTTTAAAAAATCCCATTACTTATACAAATATTTAGTAAAAATGAATGTAATAGCCACAGTATTTGGAGATATTTTCTTAGACTGCCATGAAGATATTATGACAGCTAAGATCTTTTCAGTATACAAAATAGTCGACTTCTAATTTAGCAATTTTGTATGCAAAATCTCAATGTTCTGTTGGCTACAGACGTATATATTACTTAATCATTTCTAGTGAATGAATTACTGGGTTAAAAATAAAGTGAAACACAAAAAGGCACTATTAATGCTAGGCTTTATAGTTCTGCAATGCTATTTTTTTAGATATCAATACCTTTGGTTACACTTGGAGTAAACATAGTGTTCTTAATCTCAGGGGTGATGGTTGTTTTATCAATCTGCAAAGAAAAGTCATTGTTGCTCCTGCGTGGTGGAGGTAATGATGGTCTTGGAGCCCGAACTTAAATGAAAGCAAAATCTTGAGATGATGTCTTTAATTTGAAATGTAACAAGTAACTTTATTTTACATAATTTTACTTTTTCTCAAAATATCTGTTAAGAGTGCCAGCAACTAAATGTGAATAAATCTCATTACTCTCCTAATATGTAAGATATGAATGTCCAGGGCCAGTCAGTCACCCAATGAAAATGAAACAAATATTTGAGCAATATTTGGTTGTTCCATAACGGAACACTGGACTTACCGTAACAACTCCTTCCCCTTTCTGGAATATGTAGGATCAGTATTTTAATGCTCACTGGGAAACAAGCAGCTTTCACCCAGTTTTAGTAGATAAGCAGAATGCTCCAGCAAAAAAGGAGACAAGAAATCAAACTCCTAACATTTAAGCCATTTCCTATCAGTAATAGAAGTTGAGATACCCTCTCTGACATAGAAAAAAGGAGAGGGGTCTCTGAATCAGAGGAAACCCCGAGGTTGGGAGGGGAGGAGAGGAGACCTATCCAGGATTGTCTTCCAGATTCAGTTGCAGAACTCCAGATGAATAAACACATAGATGGAGGAATAGTTACTTATCCTGACTAGGCTCTGCCCTAACTGGTTCCTTAAATATCGATTCATTGATTTATAAAGTTTAAATGGCTGCTCATCTCACAAAATGTGACTCTGGGCAGCACATAACCCCTCATCCTTCCCTAACCAAGATCCAAAAGCATGACCAAAGTTGTTTCTCTTCTATACCCGCATCTGAATCCCAACTGAAAGGGATCCAGATAATCCACTTCATCCACAGTCCCCTGAAGCTGCTGCAGAGCCACCTTCTTAACCATCTCCCCCCAAAAGAAGAGATTAGATACTTGACAAAAAATGCCAGTATAGGGAGTCTAAGCAATAGAGAAGCAAGATGGCTTCTTGAGGAAAACTAAGGTGTGTTGACTAATCTCAACAAGCAATTCTTATTCTTTTCACAGTCCTTAGCTCAGGGCTGGATATTTGAAGCAAGTCACACAAAAAAATCTTCAGTATTTCAGGGGCTGGGCTAGCTACTTTTTATCTAGCCATCACAAATTCTCTGACAAAAATAGGTAGAACTGCTCAAGCAAAGACCAGGACTCTGCAACTAGGCGGCATGGAACAGAACAGTGGTGTTTGTGAGGATTAATATCATGATCCTACCTACTGAATAAAGGACAGTAACTGTGCACATAGGATACCCTCCTCCTCCATTAGAAAACTACATTTTATAAAGAATATATCAAATGCCACTTCACTTACCAACATTAAACTGACATCCCATCAATTCTACTTTCATTGCAATTTTTTGGTGCCATTTCAAAGGGTTTATTCTAACAAAACGAGCAATAATGGGTGGAATGAAATTATTGCGAACTTCCTGATAATAGCCTGCATTGCCTTGAAATACCTAGAAAAAAATGTGTAATATAATATTTCCGATGCAAATTTCATTTTCTTTTTCAAAGTGTTTCATTTTCAAATTAAAAAAAATAATTATCTCTTTTGTTCTCGAATCATTTCATAGCAGGCATTCAGTTCTCAAAGCACTGATGAAATATTCATTAATGCAAATTCAATGAAGCAATCATTAAAACCAGTAATGTTTAAAGTGCTTACTTTTATATTATGCAGGCTAAAGCTTGCAAGAACAGATATAAAAAAACCTGAGACTAGACAGGACTATTATACAAACACCGATTAAAAGATATAAAAGATTCAAGGCTGAGAAAAAGACAACAAAAAGTTGATTATCAGAGAAAGAGATACAGGATTCAAACCTCAAGCTGGCATGTAAATATGGCTAGATTTGATCATAGTTGATCTTCATGGTTTAACAGAAGGTTTCACAGCTCCAGCAAGCAAATTATCCGAACCCTGTTCTTGAATGTTCTGTTGTTAAGCTCATGGGATTGTACAGAAAGATTAATGCCACACCTAATATTGTCGCATTACATCAGCTACCCATAATAGGTAGCATTATTTCTGAGTCAGGCCTGATTAATCCTTGAAGGTCTAGAAATGCTCTGTAAATTTTAAAAAATCCTGGGAAAAGGTAATGGCAAACCACTTCCATTTGGACATCTCCACTGTTGGAGATGTCCAAGTTACAATGATCACTTAATATTATCAAGTTTAATGTAGCAAAGTTTAAATATATCCCCTTCTTCCTCTTCTTCAAGCTACCAAGCCCAGAAGAGGGCAGTCAAAAGTTAGATTTAATGTTTATATATGATTTTTCCCCCCTGATTTTATTTAGCAGTCAGTACTCCGTGAAATCATGGCATCCGGCCCTCTCAATTCCTGGCAAATAGATGGGGAAGAAATGGAGGTAGTGACCGATTTTATTTTCCTGGGTTCCAAGATCACCACAGATGGGGACTGCAGTCAAGAAATTAAAAGACGCTTGCTCCTGGGGAGGAAAGCCATGGCAAATCTAGACAGCACACTAAAAAGCAGAGACATCACCCTGCCAACAAAAGTGCGTATAGTCAAGGCTATGGTCTTCCCAGTTGCAATGTATGGCTGTGAAAGTTGGACCATAAGAAAGGCTAAGCGCCAAAGAATTGAGGCCTTTGAACTACGGTGCTGGAGAAGACTCCTGTGAGTCCCTTGGACTGCAAGGCATTCAAACTGGTGGTCCTACAGATCAACCCTGACTGCTCTTTAGAAGGCCAGATCCTGAAGCTAAAACTCAAATACTTTGGCCACCTAATGAGAAGGAAGGACTCACTGGAGAAGAGCCTCATGCTGGGAAAGATCGAGGGCAAGAGAAGAAGGGGACAACAGAGAATGAGGTGGCTGGATGGAGTCACTGAAGCAGTAGGCGTGAGCTTAAATGGACTCCAGAAGATGGTAGAGGACAGGAAGGCCTGGAGGAACGTTGTCCATGGGGTCACAATTGGTCGGACACGACTTCACAACTAACAACAACACTCCATGAAATATCACCAAATCAGAAATTAAGATTTCCAACAAAATTCATTAACATTTTCATAACACACGTTTAGGTAATGTTTGGTTTCTCAGATATTGATCTACAACTCTTATTATTTTTGTTAGCATGGTCAACATTACAGATATTGGGAACTGAAATCAAGCAACAGCCAACTCTTGTCAACAGACAATTGCTCTGTGGAGATATGAAAGTTATGGCCAAACGGTGAGTCACTGCAAAAGTTTTCTGGAATAAGGATGTTCATGTGCAAAATCCATGTTAGCTGCCTTTGCCACTAAAATAATGTAGAGGGAAAGATAGGTTGCACCTCCAAAACTGATTTTTGTCAACTCTTTCCCCTAAAGCATTTTACAGAACAGTCGCAGGAAAAGCCAACCTCACCCGCTCCACACCCTCCCCCTGTTGGAGGCGGGTCTAGGCTTTGGTGTTTCATCTGTACGAAGTTCAGTCGCAGCCTGTCAGGTTCGCTGAGGAAGAGAACAGGAAAGGCTTTGCCATGGCTGCACTGAGAGCCTGTCAGGTTGTGCGAAGCATTGTTGCTTCTGGCTTGAGAGCACAATCCAGTCATGCTGCTGCAACATCACCAAAAAGCAAATCTGCTCCTTATAGCTTTGAACTTACTGATGAACAGAAAGAATAGCAAGCTACAGCTCGTAAATTTGCTAGAGAAGAAATCATACCTGTTGCTTCTCACTATGACAAAAATGGAGAGTACCTGTTCCTATCATTACGAAGGCATGGGAGCTTGGTTTGATGCATACCAGAAAGTTGTGGTGGTCTTAGCCTTGGTACTTTTGATACCTGCCTTATTACTGAAGAATTGGCTTATGGATGTACAGGAGTTCAGACAGCTATTAAGGCAAATTCCATAGGTCAAATGCCAATCATAATTGCAGGAAATGATCAACAGCAGAAAAAATATTTAGGAAGAATGACTGAAGAGCCCTTAATGTGTGCATACTATGTAACAGAACCTGGTGCAGGCTCTGATGTAGCAGATATAAAGACAAGAGCTGAAAGGAAAGGAGATGAATATATTATTAATGGACAAAAAATGTGGATCACCAATGGTGGCAAGGCTAATTGGTATTTTTTATTGGCACGTTCCGAACCTGATCCAAAAACTCCTGCAAGTAAAGCTTTTACAGGATTTATTGTGGAAGCTGACAGCCCTGGAATACAGATTGGAAGAAAGGAGCTTAACATGGGCCAGCGCTGTTCAGATACAAGAGGGATTGTTTTTGAGGATGTAAGAATACCCAAAGAAAATGTGCTTATGGGTGAAGGAGCTGGCTTTAAAATTGCCATGGGAGCATTTGATAAAACAAGGCCTCCAGTAGCAGCTGGTGCTGTTGGATTAGCACAGAGAGCTTTGGATGAAGCTACAAAATATGCTATGGAAAGAAAAACCTTTGGGAAGGTCATTGCAGAGCACCAAGCAGTGTCCTTCATGTTGGCTGAAATGGCACTGAAAGTGGAACTGTCGCGCCTGGCCTACCAGAGGGCAGCATGGGAGGTAGATGCTGGTCATAGAAATACCTATTTTGCTTCTATAGCAAAGGCATATGCTGGAGACATTGCAAATCAAGTAGCTTCTGATGCTGTCCTAATTTTTGGAGAAAATGGATTCATTAGTGAATATCCAGTAGAAAAACTAATGAGAGATGCAAAAATATACCAGATTTATGAAGGAACAGCTCAAGTTCAGAGAATAATTATAGTTCGTGAACATATTGGCAAGTTTAAAGCTTGAGAATATACATTAGCTTGATTTACAAATGTTGGGCTTCCCCCCCTCCCTGGTGCTTTACTTTTAATATTGAACAAAAATGGGATCAATAGTAGTATTGTCAAAACCTAATACATGAAAAGGCCAGCCACTTAATTTCTGGAACTATTCAAGATATTTATCATGACATGGTTGTCTCTGTTGTCTGAAATCTTTGTACTATATTTAAGTGCCTTGGATTTCTGCAATTGAATAGATTCCTGACATGAAGAATTTCATATAAAATTGAAACCTGGGAGCCATGTGTAAATTAGATGTTGTTAGGTCTGCATTGCAACAATTACTACATATTATATATTGATTACAGAACAAGAATAAGGCTGAGATGAAGAAGCCCACTAGCCCTGCATAAATTCTTCAAAAGAGATGATTCAGATCCCTTTGAGAATATACATTGCCTTTTTATCATTAAACCAGCTGCATCTTTTTTTCATGTTTGTGCAGCTGCCTCATAAAGTGTTCCATATGTGATTTTTGCAGACATTTTGCTTCTTTTAAAAGGATATCATGAAGCCTAAATACTACATCTCTAACTAACATTCTTTAATATTGAATCATCCAATTCCAAATTTTTTCTAGAGCCCTATCCAGCCATTCCTCTCTTACTGTTCTGCCTTTGGGCTTACAGTGTGTGATTTCTGTGGGTAATCTTCCCTCAATCCAAGATTAAGTGCATGAAATATGAAATATTTTTTTATTTTTCTATATGAGTACCTTGACACACAGACTGAGTGGATTAGTATGTTCAATTTCAGAATTTACAAATTTTCCAATAAATATATTTCAATACAATACCTGCATATTAAATGTCTAAAAACGGCTCTTAAATATCACTTTAAAAACACACAATGATTTCCTGTAATATATTATCTTAATCTCACCTTATCTCTCTCAACACCAGGTTCTCTATATATCGTCCACTTTTGTCCTTCATTACTATAGAGAATCCTATAAGCAGAGACATAATAATGGTACTCTGCTAAGGTGCTGCCAGTTGTAATGATACCTGTGAATCAGAAGGTCCCCTTTATCATAAACAAATATAAAATATAAATGTCTATGTCTATCTGTCTTTGTGAATGGGTGGATGGATGGATGATAGATAGATAAGATAGGTAGGTAGGTAGGTAGATATATAGATATAGACAGACAGACAGACAATGACTGGAACATTCTAATCATATCTTCTATACAGTAGACAAAAAATACTTGCTCCTAATTCGTAAGTCATATGATACTGCAAACCTCAGAATAAGATGCATCTGTGTATGGGACCTTTCTGACTTTATCCAGAAAGGGTGAGGAGAGGTGAAACAAAAATGCATTTTAGCACAATTGCTTTTTAACTTGTGTATCAACTCTGATAAAAACCTTTCAGAGAATTATTGTCCATGAGCCTAAACTGGCTTCAAATTACATTCCAGCAGTTTATGACTAAAACAGTTGCCCAAATATTATATGAGATTCAATTTAGCTTTAGGATCCAGAGATAGAAACTCTTGGCTATCAGCCTATGCTGATAAATTTTATGTTTACTATTTTTTAAGGGATGCTGATTCTACATTCGCATTCCAGGTGGCCAAATGTTTTCCTCAAATCATACAATTATGCAAAACTTTTAATTCATGATAATGAACTGCTGTACCAAAATATTTCTCTTTTCCTATTGTCAAGGCCAGTCCAAGACCTAAATGACGACATCTGATTTGATTTGGTGATATGGTTGGCTATGTTGAACTTTATAAATACTGCATCTAACATTCTCTCTTACTTTCTCTCAAAGTAAATTCCATTTTAATAATAATATTATATATTTATTTTCTTCATTAAATAAATATTTCATATTTACTTGCCTGTTATTCGCTGTTCTTTGTTTAGATCAATTTGCAACCACTGATACTCATCATTAGTAAAAGCTGCCCAAGAGTGTCCAGGCCTTTTCAACCTGGCTCTTTCTGGCTTCCAAGTGCTTGGTTGACCCAGCTGCTCAGGCCATTCCAAAAATGAGGATGCATTAATTTGTGAATCAGCAATTACTCCAGATTCCATTCCAAGTGTCCCATAACAACCTAAACCCAGAAACAAAAAGAGCAATCAGTAGATTAAAGAAATTGATAGAAAATGTTGTATCTATTGGGTTGCACATTTTATAATCGCATTAAAAAGAAGATGGCTTCTAAGCCATTCTTGTTCATAATAAATATTAGGAAAAAAGCTAACAATTTCATATAATCACAAGGCAATGTGTTTAGGCAATCAGTAATTCATATAATAACTTTTTGCCCCAGTTTGAAATGACAATAAAAAGCTTAGGGGGAAAAATCAAAATGAAGGAGAAATATAGGGCTGAATCAAGTCTAGATGTCATTAAACACCAAGAAGCATAAAGGCTTACCGCTGGTTTTAAAAGTGAAGAGACCTGAAGACAGAGGACCTCTGTGTAAAAAAAATAACATATTTGTATTTTACTATCAATATACTTGAAGTTTTTCCTTAATTTCTGTCTATATATTTACTAAAATACTCCTCAAAGATACACCATTTTTGTAATGTGTCATTTTGCATTACTGTTTAGCAGATTATTGAACTATTTTTGAAATATGACCCACACTAAAACTCTTCACATTCAAAATACAAAGAAAAGCAGACTTCTAGACAAATCTGACATTTTTTTAAAATACGGATAATCAGATTAGTCCACTTCCCATTGAGACCAAGTTTAGCAAGCTTGTCAGTGAAAAATTATTTTACTTGTGTACTTTCTTGAAGTCAAGATACTGGCAACATTTAATAACACCAGGAAAACTAAAACAAAGATATAAATTGCTTGCAATTCATGATTCAAAATATTTCTAATAGACCCTTCAGTCTCTGAAATGTACTGAATTTCTTCCAGATTTTATTTCTGTTTCTTAAAAATACAATCCTCCTTACAAAAGGATGCTAAGATGCTTCATAATTCATTGTTTTAAAAGTTAAAAATATTTATTAGTCAACATTTAGACAACTAATCTTATACTATCAATCAATGGCATCAATTTCATGAAAAACATATTCTGATGCAATCTTTTATTTGATAACTAGTCTGTTCTTTACAATAATTTGTAAAAATATTTAAAATAATACTCTGGGTTTAATGTTTCAGAGTTTTAATTTATATGCATGTCAAATTCTAACAATACTGAAATGTGATGACGTTTAAGAAAATATATACTTACACTTTTGATGTAACATTGTTAGCCAGAGAGCTTTCATAGTATGGAATACCTTTGCTGATTACAACATTAATTTGACCTCCAAGAACATTGGATACCACTCCTGCATGGACACCAGCCATGCAAAGGGAAGATGACTTGGGAAAAAGATGGATTTGAAATCATGCATTAATTCACAGTATTTCAACCATTCTTGGTAAAGTATTACTAATATTCAGTCATGTTCAGACTGTTTGGAACCTGTGATGTTGATGATTTCTGGCAAACTAGTTTGTTCTGACTGCTATAATATCCACTGATGGTTTATGTGATTTGTATTTTGATTTTAAATGTTGTTAACAACCTGGGGCCAATATGGTGAAATGGATGATTATATAAATTAACTCAATAATCTAAAAATCACAATGAATGTTACTTACATCTCTATAGCCATGAGGAATAGTCCCATAAATTTCAGCAAAAGGAAGCACACAACCAGCTGGACAATATTTGCTAAGGGAAAAAAACCAGGTGTTGTCATAATATGCAACCAGTATACTTTGTACTGAATTTTTGTAACAATTAATAAAACTCATTAAGCAAGGATAGTCATTCAAACAAATCAAGTCTGAAAATCTAAATACATTTTCAAGAGGGAAAACATATTTTCATGAAGAATTTACAATAATAAACTACAGTGACATGATCTGGCAAATAATTGGTCTGAAAATATTTTGAACACAACATTGGAATTAAGCCTTATCATTTAATGACATATTAATGACAAGACAAATAAATAATACATATTATAAAACAAATAAAGTAATTAATAAAAGTTAAATACTTATTTCTGGGAAGAGTTACGCATTGTAAAAGTATTTCATTCTGATTATTACAAACAATAAACTAACATCTGAAAAACCATTGCATATTTATTGTTATGACTTAAGAGCTGTGTTATATTACAGTACATTAAGAGTGGCAGTATAAACCTAAGTTTCTATTATAAAAGGACTTAGAGCAGTTAATTGGTTAATAGTGCAATCCTGTTTAAATTTATTTTGAAATAACACAACAGTTGATTTACTTTCAGATCAATAGAGGACTGCAGTCAAAAACTTTAATTTTAGAGTTTAAGTGTAAATTCTTGATTTTTTAAAATCATGAACCATAATAATAAATCTTGACCTTAACCATAACAAACTGAAATACTTTACTTTAGTACTACTTCAGAAACAGATATTATATACTGTGTTTTCCCGAAAGTAAGGCCTATCCCAAAAATAAGCTCCAGCTTGATTTTGGGGGTGGGCCTAATATAAGCCCTACCCCAAAAATATGTTTTGGGGTGAAGCGCACGCCTAAAAATCAAGCTAGGGCGGAGTTGGGGGTGTTGAGCTGCCCCACGTGCCCTGCACCCGCTTACCTTGCAGCCAGGCCTTTCTTAGCCAACCCACTTCTGCAGTGTCTTCTGCAGCCAGGCCTACATTTCTCAGTCACAGGCCTTTCCGGAAGGCCACTGCAGCCGAGAATTGAGCTATGGATTCAGTCCATAGCTCGTTTCTGCAAGACCTCTGCAGTTGAGAACCGAGCTATGGATTGAATCCATAGTTCAGTACTCGACTGCAAAGGCCTTCAGGAAATGCAGACCGGAAAGCAGCTGCAGAATGAAGCTGCTCCTTTGGCCACAGAAGTGGGCCTGCTGGGCGGGGCTGTCAGTGCAGGACGTGAGTATAAAAGACACCCCCTTATTTTCGGGAAATCATGCTAAATATAGCAATAAGATATATACACTGCATTGAATAAAATTATTTTCAGTCAACTGTAGTCAAAAGTCTATTCACACATGAGCATAACTACTTTCTCTCCCTATGGAATATTTTGTTCAAACAAGAGAAAAAAATAACTAGTTCACAAGTGATCTGATCCTAATTTCTTGTCAGAATATTAAAAAAATTACCTGAATTCTGGCTCAGAAAAGTGACTTGCAGTATCTAAACATGTTATTAAATCTAGGAAAAATTATAACAAAAGAAAAATTATGAAAGAACAAAACATTTTTAAAGAGTGAAATGTTTTAAAACTCTGAATTAAAAACTAGTGAATCATTAATCATTTTAATGCATCCTACTTATTTTTATTTCCACTGAATATACTATGATCTCAGGGAACTACTGCCATTCATTCTTAGCTATAATGTGCTACAAGGGATAGAATTAGGATTAGACAGTTTGTTTCTATCAGCTGAAATCACTCTCTGTTGACTGATTCTAAAACAGATCTAGCAGAACCAAGCAATGTATCAGCAAAAAAGCCAAAAAGAGGACCAGCAGACATAATACATAGGATAAACTGAGTTATATCTTGCCCAAACATCAAAGTAAGGAAATGCTAATAATAATTGATATGGCAATTGAGAAGCGCCTGTAATGATTTCCAGCGCACTAAATGCAATAGAAATTCCAAATAATTACCATGAAATCTTTCAGGATTAGGTTTCATGTCAGCACGAATAACGAAATCAGAGTTTATGTTATGATGCTGTGCAGCATCTATTAACTGTGGTTCTCCCATGACTTCAGGTGAACTTCAGTCATTTGGTTATTAAATTTAGAGCTCTATATATGAAAACTAAAGGCAATTACTAACCAATAAATCAATGCGAAAATGCTGAGAGTTGTACTATTATTGGGGTAGTCCAAAGGGAGTTAACTGAATTTCAAATGATTTGCAGATTAGTTTAGACTTCAGGTAATAATGATCTATCTGCAGCTAGAGAAGTGGAAGATAATAGGGAAATCTGACTGAAGAGTAGAAAAATATGCTGTTTCCACAAATTATCCCTAAAGAATGTTATCCTCAATCCTAACCTCTAAAAAAATGTGTTCCTGCTGCAACAAAAACACTTCATGTCAAGCCATTAACTCTATGACTATCTGGCCAGGAATGCGCAATGTTGCTACAAAATAGAACAATTTATTTTAATCACCTTGGATTAATGTATTCTAGTCATATCTTTTGTGTATTTTAAGCTTAATATCTTTAGATCATCCTGTCTGAATGTGATTTTATAAATGTCTTTGCTTAATGTTTTTATACATTATTTATCAGAAACTGGGTAACAAGAAATTACCTATTATGGTAAGATTATATAATTATTAAACAGAAATAGATATGTAGTCTGCTAAAATATGGCTAAATTAGATACTATACCTGGTATATCTGTTGTTGAATATGAAGCAAGAAACCCATGTCCATAAAAATGAATGTCACTCATGAACTGTACTGTAATTTCATTACTCTTTGATTCATTTAATTTGTCTACCTGAAGGCCCAAACCACAGTATTTCCCTAAAATAGATACAATAGAGATACTTAACACATATATAAATGTAGTATTAAACTTCTCATCATTTAGTAGACCTATGTGTTTAATCTACACTAAATATAGCAGCTGCACAAGTTTAACAATAACGAAATACAAAATGAACAATATGTTTCCTTTTTCTCTCACGGCAGGTTTTTGAGAATCTCTTAGAAATGCAGAGGTACCAAAGAGGTATAGTTTTTTCAACATTTCCAAGCCCGTTGAGTTATTTAGTATCAAACCACATGACTTAATCATTTTATCAAATATATTGTTTAGTCTTTTCAAGGACTGATCTCCTCATTTGGGAACCCTTTCCAAGCTAGGGAGAGAAACAGAATGATTTTCCTAAATGTATGTGTGTGTATGTATAATATATATATATATATATATATATATATATATATATATATATATATATATATATATATATATGTGGATCTTTGGTTATTCGGGTTTTTCCCCGCGTAGAACTAAAGGTGTAGGGGCGACGTTTCGACGGAATCCCGGGAAAAAACCCGAATAACCAAAGATCCACATATGAACACCCGCGAAAACCTCAGAAAACATATATATATATATATATATATATATATATATATATATATATATATATATATACATACTGTGTGCATGTGTCTGTGTTTGCATCTTTAATTTTAATAAGGGTTCTATGAATTTAGTCCGAAGAATTTGTTGTAATGAAACTTCCTATAAAAGGAAATGAAACATACTTTCAGTGCAGTTTCAGTATAACTCTCCTTAAGATTCAGCAGTTATCTCCCCTTTACTTTTAACTCCCCTTACTTAAATCATAATATATGCTAAAGATTTGCCAATATAGTAAGTGATTACCAAGAAATTTTATTTCAAAACTTTAAGGAACAAGTGCTGCCAATTTTAGTGTGACCTTAACATTTCTAAGCATGATAAGAAAAGCATGTAAAGTATGGCTTATGAAATTTATTTATCATCTGATCTGGTTGATTTTCAAGCTTGATCACTCTTTTGCTTGGGTTTTTTTTCCAAATACCAAATTTAGTCTCATTCTATTCAGTTTAAGACATTTTTCATACTGCTGGACATGTAGAAGGATAAAATCTATGCTCCCTTATATTCTTTTTATAATTCCATTGAGTTATCAAAACTAAAAATTCATTTTTAGCAGACTAAAATCTTTTACATAATCGTACTAAAATAAGCTGTACATAAAGAGAATAAAAGTAGAGAATTATTTGGGCCAGTGAACTCTACTTGTAAATCAAGATGGACAGATCTTGGCCATTTAAAGAACTCAAGTTTTGCTTTTTGCTTTAGACAAAATCACTTTTCATATAAACTGAAGAAGTATAAATTTGCTATATGTATTTTTGTGACAGATACTTTATACCAAGTAATGAATCAAAACAGTGCTCTACTGAATACATATATGTCTTTTTAAATGATTTTTAATGAAATAAACAATCAATATTATTAAAAGTGCAGAATGTATGAATGAAAATAAAATAAAAACAAGCAAAACAGAAATAAACTTCAGGGAATATGTAATTTTAAAAATAAATATGAGTATGTTAAACATTCATTTGTACAAGGCTAATTAGGAAAAAGGACAGTGTAGTGAAGAAATATTACAGTAAAGCCCTTTGTCCAGGGCTTTTCAAAACCTGTTCAACTCTGTGTTATCACAAAATCAGGTAACATTTTGCTTTGCATACCAAATTATTCATAGAAATTGGGCACAGAAAAAAGAAAAAAATCATAAACATTTTTCTACTCTTAAGTATATATAATACTTTAGATAAAATATGTCCTTACCTATCTCTGTTCTTGTAGGTCCAATTCCATTATAAATCCTAACATAATTAAAATGACAAGAATCTGAATCATCAATATCAAAATCCCCAAATTTGAGCTGAACTCTCTGTTCAGGCTTTACTCGAATTTCCCATTCACACACTGTGCTATTGGGATAGGAATGTGGATAATTAATTGATGTAAATGTTCCACTTTCAGGACCTAAGACAGTATATCCACATCCATCACCTGCAAAACAAAAATTCATCTGTAAGGTTGCTTTTTCACACTTAGAAGAATGTGTGTCTGCTCTTCAAGGGTAGACTACAAATAAATGTTATATGTATAGATTTAGCTATAATCTTTCGGATCTAGCTACACATGCTAAGTCTAATCTTGATTTCTTTATTAATGTGAAATCTGCACCCTACGATGAGGAAGATCTTCTAACATACTTTATATATGCACATAATTAAAGTAAAATCAATATTATAGTAACTTTGATGATTGCAGCCCACATTAGAAGGCAGTCTTACAAAAAGCTCTTTAGAAAAAAATCAGAATTCCTTAGTGTCTAAAAGTTAAAGACACCAACCTCTTTTAAGCAGGCCTTCAACAAACAGTGCTTTAGAATGGTTTCAGCTATCTCTGTTATGATAATGGATAGTGAATGGTCATGTGCTTAACTTAGCAATATGTCTGGGGGGAAAATATTGAGAAAGGGGCAATTCTAAAATTTCCCTTTACTATTTTAGAATCCTTTATCTAAACTGCGTATTTGTTGAATAGAAAATCACAGCCTGGATTATGGTTTCATATTCATGAATAGCTTTTCTTGGCCTCCTGTTATAATTCAGTTCCTTATAACACACTGTACATTACAGTAAAGAATATGAGCAAGTAATTATGAAAAAGATACCCAGCACTGGGACTGATTTGAATAAGCAGGTTGTGCCTCTGCTACTGAGAAGAACCATATGTCAATTTCATGACAGGGGAATTTTAAACTCTCATTCCCGAAGAATGCATAAAATATCAGTCAAACATAACATTGACTTTACTTTCATCAAAAACCTATTAAATATTTTTTAAAAATTAATATTCTAAAAAAGCACTGTATTGTTTTACTAAATCTGAGATAGCAAAGAATTCTTTGCATAAATTTTTTTACTGTTAATGCAAAACAGATGAGGGAACAACACAGATATCCTTCCTTCCGTGAACTTTAAGACATTATTTGCAAACGTATTTGAATAAAAAGAACATACAGTATAATTCTACCTTATTTTCCAGCAAACAATTTGAAATCTTCATAATGTCTGAGAGTATAAGCCTCTCCTGCTTTGTTCAGTAATTTCCAACATCTTCAGTTAGTACAAATAGCATTGGGAGGTAACAGGAGTAACAGTTTAGAGATTGCCACAAGTTTCCACCCTTACTTTATATGATATCCTGCATATTATATTACATACTACTGAAGGTTTATAACTGACGGAAACATTTAATATTCAAGAGAACAATATATTTATCCATGAAACTAACCAAGATCCAAAAAAAAGGGACCTTGTTAAGAGAAAGCAGAACCAGACGTCAGGAAATGTTATTGCTTGGATGCTGTACTGCCCTAGTACACTCACTGCACTGTTATCTGCCAACTTTTGCAACCTACGTTGTGGGAAGATTATGCTCTCTCTATGCATACACACAAAAAAAAACCAGATGCAATAAAAGAATGGTAGTTAATATTTTTAATACTAAGTAAGTACCTCAGAATCTGCATGTCCTTCCATATTAAAATATATTTTATCTCAAAAGTAAAAAAAATAATCTTGTTTTTGAAATTTAGAAAGCCTCATCCAGCTTTCTAATCACTAATTTATTTAAGCATTAATATATTTTGGAAGGAACTAATATATTTGTATGCAGTGTCTTAGAACATATAAAGAATGGCAGTTAAATATGTTTATACTCAGCAAGATTTGTAATTTAATGCATATAATTGCTTTTTTATTGATTCTAGTGACTCAAATTACCTAATAAGGTTTGTATTCAAAAGTGAAACACTTCTTTAAATCCAGAACATGTTCTGGAGAGTATATGTAACTATACATGGTCTTCTCAGTCTTCTGGGCACAACATTTGTGTTGGAATAATGATAGATTAGATTAGATTAGATTAGATTAGATTAGATTAGATTAGATTAGATTAGATTAGATAGATACAGTGAGTGAGTGAGTGGTGGGATTCAGCCAGTTCGCACCACTTCAGCAGAACCAGTAGCTAATTTTTTGTTGCCCAGGCCCAGAATGGACTTCCGGAAGCGGCATCCACAAAGAGAACTGGTTGTTCACATATTTGAATCCCACCACTGGATGGATGGATGGATGATAGATACATAGATAGATACACAGTCAGACAGACTTTTACTCTCTTAATGTTAAGATTAGATAAGAAAAAAAGGACCCTAAATTGTAAAAAAAATCTTAAGGAAGATATTGTGCAATATATTAGCAGTATAGAAATAAAATGCATGGTAAAATCTAATAATCCAATAAAAGACAACATATGTAGGTCCAGATTGAACTGTCAAGTCCTTGGTGTTCTCTGAGCTTAGTTTGTTTGCAGATGTTTCATTACCCAACTAGGAACATAATCAGTGAGACTAAATGTTAGGCTTTCTCCCTGTTTATATATACATAGCAGCTTCTAATAATATAAAATATTAGTATCCTACAAATTCACCAAAGATTTATGGACCAAATATAGAAATGCTAATCATTTATATCATAATCAGTTATTCGTGCACATTCAAAGCTTCTGTATAAAATTTGGCTAGATTATCTGTAATAAGGCTTTTTTTATTTGATGGGAGAAAATTAGAAAACTCAGAGACACCTGGGACATATAAGAACAAAAAAAAAGTCTTCTTCAGTATCATTATACAGTAATATAGTAGAAATGGGAAAATGGATTCCATTTAACCATCACAACAAGAGCAAGTTCCCATATAAAAGGGATGAAAGCAAGCTATTATATTGTAACTGACTCTGAAGAAAAACCTTGTTGAAATGGAGGGAACTGTAGCCAATGAAATTAGCTGCTTTCCACTGGGTAATTAAACCATTATTGGGTAGATTTTAGCATGAGGTCTCCCTCAGGTATTTAATATCATCCTTTGATAATTCTCTTAGTTTGACTACATTTGAGGAAATGTAGGAAATCAAGAGAGATAGTTGAATCTACACAGTGCTAATGTTTAGGTCATTGTGGAAAATCTGAATTTATGCAGTTATTTATCCCTACAATAATGCAAGGCAAAATAGACTACGCATATTGACAGCTGTCATTTTACAGTAGACTTTACATTATAAATGGTTATAACACTGCAGTAGATGTAGTAAAACAGAATTGTTGACTTTAGAATCCATCACATATTTTATCATTAAAAACTAAACACGATGAACAAAATATTTTTGTGAAAAACAAATCCAGCATTATAAACACTTTTGTACATATGTAATGGCTGTACTCTGAAATGGATCCAGGCCCAAATGGCACAGAATGTGAATGTTTTAACTGACTTGAGATAGAACTGCAGTTTCTAAATGTCCCTGATCCTGATTCCAAACCGTTTGTAGTCTCTTCCTTCTTGACAAGTTTGGAAGTTTAGCATGCCAGCAGTGCTATATGTCAAAGTGGAAAAAAAGATGTTTAAAAACTTTTGGCACTTACCTAAGAAAACAACTTCACAAAGAAGAAAAAGAAGGTATTTTACATTCAGAGACCAAACTACATTCCTCAAATCAAAGTGAAATGAATGTTAAATCTAGGGATGCTGTGGTGAGGTGAAGAGAAGGACAAATGTATATATTTTCTGGCACTCATTCTGTTTGAGACAATGTGAGAGCATCTTTTTTTCTTCCCTTTAAAATCCACACTCCTATTCTGAATGAGCCTCCTTTGTTTTTCCAATTCTTGATTCTTTAATTCCATCCCATCATTTCACATACTGTAATCCTTTCAAGTCTTTTACTTTACATTGTTTAAATCTATACTGTTTAAAGCCAATGGGTTTTTTTAAGTGCAAACAATATTTTATCTTTGCCAGCAGTATCTCTGCTTCTGCCCTTATTTGGCCTCACTGATAGATGTATTTGTATGTTAGGTAGTGCTAACATATTACAAAAATTATAGATGGAAAGGGAGGTTCATTCACTTGAGCAATGCTAATGTAGAAGCAGGCTCCTCATACAGATTCTATTTCCAAAAGACTGTATAATTTGAAATCCTCACCATTTCTAAAAAAGTAATGCATTTCAACTAAATTTTATGTTTACTTTCTTGTTAGTAAAGTTCTATGGTCAGAGACAGAGTGATCCTAAGTTGTTTACAAAGTCCAGCAATACAAATAAAAAATAAGCATATTAAACAATACAGTTCAAAATAATCCACTTCCAATTACACACACCTTTTCATCAAGCAGACTAAATGTTCTCATTATTCCTAAACATCAATTGGATTGCAGTTTGCAAAACAGACTAACTTATTGGCTGGCATCATGCCCTCAGTGCTTCTTGAATGTACCCCGTTCTGCCTGTTTTTCCAGAACTAGAGAAACTTTTGAATTGGGCTACACTACTAGTCTACAAAGGACTAGGTCTTGTTTATTTTTGCTGCAATAAATTAAAAGGGGATGTTCTGGAGATGACAGTGTATTTTTTCCCACTATTGGGGTGTTGTTGTTTTTTGGCCTATTCGGGATACACTTAATTCTTTTACGACTTCTTTTAAAAAGAAAAAAAGAAAAAGCAAGCACTTCTTTCAGGCGGACGTTCAGCTTAATCAGCTAAGATGCAACGAGATGAGACTTTTTTTTTGTTCGCGGCAAAAAGTTGCGAAAACTCTCTGGGCTTTCTGGGCAGAGAGAGAAACGGTAGCCCGGACTACAAAACCCTCATTACATTTTAATATAGATCGCATCGTCGATGCAAAATAAGTTGTACGAACTCAAAAACTGGAGTTCAACTGAAAGCAGCCCTTCTACATTTCTTTGCTATTCCAAATTATGAGCCTGGGAAGGGCGTTCAAAGTTTGCCGAACTTCAGGAGCAGATCGAAGCAGCTCGCTACAGATGCACGGAACTGGGTTTATGGGAGGAGCATCTTTGGATTACCCTGCTCCACCTTTTCCCCTCCCTTTTCCCCTTCCCCACGCACTAAATGACATCCGAGGCGAAGGGAGAGGGCGATGCTCCTCCTGGGTGCGCTCCGGGCGAGCGTCAAGGCACAATGGCGGGAAGATTTTTTTTTCCTGCCTTGCTACCGGATCTCCACCTACCTTTCTGAGCAACCGCGTCCCGTCTGAGCAGCAGGAGCAACAGCAGGGAGAGCACCGCCGGCCGGGTCCCCGGGGGGAGGAGGAGGAGGAGGAGGCGCTCGCGGCCGCTCACCATTTCCCGCGTCTCCTGCACAGCAGCCGGTTGTCCGAATGCATCCCGAGCCGAACGACTGCGCGTCTCCGGCCGCCGCTCGTGGATCCGGCCGCCGCCCCCTCCCCTTCCTTTCCTTCCCCCCACCCACCGCTGGTTCCCGCCGCTCCCCCTCCCCCGGTAGCCTCAACCACTTCCGGGTCTGTCGGCCGCCCGGCTACAGCGGCAGCCGCCCCCTTCCGTGCCTCCTGCAGAAGAGGGTCAGCGGGGCTAGCCTTCGGAGCCTTCTCCTTGGCCTGGCTGTAGGCAAGGAGGCGGAGGGAGTCCCGGGCGGAGAAAACGGCAGCCACGCTCTTCGGGGGGGGGGAGGGGCGGGGGGAGTTTAATAGCCAGATGTTAAAGGGCAGAGGCAGGCCTTTCTAAAGGGATCAAGTGGGGTGAATCGAACGGAGATCTCTAGTGTCGCCGTTTAAAGCGTTTGCCCCTTGCGACTGGAAGGAATGGCCAACTCTCAACCCTACTGGACAACCCTAAAGAAAGTAGGAAAGCCCCAACAGTCAACCGAATTTGCCCTCTAAACAAAAAAAATGTACCCATTCCCAGGATGTCTTATCTAATTTATGTAGCCTTTAGATTACTATTTCATAAATGCAGCAAAACCAACCGACAACCCACAAATCAAAAATTCACAGACGTCAAGGTAGCTTCCTCAGAGAGATCTGCTGAAACCAGCGTTTGTTGGAAGAACAAATTTAAGGAGTGCTAGCAAGTCTAGGGACGCAGTGGCTCAGTGGGTTAGGACGCCGAGCTTGTCGATGAGATGGTCAGCAGTTTGGCAGGTTGAATCCTGAGTGCTGCGTAACAAAGTGAGCGCCTGTTACTCGTCCCAGCTTCTGCCAACCTAGCAGTTCAAAAGCACGTAAAAATGCAAGTAGAAAAATAGGGACCATGACAGTGGAAAGGTAACCGTTCTGTGCGCCTTTGGCGTCTAGTCATGCCAGCCACATGACCACGGAGACGTCCTCAGACAAGCGCTGGTTCTTCGGCTTTGAAACGGAGATGAGCACTGGCCCCTAGAGTCGGAAATGACTAGCATGCATGTGCGGGGGAACCTTTACCTTTACCTTAGCAAGTCTGGTAAATGTGTGGGTTTTGTTTTTTGGTTTGTTTGTTTTTTTCAGAATAAAGAACTCTGCTATCTAACTTGATCTCAATCAGAAAGATTTATTTTAGAGAACACAAGCTTAAGATGCAGTCCTGTTCAGGCTAAAATTCACTGTGTCCCATCTTCCTCCTCACACAAAACTTTCTAGAACCATTGCTGTTTATTGCTCCAGGTATTCAGAAGAAAAAGTGTTATAATCTCAGGACACAGAATGACAAGAAAGCGTCTTTTTACTTGCAAGCAATGAGATGTAATAGCACTTTCACATAATTTTTGTTAAGTTTTTATGATAAAACCTCTGACATTGAAAATAGGTTTGAAATTAAATTGTGTGACTGAAATTAAATTCCAAAATTTGCCTTTCTGTAAGCATAAAAAGTTTCCTTGGGGTTGGTCAGTGCTTTCTCTTTGTTACAAAGATTAGCAGAAAGCCATCTGTTCAGGGTTAATAATTGTAAAATAGCTACTGCCCATCTTCCATATTCCCTATCATTAGGATTTAGAATTCACACAAAACCATGAACTCAAAGGGAATATGGAGAAAATTCACCTTGTATGTTAATGAAATTTGTTGTTGTTAGCTCCAAAGTCGTGTCCGACCCATCGCGACCCCATGGACAACGTTCCTCCAGGCCTTCCTGTCCTGTCCTCTAAGCTCACGCCTACTGCTTCAGTGACTCCATCCAGCCTGCTCATCCTCTGTCATCCCCTTCTTCTATTGCCCTCAATCCTTCCCAGCATTAGGCTCTTCTCTAGTGAGTCCTTCCTTCTCATTAGGTGGCCAAAGTATTTGAGTTTCAACTTCAGGATCTGGCCTTCTAAAGAGCAGTCAGGGTTGATCTCCTCTAGGACTGACCGGTTTGATCGCTTGGCAATCCAAGGGACTCGCAGGTGTCTTCTCCAGCACCATAGTTCAAAGACCTCAATTCTTTGGCGCTCAGCCTTTCTTATGGTCCAACTTTCACAGCCATACATTGCAACTGGGAAGACCATAGCCTTGACTATACACACTTTTGTTGACAGGGTGATGTCTGCTTTTTAGTGTGCTGTCTAGATTTGCCATGGCTTTCCTCCCCAGGAGCAAGCATCTTTTAATTTCTTGGCTACAGTCCCCATCTGCAGTGATCTTGGAGCCCAGGAAAATAAAATCTGTCACTACCTCCATTCCTTCCCCATCTATTTGCCAAGAATTGAGAGGGCCAGATGCCATGATCTTGGTTTTCTTAATGTTAAGTTTCAGCTGAACTTTTGCACTCTCCTTCACTCGCAACAAGAGGCTCTTTAGTTCTTTTTCACTTTCTGCTATTAGTGTGGTATCATCTGCATGTCTTAGGTTGTTGATATTTCTCCCGGCAATCTTAATTCCAACTTTTGATTCATCTAGCCCTGCCTTTCTCATGATGTGCTCTGCATATAAGTTAAAAAGGCAGGGAGACAGTATACAGCCTTGCCGGACTCCTTTCCCAATTTTGAACCAATCAGTGGTTCTGTGTCCAGTTCTCACTGTTGCTTCTTGACCCACATATAGGTTTCTCAAGAGACAAATAAGATGGTCTGGTACTCCCATCTCTTTAAGAACTTGCCACAATTTGTTGTGATCCACACAATCAAAGGCTTTAGCATAGTCAATGAAGTAGAAGTGGATGTTTTTCTGGAACTCCCTAGCTTTCTCCATGATCCAGCGTATGTTGGCAATTTGATCTCTAGTTCCTCTGCCTGTTCAAAATCCTGCCTGTACTTCTGGTAGTTCTCGATCCACATACTGCTGGAGTTAGCTTGTAGGATTTTAAGCATAACTTTACTATCATGTGAAATAAGTGCAACGGTGCGATATTTTGAACGTTCTTGGCACTGCCTTTCTTTGGAATTGGAATGTAAATGATCTTTTCCAATCCTGTGGCCACTGTTGAGTTTTCCAAATTTGCTGGCAAATTGAGTGTAGCACTTTTACTGCATTGTCTTTTAAGATTTTGAATAGCTCAGCTGGAATACTGTCACCTCCACTAGCTTTGTTGTTGCTCAGCTTTTCTAAGGCCCACTTCACTTCACATTCTAGGATGTCTGGCTCGAGGTCAGTGACCACCTCATTGTGATTATCAGGGACATTAAGCTCATTCTTGTATAGTTCTTCTGTGTAATTTTGCCATCTCTTCTTAATCTCTTCTGCCTCTGTTAGGTCCCTGCCATTTTGGTCCTTTATCATGCCCATTTTTGCATGAAACATTCCCTTCATCTCTCCAGTTTTCTTGAAGAGATCTCTAGTCCTCCCTAATCTATTGTTTTCTTCTATTTTTTTTTTGCACTGCTCATTTAAGAAGGCATTCTTATCTCTTCTAGCTATTCTCTGGAATTCTGCATTCAATTGGGCATATCTTTCTTTTTCTCCCTTGCCTTTCCCCTCCTTTCCTCAGTTATTTGCAAAGGTACCTCAGACAGCCATTTTGCTTTCTTGCATTTCTTTTTCTTTGGGATGGTTTTAGTTGCTACCTCTTGTACAATGTTGCGCACCTCTGTCCATAGTTCTTCAGGCACTCTGTCTATCAGATCTAATTCCTTAAATCTATTTGTCACCTCTACTGTATATTCAACAGGGATATGATTTAATTCATACCTGAGTGGCCTGGTGCTTTTCCCTACTTTCTTCGGTTTTAGCCTAAACTTTGCAACGAGAAGCTCATGGTCTGTACCATAGTCAGCTCCTGGTCTTGTTTTTACTGACTGTATAGAGCTGCTTCATCTTTGGCTGCAGAGCACATAGTCAATCTGATTTCTGTGTTGACCGTTTGGTGATGTCCATGTGTAGAGCCATCTCTTGGGTTGTTGGAAAAGAGTGTTTGCTATGACCATCGTATTCTCTTGACAAAATTCTATCATCCTGTGCCCTGCTTCATTTTGTACTCCAAGGCCAAACTTGCCTGTTATTCCGGTTATTGTTTGGCTTCCTACTTTAGCATTCCAATCCCCCATGATGATAAGGACATCATTTTTTGGTGTTAGTTCTATAAGGTGCTGTAGGGCTTCATAGAACTGGTCAATTCCATCCTCTTCAGCACCGGTGGTTGGGGCATAGACTTGGACTACTGTGATATTGAATGGTTTGCCTTGGATTTGAACTGAGATCATTCTGTCATTTTGGGGATTGTATCCCAGTATTGCTTTTCCTACTCTTTTAATTGACTATGAAGGCTACTCCATTTCTTTTGAGGGATTCTTGCCCACAGTAGTATACCTGATGGTCATCTGAATTAAATTCACCCGTTCCTGTCCATTTTAGTTCGCTGATTCCTAAGATGTCGATGTTCAGTCTTGTCATCTCTTGTTTGACCACGTCCAGCTTTCCTTGATTCATGGATCTTACATTCCAGGTTCCTATGGAGAAAAAAATCTTTACAGCATCGAACTTTCCTTTCACCACCAGATACATCCACAGCTGAGCATCCTTTCGGCTTTGGCCCAGTCGCTTCATTCTTTCTGGCGCTACTACTACTAGCCCTCTGCTCTTCCCTAGTAGCATATTGGACACCTTCTGACCTGAGGGGCTCATCTTCCAGCGTCATATCGTTTTGCCTTTTGGTACTGTCCATAGGGTTTTCATGGCAAAGATACTGGAGTGGGTTGCCATTTCCTTCTCCAGTGGATCACGTTTTGTCAGAACACTGTGCTATGACCTGTCCGTCTTGGGTGGCCCTGCACGGCATAGCTCATAGCTTCATTGAATTATGCAAGCCGCTTCGACACGACAAGGCAGTAATCCATGAAGGAGGTTAATGAAATTAAATTGTACTAAATTTAAGATTCCCCCCATATTTTTAAGCACACATACAACAGTAAAACTAATGGCTACCTCTGTTTAACACATGTTGTACACATGGTAGTTTCAGAAGCAATTTCATGCATTTTGCAACACAATTTTTTTAAACAAGTTTTATTAATTTTTTAATATTTACATTCAAATATTTGTGAAGCAATACGGTGGTTGGGTAATCAAAAGTAAACAATATCAAATAACAAGTTATTTGTAAATAGCATAGGTTACATCCATAGGGATTCCCTCTCTGATTCCCTTAGTTATAACATAGTCAAATTAACCAAATTGATACATTTCTAATTGTGATCTAACATTTAAAAGAATTTTCAATATATTTTCACTAATACATATCAATATCCTGCTTTTAGGTTTTACCTAATTGGAATAAAATAATCTAGGTTAGCCTATGATAAATGGAAGATAGCTTATTTTTTTGGTAACCCACATTTCCCTGTTTCAATATAGAGTAGTTATCCTGTTTACAAAACTTACAAAGTTCATTTCAAAACATTCTTATTTTTTACCGGTAATGTCTATTTATCATCTTAACAATTCACCAATTATAGCAAAATATATTATTCCTTTCCAAATTCTATAGTATATATCGATTCTAATAACCAACTTTAATTTAAAAGTTAAATACAAAATGAGTTTCTATATGTCACTTCAGATTCTATAATATAGTTCAGAGTTATATTCTAAAAGTTTAATTTTGTTTTCCTTTAAAACCTAAATATAAAATCAGTTTATATTTTTTTAAATCCATTAAAAAATCCATTAAAAGATATTTTTAGACTCTATCCTTAGGAATCCCAAAAAAAGAGATGTATTCAATTTTTTAAATCTAACTCTCACCTTCCTTTTGTGCCAATCAGATTTCCCTTTTGGCGTCTTTAAATTCTCAGATATTTCTCCCTTTCTTCCTACATCCCTTATTTCAGACATGTCAAACACAAGGCCCGCGGGCCACAAACGGCCCGCCACATGATTGAATCCAGCCCGCACAACTCTCCCAGAAATTACAAAGGTCCGGCCCCCACCACCTTGGCGCCGGCCCGGCTGAGCACTTGCTCAGTAGGAGGCAAGTGCACTGGGCTGGTGGAACCCAGCACTATTTGCATCTTATTAGTCTCCTGCGGCTCCAAAAAAAAAGTGGAGGAGGAGGAGGTAGGAGGGAGTGAGGTGGGACGCGGGGGGGGGGGGAGGACGAACAACACCCAGCCGGTGAGGGGGAGAGATGCCCAGGCCAGCCCCAACCTCCGCAAGTGAAAGCAAGGGAGATTGCAATTGGCTCCTGCAATCTCCCTGCGGCCCGGCTTTCTCTTGCAGAAGGCAGGCTGAAGTGGAGCAAGGAATGCGAATCGGCCGATCTCGCGCTCCTAGGATCTCCTCTGCTCGGGTTCAGCTTCACTTGCTACAAGAGAAAGCAGGCTGAAACAAAGCAAGGGAGATTCCCTCGCTCCGTTTCAGCCTGCTTTGTCTTGTAGCAAAAGAAACTGAAACCGAGAAGAGGAGATCACTGAAGCGCGAGATCGGGCGATTCGCATTCCTTGCTCCGTTTCAGTCTGCCTTCTGCAAGAGAAAGCCGGGCCGCAGGGCTGCCTCCGTAGGTACTGCTCTAACGCGGAGAGGGAAGGACAGAGAGGGAGGGAAGGAAGGAAGAAGGAAGGAAGGAAAGAAGGAAGGGACAATGGGAGAGGGAGGGAGAGAAAAATAGAGAGAGAGGGAGAGAGAGAGAAGGAGAAAGAAAGAGGGAGGGAAACAGAGGAAGAGGGAGAAATAGAGGGAAAGAGAAAAATAGAGAGGGAGAGAAAGAGGGAGAGAGAGAAGGAGAAAGGGAGGGAAATAGAGGGAGAGAGAAAGGGAGAGAAAGAAAGGGAGAGAGACAAGGAGAAAGAAAGAGGGAGGGAAACAGGAAGAGGGAGAAATAAAGGGAAAGAGAAAAATAGGGAGAGAGAGAAGCAGAAAGAAAGGGAGGGAAATAGAGGGAGAGAGGGAAAGAGGGAGAGGGAAAGAGGGAGAGAAAGAAAGGGAGAGAGAAGGAGAAAGAGGGAGGGAAATAGAGGAAGAGGGAGAAATAGAGGGAAAGAGAAAAATAGAGAGGGAGAGAAAGGGAGAGAGAGAAGCAGAAAGAAAGGGAGGGAAATAGAGGGAGAGAGGGAAAGAGGGAGAGAAAGAAAGGGAGAGAGAGAAGGAGAAAGAGGGAGGGAAATAGAGGAAGAGGGAGAAATAGAGGGAAAGAGAAAAATAGAGAGGGAGAGAAAGGGAGAGAGAGAAGCAGAAAGAAAGGGAGCGAAATAGAGGGAGAGAGAGAAAGAGGGAGAGAAAGAAAGGGAGAGAGAGACAAGGAGAAAGAAAGAGGGAGGGAAATAGAGGAAGAGGGAGAAATAGAGGGAGAGAGAGGGAGAGAGAGAAGGAGAAAGGGAGGGAAATAGAGGGAGAGAGAAAGAGGGAGAGAGAGAGGAGAAAGAAAGAGGGAGGGAAATAGAGGAAGAGGGAGAAATAGAGGGAGAGAGAGAAGGAGAAAGGGAGGGAAATAGAGGGAGAGAGAAAGAGGGAGAGAAAGAAAGGGAGAGAGACAAGGAGAAAGAAAGAGGGAGGGAAATAGAGGAAGAGGGAGAAATAGAGGGAAAGAGAAAAATAGAGAGGGAGAAGGAGAAAAAGGGAGGGAAACGGAGAGGGAGAAATAGAGGGAAAGAGAAAAATAGGGAAAGAAGGAAAGGGAGAGAGAGAAAGAAGGTGAGGAGAAAGAAAGGGAGGGGGAGAGAGGGAGAGAAAGAGAAGGAGAGAGAGAAATTAAATTAGTAACATGATTGTTAGGTGAATCTGGTTTCCCCACTAACTTTGCTTCTCAGAAGGTTGCAAAAGGCGATCACATGACCCTGGAACAATATGACCATCATAAATATGAATCGATTGCCAAGCATCCGAATGTAAATCACATGACCCTGGGGATGCTGCAACGGTCATAAGTGTGAAAAATGGTCATAAGTCACTTTTTCAGTGTCGTAACTTTGAACGGTCACTAAGTGAATCATTGTAAGTCGAGGACTACCTGTACTTTATCTTTTTTTTTTCCTTTTTTAGGGGGGGTTAAGTTTTTGACACGTTGCTGGGTGACATTGCCTTGTCCTAAAAGTGGTACAATGAATGAAAAGGTTGAAAAGCCCTGTTTTAGTATACTGGTACTATTTGGTTCAGAATATTTTTTTTCTTGTTTTCCTGCTCTAAAAACTGGGTGCGTCTTATGGTCAGGTGCGTCTTATGGTCCGAAAAATACAGTAGCTCGCACGCAAAACAAGCACGGCAGAGGAGCCCTTGTGTGAAAGAAGCCTGGCAGAGGAGCCGGAGCGGCTCCACTGCTGGGGGCGCGTCTTGGCTGGGGCCTTCCAGGATCCAAGCCGGGCGCCTCTGCTCACCACTCCGGCTCCTCTGCCGGGCTTGTTTCGCATGCGAGCTACTTTGCCGGGCGCTGCTGAGGGCGAACAGAGGCGCCCAGCCCAGATCCTGCAAGGCCCGGCCAAGAGGCGCCCCCAGCAGTGGAGCCGCTCCAGCTCCTCTGCCGGGCTTCTTTCACGCATGGGCTCCTGTGCTGGGTGCTTGAAGTGCAAGGATCACATCCAGGCAAGAATGTTCAGCTCACAGAAAATGAGATTCTGGGCATATGCCTGAAGTCACGAGAGATCTTCCTGAGCCAGCCCATTTTGTTGGAACTAGAAGCCCCACTCAAGATTTGTGGTAAACAGCGGTATAACATAAAATTATGGAAGACCTTCACTGATTGCTTCAACTGCCTACCTATCACTGCCGAGGGCAGAATCCTTTAATTCCAGGCTGTGTTACGGGTAATTTTGCAGGTGCTGGGTTTCTGCTGCACAGGGTAAAGCTGTAAAATGGAAACTGAAGTGGGATCCCCTGCTGCCGGTGTGGTTTTGAAAAGCTGGCATGGGTACAGAAGTGTGATTATGTGTTGAATTGCTGTTCAAGTGTGTGTACTTCAGGGGCACTCCTAGCCTGGGGAAAGTAAGTCTCTGGTCCTTTTTAGGAAGGTTTCCTGAATTTGAAGCCCTCTACCACACCAAAAAGGACATAGAAATACAGGTAGTTCTCATTTACCGACCACAATTGGGACCAGCCACTTGGTTGTTAAGCAATGCAGTCACTCAGTGAAACTGCAACTGACTTAGGTTCTTACTTCAGCTGCCATTTGCCACACAAACCTGAAAAAGTTCTAAATGCAAGGATTGGCTGCAAAGTTACTTTGTCACCACTGTTGTAACTGTACTGTTGCTAAACGAGGACTACCTATCTTACGGCTATGCAATGCTCATTGGGGTGCCTGCAAATGAGCCAATATCCGGCCCCACCCCACTAGGCTTTTTCGGGGGACTCGAGGCCGAAGGGGGAAGTTGGCCCTCTGGGAACCAGGTTGAGTGGCACTCTGCCTGCTTCAAGTGCACCTACCTACAAGGGTAACCCTGGTGTGATTGCTTGATTTGCTGGTATAGTAGAGCTGAGCGCTAAAAACTGTTTTTGTCACCCTGCCTGCCCCTCAGGGGCACTGCTGCCAACTTTCTTTCATTGAGTAAGCTGCGCTGAGTGAGCAGCATTGAGCTGGCCACGCCCACCTGGCCACGCCCACCCGGCCACGGCCACCTGGCCATGCCCTCCCGGCCCCCCGAGGGCAACCGTAATGCTGATGTGGCCCTCAATGAAATTGAGTTTGACACCCCTGCCTTATTTGAATCCAGGGAGACCATCCAAATATCAGTTTTGCAAAGGAAGTGTCCCCTTTGTAGCCATTGAAATTTTGCTTTAATAGCTCAGTTTTTGATGTTTGATGTAATATAGTTGTCATTAGATCAGTCTGGTCTTTTTCTTCTTCCAATTCCATCTGGGTTATGTAGAAAGTAGTAGCTGTTGTTATGGCTGTTATTTGATTAGCGGAATCCTCAACATAGTGTATTTGAAGGACTTTAAAGTCTTCACTCTTAATGTTGCTTTTTGAGTTGTAAGTTTTGTAGTTGACATGGAAATTTGGACTTTAAGATTCTCTGTAGGTTGCATTTGTTGTTCTTTGTAGTCTCCTATTTTAGTGTTAGTGTCCACTTCTGTCTGCTTTTGGATTGTCAGTTCCTCATTTAAGGACAGAGTTTGATTTAGTGGCTTTAAGATGTTAGATTTATCTTGCAGTTTGACTTTAATTTTCTCTGTCATTGCCAAAATCATGTCCAGTATCGGTTTGTAATTAAGTGGTGGGATGTATTCATCCATTTCATTGTTGTTTACAGCTAAATCTTCCATGGAGACTATTTTAATAAGAGTTAATGATTATCCACCTCCAAAAGAGTTGTTTTCAGTGCCAGGTGCTCCCTCACGTATCTTTGAAAGTAATGTCAAGGACAGCTCTGTTATTCAGTCAGCTCTCACAGTAAGAAAAGGATTTACTTGCTGTACCAAATTTTGCCACAGGATGTCATCAATAGCATACAGAATACGATGTAAATTTTTTTTTTCCAAATTAACATAAAACTTTTGTAGCATTATTTATTTATTTTTATTTATTTATTTATTTGTTTTTATAAACCGCCCTTCTCCCGAGGGACTCGGGGCGGTGTACAGAGTAAGGTAGGTAAACATATTGAAACAATACTGAAAAACAATAGTCAAAACAAACTGGGACCCCAATTAGAGCTATCAGGCCAGGCCGGACTGCTGGAACAGGTAAGTTTTTAAGTCGCGCCGGAAGGTGCGGAGGTCGGGGGCCATCCGGATTTCAGTTGGCAAGCAGTTCCAGAGGGCTGGCGCACCCACTGAGAATGCCCTCCCCCTGGGGGCCACCAGCCGACATTCCTTGAGCGGTGGCACCCTGAGGAGGCCCTCTCTGTGGGAGCGCACAGGACGGTGGGGTGTTGACATTGGCAGAAGGTGCTCCCGTAGGTAGTCCAGACCCATGCCATGTAGGGCTTTGTATGTCATTGTTAGCACCTTGAATTTCACTCGGAAGGCATTAGTCCATTCTTTTCTCCCCTTTAATTCACAGCTTGAACAGAAAATAGGGTGATAGATCACCATAAAGAATAGAAGCATTTTAGCAAGTACAGATAAGATTGCTTAAGTTCTTTGCTGAATCACTTTTTTGAGGCTTTAATGCTTTGAAATTTATTCCCCACGTATATAAACGCCATTCTTTTTAAAAAAGGGAGGAAATTTTCAGAAAATTAATGGAGAACTGGAAGATTCTTTGGCTATTATAGAAATGGAGCGAGCATCATACTTTTTAAGATTTCAAAATATACAGGAAGATAAGGAAGAAGACCCTTTAGAACTGATGACAGAGTTGCTGGCAGACGTACTCGGATTCGGGAAATCACAAATGGCAGGGGAAATGGACCAGGCATATCGTGTTAACTCCAATTATGCTAGAAGAAATAAGGTGCCCAGAGAAGTGCACGTCAGATTTTTAAAAAGAGCTACAAGAGATGAGATCCTGAGAAAAATAAGAGACGAACCGCTGAAATACAAAGAAATTGTGGTTCTCAAGCAAATCCCTAGAAGGATAAGAGAGGCTCAAAGAGACTACCACTTTTTAACTAAGAAACTTGTCAAACAAGGAGTGAACTTCAGATGGCTGATTCCAGAAGGGATCTTAATCTACTGGGATACAAAAAGATATAGACTAGATACACCACTTAAAGCATTGGAGTTCTTTGATAGCCACAGAACCTTTCTGGAGAGAGATGACTCGGAATCCAAGAAACAAGACGAATCGCAAGTGGAAAGTGAGACTGATCAAAGAGTAAGAGAAGAAACCAAAGAAACTAAAACTATACATGCTTATCCAGAAGAGGGCGCAAGACCAAGAGACCAGAGACAGATAAGATCGACTAGGAGATTAAGACCCAGATATAATTGAAAAAGATGTAAGAAATTGGGATTTTATCAATAAATATCAATGGCTTAAACTCCCCCTCTAAAAGGTGGAAAACTCTTACACGTTTACAAAAATTAAAAATGGATATAATTTGTCTTCAAGAAACCCATATAAAGAGACAACATATCAAAATCTTAGACTTAGAACAACCAAAAATTGGCAAACTTTACAGTGTCATCCCAAAAGAAAAGAGGAGTAGCCTTTTATAACAAAGAAAAGATGATGCCCAAACAAATTTATGCAGATGATGAGGGGAGAATTTTAATAGTTGAAATTATGATGGACCAAAAGCAGATATTAATGATTGGAATATATGCACTGAATGACAAACAAGAACAATTTTATCTTGAACTATATAAGAAAATATTAGACTCAAATTACCAAAACTTTTGTATAATGGGAGACTTTAATGCAATAGGGGATGGAACCTTGGACTATAAAAATGCTGAACAAGGACGGAAAGGAGGAAATTTATTTCCTAAAGCATTTTCAAAAATGATAGAAGAATTTAGTATTTTAGATATATGGTGAGAGAAAAACCCAGAGAAACTACATTATACTTTTTACTCGAGTAGACATAAATCATGGTCGAGAATTGACATGATATGGATGTCTTTGGATCTGAAACTGATGATCCAAGAGGTGGAAATTGAAACCAATGACTGGGCAGACCACAATCCAATAAAAATGATATGGAAAGGAATTAAGAAGAAACCTAGATGGTCCCTAAATACATTGATAATGAAAGACAAAAAATTCCTGCAATTAGCAATAAAGGAAATGGAATTCTTCTTTAAAATCAATAACAAGGAAGAAACATCACTTCAAAATGTTTGGGACACTGCCAAAGCATACTTTAGAGGCCTGGCCATAACTTATATTGCTAAGAAGAACAAAGAAAAGAAACAACTTCAATTAAAGCTGAGGGAAGAACTTAGAGAACTAGGACTAGAATTACAAATACATCCAGATAAACTAATACTCAAGAAACAAATGGAAATAATAAAGCACAAATTAAATTTAGCTGAGATGGAATTAATGGCTCAACAGATCAAAGGGGCCAAACAGAACTTTTTTGAAAATGCTTACAAGCCGGGAAGATGGCTAGCATATAGATTGAGAAAGGAAAAAGAAAAGAAAATAATAAAGAAACTCCAAGATACAAAAGGAGAAATACAGTTTCAAAATGATGCAGTCAGAAAATTGTGAAAGAATATTATGAGACTCTTTATAAAGCAAAGGAAATTTCTAAGGAAAAAATAGAGCAGTATTTAATAAAAGCAAATTTACCGAAAATTCCTCAGAATATCCGAAACATATTGAATGAACCAATAACAATGACGGAGACTACAGAAGCTATAAAAAGGCAAAAAAAGGACAAAACTCCAGGGCCAGATGGACTACATTGCGTTACAAGACGTGCTTACTCCAATCTTGAAATAACTTTGTAATGAAACTCTTCTGAAAACCAAAATACCAAAGACATGGTCTGAAGCTAATATCACTTTAATTCCTAAAGAAGATGTAGATTTGATACATATAAAAAAATATAGACCAATTTCATTGCTAAATGTAGACTATAAAATCTTCGCCTCAATAATGGCAGAAAGAATCTAAAAAAAATTGATTGAATTTATACACACAGATCAAAATGGCTTCCTGCCTAAAAGACAGATAAAAAACAATTTAAGAACAATCTTGGATGTTTTAGAGTATTATGAAGCCCATCCAGGCAAACAGATGGTTTTGATATTTCTTGATGCGCAAAAGGCGTTTGATAACTTAAATTGGCAATTTATGTTTCAGCAACTTTTGGAAATGGATTTTGGAGAAAACTTCATGAATGCAATTTATGCAATTTATGATAAACAGACTGCTAGAGTAATTGTAAATGGAGACTAGACAGAAAACTGATATTAAAAAGGGCACAAGACAAGGATGTCCTTTATCACCATTGCTATTCATATTAACGTTGGAAGTATTGAACAGAAATATTAGACAAGACTTTGAGATCAAAGGACTGGAGATAAAGGGTGAAAAATATAAATTGCAGGCATTCGCAGATGACTTGGTCTTTATACTGGAAGAACCTCTGGAAACAAGCACAAAACTGTTGGCCACAATAGAACAATATGGTGAGGTGGCAGGCCTGATAATAAATATAGAAAAGACCAAAGTTTTGACAAAGAACTTAACAGAAAAACAGAAAATGCAATTTGCAATAAAAACAAATCTTCAATTAGTTACAAAAGTTAAATACTTGGGAATTTATTTAACAGCAAGATGTATAACACTGAAAGAGGACAACTATACAAAAATATTAAAGCAAATAAAACTGGGCTTAGAAAAGTGGGGGGGCGGAGCCAACTGTCAGAGCGGGCGGCTGTGTGAACGGAGCTCTCTCCTCGCACAACCTCTCACCCAGTGTTCGCGGGGGCTTTTCGGAGCTTCAGGAGGTCCTGTAGGGACATCCGAAGTTGCAGGCAGCCCGGAGAACCTTCATGAGCGGCAGTTCGTGTTGAAGATCCGGAGAAAGTCTGATGCGAGCGAACCGGGGAGAAGGAGGCCAGTAATGGCCGACATGAAGATCTGACAGAGGGACGGAGCTAGCACGTAAGCAGCGGGACAACGGTAGAGCGGAGCTGACGGAGAGTGTATCCGAATATTAAATAGGAAGCGCTTGTGAAAGAGGTACTGGTTCGAAGTGGGAGCCTCACGGAGAGGGAATAAGCGGCGATAGAAGTCTTGAGGGAGGCGTTTGGCAAAAACAGCAAGGGAAAGAAAGCCGAAGACTATATGACTGTATTCTAGCTGGAAAAAAGCTACAACAGGTCAAAGTCTGAGCTTTGGAGCCTTAGAGACTGAACTCTGGATTGTCGGGCGTGGAAAGCGATCAGCTTGGTCTAGTCTGGTCTATCCTGGTAAATTTTGAATTTGTGAACTTTTGAAACTTTTGAAATTCTACTCTACTTGTCACGGGCGGCCATTTGATATAGCAATTTAGTAACTGGAGGTTTGTTTAGTGGGACACCTACTGGTCTTTGACAGCAGAGGAAGACGGAAAAGGTGCCAATTTCTGCGCCGGAAACGGGGGGGGGGGGGAAAAAGAAGAAGAACGTGACTTTGATTATATTCATACTATAGAATTCTATTATATAAATTGCTTAGTTGGTAATAAGTATCTGGTGGTAACTGTTTTATATATCTTTTGTCATAGAGTTAAAAGGTTTATATAAGACTCAGGGTATTATACATTGATAAAACGCTGTTATAATTGGGGAAACATGACAAGTATCTCGGGAGCAACTAAGCCTAGCGCTGGCAAAAAGGCAGCAGCACAGGGACAGGGGATGGCCTCAAGTCCCTCCAATCAGAAATCTATAGAGGATATGCTGCAAAGGGAAAGATCTAACTCGAATTCCTTTAAAGATTTACATGCCCTTTTGCAAAACCTACACGAGGCAATGGCCAAAAACCACGAGGAGATGAAGAGAGAAATAGGCCAAATAAGAAACGACACTGGTGAATTAAAGGGGAAAATCCAAGCGATAGATGATAAATTTGAAGGGATTCAACAGCAATTAGTCAAAAATGAACAAAGACTTCAAGATATGGAAGCTAGAATGGAAAAAGAGGAAAAGAGAGTAGATGATTTAAATGAAACACTCCTTCAGGCTAATAAGGAATTAGAAACAACAGTCATTTTTCTGGAAGCAGAAAAGGCTGCTCATTATCTACGCTTCCAGAACGTTCAAGAAAAAAGAGGGGAAGATCTGTTGGTCATGATGGCAGAACTGATGGCAAAGGCACTCGGTGTAGGGAAGGAGGAAATGCTGGCGGAAATTGATGAAACATACAGGGTCCAAACTAATTATGCGAGAAGGCACAACCTCCCAAAAGAAGTACATGTAAGGTTAGTTAAAAAATCAATTCGGGATGAGCTTCTGCATAGATCTAGAGAGGAACCATTAGAATTTCGGGGCCAACCAATCACCATCCTTAAACAGATACCTAAAAGGATGAGGGATCTGAGACGCGGCTATCAATTCTTAACATCCAAACTAATAAGAGAAAATGTAAACTTTAGATGGCTAACTCCAGAGGGTATTCTTGTTACGTGGCAGGATAGAAGGCATAGACTGGACACGATAGAGAAGGCAGAAGATTTTTACAAACGCCACTTCCATAGCCAAGAGGAAGTAGATTTAGAAGATCAAGATGGAAGGGAGGTAAGAGAAAGAGATACAATACGTGTGGCAATGGATGGGAAGATCTTAGCTACAGAGGATAGAAGGAACAAATCCGGTGAGTTAACAGAGAAACATGGAACTAGAGACAAGGAAGAGAGAGAGCCCCGAATCACGAGATCCACAAAAACCAGAAATAAGTAAGATGAAGGGAGGTGAGTGTAGTATTATGTCTGTGAATATTAATGGATTGAATTCGCCAGTGAAAAGGCGGAAATTTTTTAATAGGCTTATTCACCAACAATTGGATATCGTGGCAATACAAGAAGTCCATATAAAGGAACAACAAAAATATTTGTTAGTACAACCAAGAATAGGGAACCTATTCGTTTCCTTAGACCGACACAAGAAAAAGAGAGGAGTGGCACTATATGTAAACCCAAAATTGACTGCAAAACAAATTTATAACGATAAAGAGGGTAGAATACTGATAGTCGAGGTTATAATAAATCACAGGAAGGTCATGATGGTAGAGATATATGCCCCAAACCATAACCAAGAACAATTTTTCAAAACACTTCACAATAAGATATGTAGCATTGATTATGAGGAGATTTGTTTAATAGGAGATTTTAATGCTATCCTAGATATAAATTTGGATTATATGGGAAAGACGCTTAGGAAAAAGAAGAGAAGAACTCTACCGAGATCTTTTCTTAACTTGGCTGAGGAACTAAATATCCAAGATGTCTGGAGGGAAAGAAATCGTAAGGCTAGACAATATACATATTACTCCAACCGACATAACTCATGGTCTAGAATAGACATGGTATGGATGACGAAAGAAATTAGTTCAGAAATAGACGAGGTACATATAGCGACAGGTACTTGGGCAGATCACAATCCTATTAAACTTATCTGGAAAGGTTCCAAAAAAATACCCAGATGGACGCTTCAAAGAGCAATTTTAAAAGAAGACGAACTCAAATCTAAGATGGAGAGAGAACTAAGTTTTTTCTTTAAGGAAAATAAAGCTATAGACACCTCAGTACAAAACAATTGGGATACAGCTAAGGCAATGATGAGAGGGGTAGCGAGGGCATATATGGTATATAAAAATAAGGGGAAAAGACAACAACAGGAAAGATTAGAAGAGGAATATAAGAGCTTAGAAGTTATACTCCAACAAGATCCACAAAAAGAGAATATCAAGCAATCTATGGATCTGATTAAACACAAACTTAACATTCTAGACAAAGAGAAATTGGCACAACAATTGAGAAACACGAAACAAAATTTTTTTGAAAATGCAAATAAACCGGGCCGGTGGCTCGCATACAAATTGGGAAAACAAAAGGGGAAAAACTGGATTCACGAACTACGAGATGAGGAAGGGAGAATATTCCACCAGGAGGAAAAAAAAAAATTATAGCCCAGGAATTTTATGAACGTTTATACAAAGAAGATAGCCAGGCAAGTGTGGAGAAAATGGAGGAATATTTTCAAAGAGCCAAACTACCTAAGGTCACAGAAGATACCAGAAATATGTTAAACGAGGAAATTCGACTATCTGAGGTGATAAAAGCTATTAATGCACAAAAGAATAATAAAGCATCGGGACCCGACGGTCTTCCATCAGAGATTTATAAAGAATTACAAAATATCCTAGCTCAACCCCTAGTGGAGGTATTTAACGCAGTATTAGAAGGCGCAAGGACGCCTAAATCTTGGCTAGAGGCAAACATAACCCTTATTCCGAAAGATAACACAGACCATACATTAATCCAAAATTACAGACCCATATCACTTCTTAACTCGGACTACAAGATATTTACATCAATTATAGCGGAACGATTGAAACGATTTCTGAATGATTTCATACACGCAGATCAAAATGGTTTTCTCGCTAAGAGACACACTAAGCACAACATTAGAATAATATTAGATACATTGGAGTACTATGAATTACATAGCGAACAACAGATGGCATTACTTTTCTTAGACGCCCAAAAGGCATTTGACAATGTTAAATGGTCTTTTTTGTGCCAACAGCTTAGCTTTATGAATATGGGAGAAAAGTTTATAAATATAATTAGGGCAATTTATGACAATCAGGAAGCAAAAATAATTATTAATGGGGAAGCATCTAGCAAGTTTCAAATTCAAAAGGGAACACGGCAAGGCTGCCCCTTATCACCGTTGCTGTTTATATTGACTCTTGAAGTATTAACGAGAACTATAAGAAATGACCCAAAGATAAAAGGATTAACCATTAAAAAGGAAACCTTTAAATTGCAAGCTTTCGCGGACGATCTAGTTTTTATTATGGAGGATCCATGTCAGACGGGACCAAAGCTATTGGAAGAATTATCTAAATATGGTGAGGTTGCCGGACTGCGAATAAATAGAAATAAGACCAAGATGATTGTTAAAAATATGACCAATAAACAAAAAGGTAATCTGGCCGAAATCACGGATATAGAAATAGTCAAGAAAATAAAATATTTAGGGATTAACATTACGGCTAGATGCACTTCACTCAAAAAGGATAATTATGATAGTGTAGTGAATCAAATAAAAGGTGACCTGGAAAGATGGGGAAACCTAAAACTCTCATTATTGGGAAGAATCGCTGTCATTAAGATGAATATTCTGCCTAAAATCCTGTTTTTGTTTCAGAATATCCCAATTCAACTCGACTCTAAATTTTTTCGAAATTTGGATAAATTATCACTAAATTTTATTTGGCAGGGGAAAAAACCAAGAATTAAATTGAAATATTTACAAGACACGAAGGAAAATGGGGGTTTTGGATTGCCAGACTGGGAATTATATTACCACGCCGCGGCCCTGAGCTGGATTAGAGAATGGGTAATCTTGAGAAATAGAAGACTATTAACTTTAGAGGGTCACGATTTGCAATATGGCTGGCATGCTTTCCTATGGACGGAGAAACAAGGTCTTTTCTCGCATTTTCAAAGACACCGGATCAGGCAAGCGCTATTCAATACTTGGAAAAAAATTAGATCTCACAATTACACCAAAATACCGGTCTGGCTATCCACCCTTGAAGCGATAGTTTACCCAAATCTGTTTGATTTGGGTAACATAATCTCATACAAGGATATTCTGAATGAGGAGGGGGAATTGAAACTTAGGAATGAACTAGAATTACAAGGTATAAAACTCGATTGGTGGGCCTACTTACAAATCCAATCGAGATTTAGGAAGGATAAAAATGAATGGGGGATATATACCTCTGAAACAGCATTGGACAAAATATTATTGGGACCGGACTCTAAACAAATAAGGAATTTTTATAAATTACTTTTGGGATATAAGCTGTTTGAAGAGCAAGTGAAAGACCCCATGTTGATCTGGGCTAACAATTTAGGACATAACATCGACCTAGATACTTGGCAAACAATTTGGGATAGGAATAAAAGGATAACACTGGCCTCATCGTATAAAGAAAATTTATTTAAAATGTTTTACCGATGGCATCTTCCCCCAGCCCGCTTAGCAAAAATGTACACAACAGCATCTCCCAAATGTTGGAAGTGTTCTGAAGAGATAGGCACATACTTCCACACGTGGTGGTCTTGCAGTAAAACACAAAAATTTTGGAGAATGATTTGGATTTGGCTGAAAGAAATATTGAAACAAGATCTGGAGTTTAGTCCAGAACTTTTCTTGTTGGGAATCACGAAAGAGAAATATCCTAAAGATGTGCTATACTTAACGATCCATATTATCACAGCAGCTAGAATATCATTTGCGCAAAAATGGAAAAAGAATGAGATCCCAGGACAAAAAGAGGTTATTAGGAAAATTTGGGATTGCGCTGAAATGGACAAATTAACTTTGGAATTAAAGAATAAAGATCAATCAGACTATTATAGAATTTGGAACAAATTGTATCTTTGGATGGATAAAAAGAAAGGTCTCTATTAGGTTTTACAGACTAGCTCACTGTTTTAAATATTGTGGTATTTCACCGATTTGTAATCTAAGTGTATTTAAGTGTATTTTTGATGTACATATATACATGTATATATATATATTTAAACATTGTAGACAAAAAGGTTTGTCAGCTCGCTGGTACTGTGTCCAATGTTTTTAAATAATAAATTTAATAAAAAAATTAAAAAAAAATTAAAAAAAAAAAAGAAAAGTGGAAAAATCTCCAACTGTCAATATTGGGGAGAATAGCTACAGTTAAAATGAATATCCTACCGAAAGTACTCTTTTTATTTCAAACTATTCCGGTAAAACTAGAAAAAGCCTTTTTTGATGAATTGAATACCATAATTTTGAAATTTGTTTGGCAAGGGAAGAAAGCACGAATTAAAGTGAAACTGCTACAGGATGTTAGAGAAAGGGGAGGATTTGGACTTCCAGAGTGGAAATTATATTACCAAGCAGCTATTTTAACATGGATTAAAGAATGGATAACACTTAGAGACAAAAGATTGCTATACCTAGAGGGGCATGACCTGCAGATTGGCTGACATGCCTTTCTGTGGTATGGAAAGAATAAAGCGCATAGATATTTTCAGAACCATGCTATAAGAATGCACTTCTCTTAGAATGGGAAAAAATAAAAGAAAAAAAATTATACTAAGATACCTGAATGGCTCTCAACAATGGAAGCTTTTGCTTACCCAAAGTTAATTAACTATGATAAAATTGTAACATATAAAGACTTACTTAATGAAGGAAGATTGAAATCTCGACAAGACTTACAACAACAAGGTATTGACTTACCATGGTGGCCATATCTACAAATCCAATCGAGATATGAAAAAGAAGTGAAAGTAACGGGGCTCTATAAGGAACAGACAGAAGTTGATCTTGCATTGTTAAAAACAGATGAAAAACTGATTAAAAAAACTCTATAGATTACTGCTTAACTCAAAGATGGAGGAGGAACAAGTTAAAGAAACAATGATAATATGGGCAAAAAATGTTGGTCATGCTATAGAGCTTGAAGAATGGGAAAAGCTATGGGATAGAAATATTAGATTAACCAAAGCTGTATCATATAAAGAAAATTTGTATAAAATGTTTTATAGGTGGCATATGACACCAGTGATACTAGCTAAAATGTTTAAAAATACTTCAAATGTTTGTTGGAAATGTAAGCAAAGACCAGGTACTTATTATCATATCTGGTGGACATGTCCTAAAGCAAAAAGGTTCTAGCTTAAGATACATTTATGGTTAGAGAAGATGATTAAAAAACAAACAGAATTTAAACCAAAATTGTTTCTCTTAGGAATGATAGGCCCTAACTATGATAAGGAGAGCGGATACTTAATGTTACATGTATTGACAGCAGCGAAAATTATGTATGCCCAATATTGGAAAAATGAAAAGTCACCAACTGAAGAAGTATTAATTAAGAAAATATTGGAATATGCAGAAATAAATAGATTAACATTAGAGATTAAAGAGAAAGAGCATTCAGTTTATTACAGAACTTGGAATAAATTTTATCAATGGCTAGATAAACGAGTTAGAGAGAAAGGAATGTGATATGCAACTTTGAATCTATTTGACTAAGAATGTTATCATACATTGAAAATTTAGTATTGTGTTTGATAATTTATGATATCTATCAATGTTATTGTTAGGCTTATTATCTTTATTTATATATATATTTCCCAGACAACATGCTGTTTGCCAAATATTGAATGTTATTGGGGGAAACCCCAACCTTTACCCTTAACCTTTCCTCAACCCTATCCCAAATCCCCATTTCCCTACCTTCCTTTTTAATTTTATAAAACTAATCAAAAATGTTTCAAAAAAAGAAAAGAAGAAAAAGCACCTTTGAGGCTTTCACAATAAGTCGCACTGTCTGCTTTGGAGCATCACAGCTACAGTACATTCCGAAGAGGAGAGCTTTCTCCATTTATAGAGGAAATTAGCACACCTGCCATGTTGAGTCCTAATCCTTTTGGTTTAGTTATAAAACCGGGAATGCTGTGACATTCTAGAGGAGCAATAAAGAACCATTCTTGCATCCAGGCCTGAAGCAGATTGAATTTTTTTATGCAACAAGTTTCTGGCTGTCCTAATAGGTGGATGTCTGGGGCAAAGCTGTTGTTTACAGCATCAGTGATATGGGGGTAGTTCTTATTGTGCCCAATATGATGCGTATAGTGTGATTCAGTTGTGTGTCTATCAATCTGGTATGGCTATTGTTGAAAAGAAAAGGAACAAATTTTACCTAGCAAGATCAAGACTGAATTGAAAGTGAATTTATAAATGATAGGCTACAAGAATGACATGGAAAAATATACTACACTGGACATTCAAAAGAAACTGGATATTGTATTAACAATAGAAAGAGATACATATAAATAATAAGATGAGAGTGACTTGGATAATTTTCTTATAATGTATTTACAAAAAAGGCTTGTTAAAATGTTGAAGAATCTCATTAAAAGGCACAAGGAAAAAAAAGAAAGATAACCAAGTCCTAAAACTTTATTTGAATGGACTATAGATTGAAACCACTCTAATGGCAGAAAGTGAAGAGGAACTAAAGAGCCTCTTGTTGCGGGTGAAGGAGAGTGCAAAAATTGGGTTGAAACTAACTATTAAGAAAACCAAGATCATGGCATCTGGCCCTCGCAATTCCTGGCAAATAGATGGGGAAGAAATGGAGGTAGTGACAGATTTTATTTTCCTGGGCTCCAAGATCACCACAGATGGGGACTGCAGCCAAGAAATTAAAAGATGCTTGCTCCTGGGGAGGAAAGCCATGGCAAATCTAGACAGCACACTAAAAAGCAGAGACATCACCCTGCCAACAAAAGTGCGTATAGTCAAGGCTATGGTCTTCCCAGTTGCAATGAATGGCTGTGAAAGTTGGACCATAAGAAAGGCTGAGCACCAAAGAATTGAAGCCTTTGAACTATGGTGCTGGAGAAGACTCCTTGGACTGCAAGGCGATCAAACTGGTCAGTCCTGGAGGAGATCAACCCTGACTGCTCTTTAGAAGGCCAGATCCTGAAATTTAAACTCAAATACTTTGGCCACCTAATGAGAAGGAAGGACTCACTGGAGAAGAACCTAATGCTGGGAAAGATTGAGGACAATAGAAGACGGGGATGACAGAGAATGAGCTGGCTGGCTGGAGTCACTGAAGCAGTAGGCGTGAGCCTAAATGGACTCCAGAAGATGGTAGAGGACAGGAAGGCCTGGAGGAACATTGTCCATAGGGTCGTGATGGGTTGGACACGACTTCGCAACTAACAACAACAACATAGATTAAAATTGTTATAAATAAAGAAAGGAATATAAAGCTGGTTCATTTCATTTAGGTTAAAAAAGATAGATTGTTATTTCTGGTAAACCTTAATGGATTTTTGCTGAAACAGGACTTGAAATGATGGTGCTTTATGGATTTCTTTATAGATAAGAGAGACTATGAGTTTTTAAGCATGCATAAACACCTTTTTCAGTCAAGGAGACATTAATTACTTCCCTTAATCTTAGCACCAGACCAAATCTAGCTATATTAATCAGCAAGAGATAAGCAAGCACATGGTGGAGCTTATTCTTCCATGTATCTTTTTCATGTCATCAAGATCTAAAAGCTGGAAATAAATCATATGAATATAACGAACAGCTGCCAAGGTGTGTTTAATAAAGTATCATTAATATGAAGTATATTTTAATGGGCTAGAGATTTGTTATTACAAAGTACAGAGTTTGAATATTCGTTCTTTTTGTTTTTAGAGTCTTGAATTTTTCACAGCTGGATGCATTTTTTCCTTGGAATATTGATGTTACCCCTTCAGTTCTGACTTTGCCATGTGGGAGTACAAGTATGCCATTTGGACCTTTACAGTGCAATATCTCACATTCTGATAACAATATCTGGGCTCTGACAATTTTTTTTTCTAATGCCAGGATATATGAGAAGTTTATCAGTGATAAGTTAATTTGATACCAAAGAATGAGAGCATTTGACAGCCAGTTAGGATATTTTTTTATAAAATTTGGTATTTCATGTGTATTTAATCATAAGCAACTTTAGAAAAGGTCAGTTTTCTTAAGAATTTGGTTTAGATCATTTTGTTCCCAACTCTATCAAAGTTAGAACTGTAAACAAGTACAAATAGTGCCAGATATTGTGAAGAAACATCTGGATATATGACTTGTTTCAAAGACTTGGGAGCATACCATAGTTTGCTCTAGTGAACTGGACTAACAAATGGGCTGCGTAAAAGTAGATTGCCCACTTCCTTTTTTAAAACACTTATTTCATTTGCACTTAAACTTTTCACTGTGTCTATAGGTGAGTGAACAGAGAGGGATAGAACATCCTCCGAGATACAGTTTTGAAATTGTAGCTTTTTTGGGGAAACATCCTATATTATGAACTATAAAACATTTTAGCAGATGCTTTATATATTTATATTTATATTCTTTTATTGCCTCTCCACAAGGAACAGCTATCATTTTAATGAATCCTTGAACTCTGTGACTACTTTTTATATTATCATCTAGAACTACTGGAACTAAGAATATTTACAGTACTTATGCAAAAATTTCCAGTTCACAGAATAGAATAGAATAGAATAGAATAGAATAGAATAGAATAGAATAGAATAGAATAGAATAGAATAGAATAGAATAGAATAGAATAGAACAGAACAGAACAGAACAGAATAGAATAGAAGAATAGAATAGAACTGGAAGGGACCTTGGAGGTCTTCTAGTCCAGCCCCCCTGCTCAAGCAGGAGAACCTGTACCATCTCAGACAAGTGACTGTCCAGTCTCTTCTTAAAAACCTCCGGCGATGGAGCGCCCACGATTTCTGAATGTAAGCTGTTCCACTGGTTAATTGTTCTCACTATTAGGAACTTTTTTCTCTAGCTTACCAAGCAGTAGATTGTGGTCTACTTTGTTGAATGCCTTACTGAAATCTAAGTACCGTATACTTTGTCCACATTTTTTTTGCTGGTCTACTAATTTGGTCACTTAATCAAACAATAAAATAAGATTGGTTTGGCATGATCTGTTTTTAACAAACCTGTGCTGGCTACCAGTTATAACTTTGTTTGCTTCTAGTTGTTCTGCTTTTGATTATATTTTCCAGGATCTTCCCAAGTATTGATGTTAGACTGATTGGTCTGTAGTTTCCTGGGTCTGGTTTTTTCCCCCCTTTCTTGAAGATGGGAACCACATCAGCCCTTTTCCAATCCCCAGGTATTTCCCCGGTGCTCCAGGATTTTTGAAAGATATGGCACAATGGTTCTGAGATAACATCTGCCAGCTCCTTCAGAACTCTGGGATTTAGTCTGTCAGGTCCTGGTGATTTATATTTGTCAAGATTGGATAGGTGTTCTCATATCATTTTCCTGCTTATTTTGATTTTTGTTTCTAGTTTGTCTTTTGCAGTTTTTTTTGGTATGTTGTGCTATAATTTCTTTTTGTGTAAAGACTGATGCAAAGAATGGGTTAAGCAGCTCTGCTTTCTCCCTATTGCTTGTTACTTCCTTGCCATCTTCTCTCTTTAGTGGACCTACAGTTTCCTTGACTTTTTTTCTTGTTATTTATATGTTGAAAGAAACTTTTTATTATTATCTTTGATTTCTGTTGCAAGTCTTTTTTCATTCTATTCAGTGATAGAGTAGAAGAACATATTCCTAAAATCAGATTGTCACATTTGACAGTAAGGCTATTAGATTAGGGTCCTCAACCTTAGCAACTTTAACACTTGTGGACTTCAACCCCCAGAATTCCTCTTTGCTGGCTGAGGAATTCTGGGAGTTGAAGTTCACAAGTCTTAAAGTTGCCAAGGTTGAGGACCCCTGTATTAGATGAACCAACTTGGTGGAGCAGTGGGCTAATGCCTCCTTAAGTAACACCAGCTGCCTGCAATTAGTGCAGGTTCGCATACCACCAGGCTCAAGGTTGACTCAGCCTTCCATCCTTCCGAGGTAGGTAAAATGAGGACCCAGATTGTTGGGGGCAATTAAGCTGACTTTGTAATAATGCCGCTGGGGGGGGTGTATGAAAGCCCTAATAAGCAGGCATATACATAGAATGAAGGCTACTGCTAAGCTTGTAAGCCACCCTGAGTCTTCGGAGAAGGGCGGGATATAAATGGAATTTTTAAAAAAACTGTCCTATTTGGTACATCACTTTCCCAATTTATGTGTAATTCTCTTCCAGAGTCAGTTCTAACTTATTTATGAAAGAAATACATATTAATTGAATTTGCCATAATGGAACACATGTAGCTACTGTCAAACCTGTTCTTGGATTAAAATTGACTATCAAACATCTTTTTGGTATGCTTTATAACAAAATATATTCCCCCAAAAAATATTTGAAATATTTGCATGGAGAAAATTCTCCATGAAACTGAAGCTGGAAAAGACCCTGGCGTGTTGCACACACAAAAGCACAAATATTAACCAACTTTCAAAACTATAAAAGGTACCCTGTTGTAGAGGGTAATTTCTACAATTTGTTAACAATAATGTCTTGTTTGTTGCTTTATTGTTAATAAGTGAATGATAGAAAAAAAATGATATTAAAGACTGCCACACATAGCCACAGGAAGTGGTTCAATGAGATTTCCAAAGCAACTTGCCATCTAAAACCTGCTTTTTGATATCCATTATTACATATAAGACTAATACATGACTTCTGAAATGCTTACTGAAGTCATCAACCCTTTTAACTGAGACTCATCACATGAATTTTTGAAATGCCACTCCATTCAGTGTCTGCAGATGTTGATTCTGGGAGATTAATTTTCCAGAGGAAGCATCAGAAAATCATATTTAGTGAAATGTGTGGGAAAAAGATAAGAAATGAGCTGGAGTTTTGAATGACTTTACAATAAAAGCACTGAGCTGATATTTAATAGTTGACTCATATTTTAATGTTACTGCTTCGTGTTTCAATAAAGCCACAGAAAAAATTCCAGCATTTAATTAAATAAAAAATTGATCAAGCTATGGTAAAAATCTGAGGTAATTTTCTGATTTTAGTGAAATAAATGCAATTACTTATAAGTCACTTACTTATATCTTCCTATTTATCAGAAAACATTTTCTTGAAAAATATATAGAAGTGGAGTAATACCAGCAATATTGTGAAGAATAAACTTGGGAACATTTTGACACCACTCCGATGTAAGTTTTATCAGGACATTATTTGAATAGTATGTGGAACCGAAGCATAATGAATTAAATCTTGATATGTCTTATAATGTGTTTTCATAAGTTGATGCTGAAAGGTTTGTCTTCTGTAAATTACATTCTTTGGAACTTTAAAACTTACATAACTTTAGAAATTCTATTTTTGCTAAAAATGGATAAGCTTTCATCCCATCTCTCCATCATCATTTCAAGAATCTGTCTTTGTATTCCCTTAATTATAGCATCCTGTTATTGTTCTTGGACAGTGCAGTAATCAGAGACCCAAACAGCTTCAACAATCAGCATCACTGCCACATGTTCAATGAGATAGTTGCTGCAAAAAAAAAAAAAAAAAGGAAAATGGCTAATCCTTCCCTTCCAATTCTGCAACTCCCATTCTACTTCTATAAGGCCTAAAATAGCCCTGGGCAGCACTGAATTATAAATTCCAACAGAAGGAAAAATGCATGAGAACATAATGTTAATTGTATTTAAATAATTTTAATTTACTGAAGTGCTGTTCTAGCTACATTCTGAAATGTAACCTTCAATGAAACTCTCCGTGGCCAAGATGGTCCTAAGTACTCTGCCAAAGTTAAAGACCCCTTTACTAAGAGGACCATTGATCTAATGTGCTGAATATTGTTCCTATCTTTCTGTTTCAATAACAATTTCATCTATTTTGCATGAATTTAGCATCAGAACACTTATGAGGGGTTAATTTCAGACCTCAAAATTGTACATATTGACCCTGTCAGTAATTGTGCAGAGATCTCCTTGAGCTAACAAGAAGTTGCACAGACAAAAAAGGTACTGAGAGCAGCAAAGTTCACACAGTAACCACACAGATACACTGAGGTGTGAAAAAACAAAATACTTTACTTTGTGGTGTAATACAAAGCACAGTCAAAAATAAACAGTCCAGGTCATACACGTGTAAAGAACAGATAAACAATAGTAACAGTCCAAGGAGTATTCCAAATACAAAGTCTTCTTACCGGTCCAAAGGTCAAAACACAGTTGTTCAGGTTTAACACAGTAGCAAACCAACAATAGCAGTAACAGAGTAACTAACAGTGAAAAAACAGGGAGAGCAGAGAGAGAGAAACTACATCCCTAGCTCCCTCTTATGGCCGTTGGGAGGCAAACACACCCTCGGCCAATCATCACATTTAAAGTGATATCATACATCATGGCTTATATATTTCCAACCCAATCAGGTAGGCTTAATCATATGCCTAACAGCCCCTTTAAAAAAAAGAGTAAAAGTGTCAAAGAACTGCAGTTCATTTTCCTCAGATTTATTTATTAAAATTGAGCAGGGCAGGGGGAAATAGACATTGACTTGTTTACTGATCTCTCTGTTATTAGCCTCTTATAGTAACTGAATACACAGGCAGTTAGTAGACATGCAGTATTTGTTATCTTTCCAAACTCTGCCCAGCACCTTTACTGCAGTGTAGTCCAAGATAAACAATGAATTCTCTATTGTTCCTGAGGCAGGTTTTCTTTCAAAGGCATAAACAGAGCAGTGTATCCAGTGCTGGGGCAGTTCAGAAGGATGAAGAACATTCTACAAATTCCACAGGAAAAAAAATGAAAACATAGCTGCTCCCTAAAAGTATAAATACATTCTGCCCTTTGTCTAGTTTTTACTTATTAGCTATGTTACTGGTGCATTTTCTTGCTTGCTTGCTTTCCATTGTCTATTTTCTAGAAATACTTTCTTTCTTTCTTTCTTTCTTTCTTTCTTTCTTTCTTTCTTTCTTTCTTTCTTTCTTTCTTTCTTTCTTTCTTTCTTTCTTTCTTTCTTTCTTTCTTTCTTTCTTTCTTTCTTTCTTTCTTTCTTTCTTTCTTTCTTTGGACCCAGATTGTTGGGGGCAATAAGCTGACTTTGTAATAATGCCGCTTGGGGTGTGTGTGAAAGCCCTAACAAGCAGGCATATACAGAGAATGAAGGCTACTGCTAAGCTTGTAAGCCGCCCTGAGTCTTCGGAGAAGGGCGGGATATAAATGTAATAAAAATAAAATAAAAATAAAATAAAATTTATTTTTGGGACTTTAGCCCAATCAGAGAAACCAAACAGATTTGCATTATGCTGAAGTTGCTATTATATACATATACAATAATCACCACTATTAATCTGTCACATATGTGTATATATTGGCATTTATATTATAATGTGACTTTTAATCACTGGACATCTAGAAGGGTAATATGCTTAACAACTGAAGTCTTTCCCACACAGTCCAACAGAAATCCATTTGTGCTCAACTATTTTCTACTATCATAAATTTTACTGCACTGAACAGTTGGATAAAATAGATTTTCTCTTTAATTTTATATCTGTTTTTAAGCAATAGTGATGTGTAAAGCTACAGGTAATCCGAATCTCTCAGACTCACACCAAGTAAGGACAGGTTGATTTCATGTAAAGAAAAAGTGCCAAGTTCAAACCTATTCATCTCTGGATGAGATCATCCCTGTTGCATTCCCACAGCTGACTGTAATATAAACTAAGGTTTCCCAAGTGAGCTGCTCTTGACAGTTAGAAGCAATGATGTCATTTTTGGTTGGCCATTTCGAAATATGTAGATAGAATTTAACACAAAAACATTTGTCCTGCTTTTCCTGAAAGCACCAATTTTCTTTAAAGGTATACTGTAATTCTTGACAGTATTTCAAAACATAGGTTTATATTACCGTAGATATATTAGTTTATGAACTTAACACATTTACTTTTGGTACATGCTTATTTCACAGAAATGTAAAACTAGGCTGTTCCAAAACAACACTCTAGATTAGAGGTGTCAAATTCGCAACGTCACGTGATGTGTTGCGATGTATTACAACTTTTTTTCCATTGCCGGCAATGGGGTGGGCGCGGTTTCGCCATGACGCATCCGGTCCGCAGGCTAGCAGTTTGACATCCCTGCTCTAGATTCATTAATTCATGTAATTTTATTAATTCTTGCAAATTTATGCAAGGTATATCTTTTATCCCCTTGAGTCAGAAGGAGAATGGTTGGATTGAAGCAATCCAGTGAGTTTCCATGGCTGAGTATGAAGTTGAACTTTGGTGTCTACAATCCTAGTCAAACTTTAACAATTCAGCCATGCTGGAAACTACTTGCAATAAGCTACCTGTTGTGTATTTGGTTCTTGCAGGCATTGAGCGAGACAGAGGGTTCAAACAGCAACAAACTTTATTGGTAGGCAGAAAATAACAGAAGCAAACTAAGAGCTGTTGCACAGCTATTTATACGGTTGGCTGATAGGCGGCGACCAATAGATTTAAAGCAGCAGTTTCCCGCCCAAAAACCTACTTAACTGGCTGGAGACAGCCAGTCTAGTCTGGCCCAGCAACCGTTACAAAACATACATGTGAATTCAGCCATTAGCAAACAGTTTAACATAAGCAAGTAATTACAGCATATAAGGCCAATACATTACACTACCCACTCTCTAGACCAGGGGTGTCAAATTGCTGGCCCGTGGGCCCATTGCATCATGCAGAGGCCACGCCCACCCAGTTCTGGCAATACGAAAAAATTCACAATACATGACATGGCGAGTTTGATACCCGTGCTCTAGACTAACAGCCAGCACAATGTAAGTGAGGCTGTTTCCAAATGTGAGGAATATTTGGCTACAAAGTGAAATGCTGGATATAAATTAATAAACATCTAATACCCTGTATGCTTTTCATACCTTAATAATTATTTCTTTATTATGATCTAGTTTTTGTATTTTGGACTAGCTAGAGAGAATTCTGGAGGAACTGCTAACTATAGTGCTGAATAAGACATATTTTACACATAATATAAATAATATTTAACTTAGCCAAGTAATTTAAGATTTTTTAAACAGAAGTACCTTTTCCATTGATAGTATATCAATAGTATGGTGCAGCAATGCCCTCTAGTGTGCAAAAGCCCCTAATGCGTTACTGTAAATGTATTAACCTAAATGTATTAACTTTTCTTCCAGCTCTATTCTGATCAAAATTAATTAACAAATCAGGGGATTGCTGATGATGTAAAGTCATGCCAGTATCATCAAGAAATTACCTTAATATAAGATACCTAAATTTATGTTCATATAAATGCTTTACTTACACATATCTGAAACCAGAAGACAAACATTTTATTCATTTAACAAAGTAGTCTACACATATACCATAATAAATGTGTTATTAAAGCCCTTTTGTTGTTGTAAAACAGAAGAGAACAGAAATACAACACATGTCGCTTTTCTTTATTTGATTAGTGGTCAAGAGTTTTAACATATCAGATCTCAGGCAACAATTTAGTGATTTTTTTATAATTCTTGCACTGATACTGTTATACTAAAATCAGATGAAGAAATCATTATATCAGAGCTGATATCTTTAAGTCAGAAATGAGAGTGAGGCATATTGCACAAAATCTGAGCTGGTTTATGTAACTCTCAGTACAAGAGAAACATATCAACTTTCCATTATAGACACATCACCAGCTTTCAATTTCTCTTGCCAATCTTTATTCTGAGAGGAAATTTGATAATAATATGAAGTTGGAATTGTTATGATTAAATGTCATCTTTAGATTAGTTTTTGCCATCAAGTTGTTATTGACCTTACTACATACAGTAGATATTCTCTATTTAAATTAAGGTAAAGGTAAAGGTAAAGGTTCTCCCGCACATGCGTGCTAGTCGTTTCCAACTCTAGGGGCCGGTGCTCATCTCCGTTTCAAAGCCAAAGAGCTTGTCCGAGGACGTCTCCGTGGTCATGTGGCCGGCATGACTAGACGCCAAAGGCGCACAGAACGCTGTTACCTTCCCACCATAGTGGTCCCTATTTTTCTACTTGTATTTTTACATGCTTTCGAACTGCTAGGTTGGCAGAAGCTGGGACGAGTAACATCCAGACCTAAATATTAAGGTCAGTTTATTAACTGAATTGTTATTAGATAATACATTTTTCCTAATGCTGCCAGAATCCCATTAAGGTGCACATATTGGGTTCTGTGTACCTACCTTCTGCTGACTGAGCTTACAGAAACAGCTTTTGTATTTTGGAAGTCTCTCTGTGATCCAGAGCTGCAGATACATCTTGATATTTCCTCCACCATTGGCTGTTTCTGATAAGGGCTGGAGTCTGGGTGGATCTCATTGTTCACTGATTCCCACAGGAATTGGTTATATAAAAGATCATATGGCCCTGACTTCTGATCAATAGCATCAGATCCAGAATGAAACAAGCTTCTCAAAAGATATAACTGTTTCTGAAATCTATCTCCACAAAGCAGAAGTAAAGTAAAGTAAAGTAAAGTAAAGTAAAGTAAAGTAAAGTAAATAGACAAAACGGTTCTTTTGTAAATCACACACAGCTTGTTTGATAAAATATGAGGATGAAAACTGGAAATATGTTCAAACCAGGATTTTTCAAGAGGGATATATGTTCCCAAACCATTATGCTCTTGACAGGCAATCTATTAATATTTTCTCTACATATTTAAATAAGGCTTTCACATGCTGAATGACGTTTCACTGGTATTCTGTCCATCTTTCTGCAAAGTAAACTGCAAATTTCTATTGCTATTTGAGCACAGCTCATACATTGTTTCAAAAGAGATGAAAACTAACAGATAGGGACTTCAGCAATGAAAATAAGGTTAATGATAAACATGTGTGCAGTGTAATGGAAAATAATTGTCATAGAATTTTTACATTAAACACAGTGCTGAGAATGTGTTTGTATGCATGTCAGAAGAGAGTGCAAAGCCATCCAGAGGCATTGTTGATTGTAACAACTGTAAAATTGGAAAGAGCTCAGTGTAACTGTCTTGTCTTATCTGCATTTTAGAATGTGTTTTTTTCCTTCTGAGTAGAAACAAGACAGGAAGCCTGAATGTTGATTCTTTGCTTTTCTTTGCACTTCTCTAATTCTTCACTTGCTACATCACACTGGGGCATTCCAAAGCAATTATTAAATCAGCAAAAGAAGAGAAGGTCTGGGGAGCCAATGCAAAATAAGCAGCACACCAGATACAAATGCAAACATATTTTTGCAGTAGTTGGGTATGTTGTATATTTTCAAATGCCTTCTGAGCATTCACCAAATCCATGGGGCAGTGTCTTCTTGCCTTATCCCACAAATCCCTGAATATTCTGCAGGACTAGTCAAATAACTTTGTTTGCACATGAGAAATATATATAGATGTACACATATTTATAGGTATTTGTAAAGGTGTATATCTTGTAGTGGGTCCGACGCAAGGAAGAGACGCCAGCCGGTGTGTGAGTTCAGCTCTTTATTGGAAGGGGGGGTAGTGAACTAGGGAATGAGGGTTACCTGGCCTCCTTAAATACCTAGCCAGGTAAACGGACAGCCAATGGGGTTGGCCCTAGGTTTCCTGCCGAAACTGGGTTTCCCGCCAAAACCGTTCAGGCCAACGCCCCCTGGTGGCTGTTGCTATGCAGGTGCCTGCATACATAACAGTGTAAATATGTTTGGATAATGGCTATGCAACGTTTGCCAGTTTGCTAAACCCTAAAGATAGCCTATCCAGAAGTTGTTGGCTACGTAGCCTTCTGAAACACCAAAGAAGATAGAGATCACGCAATGCTTATTGAATATTCACTCAGATTTATTTTCCTGCTGTTATTCTCTCACTTTGTGCGTTTTTATTATAGTGTATCTCATTTGTGTCTTGTTTTATTTATGCCTTTAGAGACTGTGGACTCATTATGGAATTAAAAATTACAATGGACTAATGATAGTGTTTTATGCCTAGAGCAGAGGTAGGCAACCTTGTCTCTTTTATGACTCGTGGACATGCTGGCACAGGAATTCTGGAAGTTGAAGTCCACGAGTCATAAAAGAGCCAAGGTTGCCTACCCCTGGCCTAGAGAATACCTCAGCAGGTAATCACCAATTGTTATTTTCTCTTAGTTAAAGAACATGTTATAAAAGTTACTTTAGCTAATAATCTATTCAGAGAAAACTGAAAGTTCATTCATAACTCAAAAAAGCATGTAACCATTTTTCAGAAATGAAACAGAAATAATTAAATCAAAATAATAAAAGCCAGTGAAACAGAACTGAGCCAGAAGCATCTGGTATCACACAAACTAAATGGGCTTACATAACATTGTGGCCCAACATATGACTTATCTGAATAGGGCAGGCATGATGTCAGAGGAATTGTGCCTCCTGTGGTACCTTCTGGATCTCATGAGATGATACTGATTAATTGCTGGGACCCTATTCAACTCCAGGATGTGTTGCCAATTGTCTCACCCCTTCCTCATTAGAATGTGCTCCCTCCTTCTTGGGAAATTGCCAGTTCACTATAGTCCCTCACACCAGCTGCCCCTTCATAGACAGCATTCCTCACAGGCATTTCACCAGTTCTATGAATTTGAATACCTGGCATGCAATGGAAGGTATTGGATAATAATAATAATAATAATAATAATAATAATAATAATAATAATAATAATAATAATAATAATAATAATAATAATAATAATAATAATGGGAAGGGACTTTGGTGGTCATCTAGTCCAACCCCCTGCTCAGGCAGGAAACCCTATACCATTTCAGACAAATGGCTGTCCAGTCTCTTCTTAAAAACTTCCAGTGTTGGAGCATTCTGGAGGGAGGTTGTTCCACTGATTAATTGTTCTAACTGTCAGGAAGTTTCTCCTTAGTTCTAGGTTGCTTCTCTCTTTGGTTAGTTTCCATCCATTGCTTCTTGTCCTGCCTTCAGGGGCTTTGGAGAATAGCTTGACTCCCTCTTCTTTGTGGTAGCCCCTGAGATATTGGAACTATGCTATCCCTGGTAGTTTGTGAGAATGAATGCAAGGATAAGGGATTGCTTTTTCACTGACTATAGACATCAGCTTTACAACTCTGCTTGTTGGTAGTCATCTATCTGTATTTCTTTTCATCTCCCCTCGCCATAGGTGTAATTTGTAGAATTTTACTAAGTTTGTGGGGACACATTCTTCTGCTGCCATGTTTTTGCTGTGGGGTTGGGGTGTGTGTGGGTTGTTGATATTGTGGAATGGAAATGGGTTGCAAATTGGAACACTTTTGTCCATGATTCTGTTAAAGAAACATGGGGGAATTCAAGTATGAAGCAAACTGTACCAGATAAAAAAATTATTTTCAGTTAAAAGAACGGAAAAAATGATCAAACATATTTTTGAAGGATATTCTGAGCTGTAGTTATCAAAAATTGCAGGTGGGAGTGAGGAGAATTATTTTAAAATAAATTCAAAAAATTATTATTAAATTTTAAAAAATGTTATAGATGTGGCAAAGGCATTCACCAATAGATTTGAAAGTAAGGTTTTCATGGAAAACCTTTTAATTTAACATGTCTCATCTAAAGAATTTGTATTTATTTAATTTTATTTAAGTTGTGCTTACTTGGGAGGAACAGATGGTTCAGAATAGGAAAGACAATGAGAGGGTGCCTGTTTTTCTTGTTTAGTAAATAATTACTGTACTGTGTAAGAATGGTGAGATTGAAAAAGATGGCACCTGAAATCAAACCTGAAAGTCAAAATAGTAACAATTTGAATTAAAGGGACAATACGGCTTTTTTAGCTCTTGTAAATCTTCTTTATTTTCAGTTAACAATGAGAAAAATGAAAATAAAAATTTGGGATAGTGTTAAATATTAAGAAGTAAACATCATGTCAAACAGCAAGTGAATAGTGCAATGGAGAAGTGAAGATAATAGACAGTTCCATTTTTTTGGATACTGGAGAAGTAAACAAATTAATCCTAGGGAGAAAGACAATTACGAAGTTTATTTTAAAGGATAAAGTGATTTCTATGGGAATAAAGTTCAGAATAATTAATTGTTTTTCCAGTACTAATGTACAGTTTGAAAGCTAGGCATTACAAACATTAGCTCTGGAAAAACAATTAATTATTCTGAACTTTATTCTCATAGAAATTAGAGTTTCTATGCAAGAGAAAGAGAGAGATCAAGAGAAAAAATGTCTTTGAATTATGGATTTGGAGACTGTTGTTACAGTACTGCGAGAAGAACCAATCAATAAGGTCTGGATAAAATATTCTACTTTTTTGAGGAAATGATTTTTATGTAGAAAAATTTATTCCTTGGTCATGTAACACAAATAAATTATAGACTGCAATCTGCAACTATCCTTAGAAAGTCTGAGGGAAGTAGAAAAACAACAGATAAGATCTGGGCAGGATATCTGACCTAGGTCAATGTCAGGATATCAGGGAAACATCATTGGAAGAGTGGTGGATTGTTGCTAGCATTAAATTGTAATGGAGTTCTTTTGTTTGTCTAGTCACCAAGAGTCAGGTTTGACTCAATTGCACCCAATCATTTCTACTGCCAATGATTATAAGATTGCTTATCTTGATAACATTTATTTGTTCATTCATATGTTTAGTATTCAGGACTAAACTATCTAATTTGAAATTATCTGACTGTTTTCAGTTCATTTTCCAAGATAAAATTTTTGAGGATCATGGCTAAATAACTATGTGGAAAACCCCAGTGCCTTAGACAAGCTGTCAGGAAACAAAGAAGAGGTCACAGGCCACTTGTAGGAAGCTGTCCAGCAAGATTGTGCTCAAGTGAGCATTAGCGTTGAAAGTACAACAGCATTCAGTCCATTGCCTAACCAGTGGCCCACACTCCCTGTCATATCAAAACAGCTGTTTTTCATTCAAATGTTGCACTTAAAATAATGTTTTGAAAGCAATTATGCAAATAATATTTTTGGAGAAACCATTTTTTTGGAAGGGAGTACTGGAAACATTTGGAAGTACGTAATTTTACTTTTTTCCCCTTTTTATAAGAGTTTTAATTTAGCAGGAGCCTTTAGAGAATATGTTCTTGAATATAAGCTGAGGGCCGAATAATATGAACTAATTAAGTAGCATTTAAAATGCTTATAACCAAAAATGATACAATTGTCTTGGAAGTTATAGGTTTATTGATATGAATGCAAGTTACAATAACATTGGAAATAGAGTATGAGCATAGCCCAGTTATCAGTGAATGCTAACAGACATTCTTTGAAATAAAAGCTATATTTCTTAGGAAACACAAGAAAACAAAAAAGCTCACTTGTAACTAAATTAGACCTTGAAGAGATTGAAAGCTGTAATTAAATCAGAAGCACAAATAATAATGGTAAAAGACAGGATGCTCCCTATTTCTTAAATAGAAACTCCTTTAAATAATAATATGAATAAAAAACAAAGAGCCAATGTGAAGACCCTCCCCTCCTCTACCCAAGGTGTCAAATAAGCTAAAATAAGTGCAAACAGATGATACAATGTCCAACACTTATTTTTATTCCTTTCCTCTTTTTGTTTTTAATCTTGAAAATTTCGAAAGTTATATTTTCATAGTAGAATAGCTAAAATAAAGATCTCTTTGAATCAAGCTTAATGGTCACCTCATGAACCAGACTATGTACTTTTCTTGGAATTCACGGCCATTGCCTTATTCTGAGCTGATTTTTTTTATGGCTTTCTAGTCTAGTCTCAGCTCTGGTATTTCCTGGATATCTCCCATCCAAGAATTAATAGGACTTGACCCAATTTAGCTTGCAAGTTCAGACAAGGTCAACCGCATGTTCTCATCTGCTGAAACAAATAGCTTCAATCTAATTATTACCCATCAATCCCTTATTAAATACTTTATAGTTTGTGATCACATTTTAAAAGTTTCCCTGTTCAGGACTTTCAAATTTCATTGGGTGACTTATCAGTCTAGAAGACCATCCAAGGAAGAAGGAGATTTCTTAATACCTGCAAGTTAAAATACTTTAGAATCTGATTGTAGGAGATGTTTGTGACCTATATCATCAGATAAACCAGTGGATCTGGCATAAATATAAGATAGACAGATATGCTACACTTCAGCAGTGAAAAGTTTGGGTTGTCTTTTCCTAACTTAATGTCCTCCTGATTTATCAGCAGTACAATTCCTGAAATTCTCAGAATTTCTCCCTATATATAGAAAGTAGTAGGTTATGAAAGGCTGCTGTGATATTTATAAAAGTCCTGCTGTGTCACAATCAATTGTAAAAAAAAAATGTCAGGATTCATACCATCTTTTTATGCTTCAATTTCAGTTGATTTGCAGCCAGGAAATGGATTGCAATCAATAAGCAGTTTTGAAGATATTGTATAATATAATAATAGAATCTTGACGTTTATTGCCATTTGTCTGGAGTAAGTGTTCCTGGGCTCTCTAAACTAACCCCATTGAGTCTCTTCATTTTTTTTTATTTAAAAAGTTTTACAATACATTTTAACTTTAATCCCCCCTCCCCCACCCCTATCCAACCCTCCCTATCCCTCCCCCCCACTCCCTCCCCCCCCCCCGACTTCCCAGAGCTAAATACATGGCATAAAATCAAAAAACAAACATAGACACCCTTATGTTATCAACAATAAGCTATAAATTCTATCTCTCTCTAGCTCATATAAAATGAATACAAATAATATTAACATTACAAATAAAGTAGAGAAAAAAAAAGGAAAACAGAAAAAAAGCTTTGCTCAAAATAAATTTTCTTAATCCCAGTCCTTATTCATATTAATTTCAAAAAAAAAAGAAAAAGAAAAAAGAAAAGAAAAAAAAACAAAAAAACTTTCACCTGCTATTTACATTCTCCCACCTTTCTCTAATTTCCAAACAATTTCTCAGTTACACGCCAAAAGCGCCTATCTCTGTTAGTCTTAATAATCTCCAACCAAACTAAACTACGATCAAAAATAGTTCTTGCATGTATCACACCAAATGTCTCACAGTTCCAAATCATCCTTAAATTCAAATAAAAGTTCAAATACAAAGAATATATAAAAAAAAGATTTAGGCAATCTCTAAGACAACTTGTTATTAATTAGGAGCTTACATACCCATTCTTAGTTCAACACATACTTTAAATCCATTACCCTAATATACTTTTCTAGCAAGCAATCTTAAATTGTGTAAAATATTAACAAAAAGAAAAAAAAACCTTCTTTCTCCTCTATAATAATTTTACTCCATTGACATTCTAATCTAAAAATTAATCAGCAATCTTAACGCCCCAAAACTTTTGGAGCACCTCTGTCATGACCCCCAAAACTTCTTTAGACCGCTCCTCTCTCACATCTTCACTGTAAGCATGCTTTGGAGATTCCATAACTTTCTGCTGATCTTGCTCTTGCTCTCGTCTCGCTCTTCTTAGGGCGGCACGCGTCCTCTTCTGGCCTCCTGCAGCAACCGATGAAACTGTGACTTGATCCCCTCCAACACCATTGTCCTCTGTCTGTCTATCTGTAACATCTTGAGGCTTTCCCCCACCGTATCCTTTTGCAGCTTCCAAAAATGATAGGGGGGTTGCTTTTAACACATTACTATAAAAATCACGTGCCTGAGCCACAGTAACCAAACGATGTCTTTTACCTTCATACGTCGCCACCAATCCAACTGGAATCTCCCATCTAAACTTAATATCATGTTTCTTAAGTTCCTGTACCAAAAATGCAAAATCTTTCCTTCTCCTTAGGATCTTCGGAGGGATCTCTTTTAAAACCAAAACTTCTTGCTCATCCACTACCAAATTAGTATCATAAGCAGCTTGAATAACTTCATCTCTCATTACTCTCTTTGTAAAATAGACCACCACATCTCTGGGTAACTTCTTCTGTCTTGCAATCCATGAATTTACACGAAAAACTTTGTCCATATTTCCCTTAATTTCAGATGTTGACTGGCCCAGTACCCCTTCCAGAGCCTCAGAAATCAGCTGCTTTAAATCTTCTTTACCATTCTCCTTTAAACCCCTAATTCTAATAGCATACTGCATCTGATTATACTGAACAAGGCTCAATTCTTCGTCCATTTTATCCCTTATATTTTCATTTTCTAATACCTTTGCTTCTAATATAGAGTTCTTTTGACTGAGATCCTCCACTTTTATATCCAGCTGTAGCACACATTCAGCTACGGATTCAACCTTAGACAAAATGTCCCGCCTCATTGCTCTCAGCTTCTCTTCTATCTTCTTCTCCAATTTCTCCATTTTCTCCTCCATTTTCTCCTCCAGCTTTTTCAACTTTTCATCCATCATATCAGACATCAATTGTACATGCTTTCCAAGAGCATCTTGTAAATCCTTAAGCGTCAATGCCGGGGGAGATGCAGGAGGAAACAAAGCTTGCAATGAGGTCTCTTGCACCAGGGAAGACCCCGCATTCCGAAGAGCTTTAGAAGTTTTAGCCGCCATCTTCCCCCACTTTCACTTATTACGCACTTTCACTTTAAAACTATAAAATCCATTGAGCTAGAGAGTAAAAATAAAGAGTCCACTTCACCTTGACCTCCTGTACTGCTCTGCCTGCTTCTTGATAATCAAAAGTATTTCCATTTGGCAGGGGTGGTTGCTAACGCCTGGCTCTGCTCCAATAATCCCAGAGCAAAGGCACTGCGCAGCTCGGAGCAACCCAGGCTTCGGGGGGGCTCATCCTTCAGCCGCCCAAGCTCTCAGCTCAGGCGGCCCCAGAGAGCTCAACCCCTACCTGGGGCCTCACCCCCTCCTCTTCTCCCGAGGAGGGGGCTTCAAATCCATCTAAACAGCTGATCGGCGCTGTTTACGATGGAAAAACACAGCTGCGGAGCGGGCAGCCCGAAAACGGCTGTCTTCGGCGTCGCGTTGCCACTGGAAGTCCGAGTCTCTTCATTTTTGTTTTTGTTCGGCAGCCTGAGGTAAATTGCAAGTGCAATGGATACACCATTCGTATTACTTCAGAGTCAAATGATCTTGAATTCAGAAGTATCATGTATTGATAAAGGTAAAGGTGACATCTGCAGGTACTTTACTACTAGGTGCTATTGCCTGCCTTTAAATGGCCTGCTAAACTTATAGCAACAAAGGAGGGAACAAGAAGTGAGAACATATTATATCTCTTAGAGAAAGAATGAGTGAGATAGCAGCATTATGCAGCTAACTCCAGGATAGCAATGACCTACTGAGACTACCTTAAATTGAGCTCAATTCTTGGTGACCAGTTGGACATGGATAAGATGGCTTTCCATGTATAAGTGATTTGCTATTGCCTTCTGCCTAGTCTAGTCCTTGTTTTTACTGATGGCTTCTCACCCAACTGCTAAGAAGATCTGAACTTGAGTTAGGGTTCTGAGATCAGCCACCTGCTGGACTTTATTCTTTTACCTGAATGTAATCATTAGTTTCTATGATGACCTATTTCCCTGAAATATCTGAAAGTCTAAGGAGAGCAGGGCACCTAGGATATGAGGAACAACAGCCATTTATTACCAGGCAATAAAGGGGATTTTTATCTTGATTAATTTACTGCATTGTTTTGCCAGGAAACATATTTGTATTCTTCCAAAATTACTATTGAATAAGAAGGTTCAAGAAATATACAGTATGTTCCGTGAGTTATTTGAGTAGCTTTTAAATAGTGAGGCATGAATTAATAAAATACTTGTTTAATTCCAGAAAATGTTTTCTAGTGGCATGAAATTTATTCCATTACTAGTACATAATATGCCATAACATATTCTTTTGCAAGAAATCGAACAGCACATGAATAAAGTATTGGAAAAAGTGAACATAGTTGTTTCTTATTAATGGCTGCTCTTTCCAGAGATGTTTAATGGGTTAAGCAATGAAATGTAATTTGACTTTGGCATGTTACTGGCAAATTCCTATGAGTAAGATGGATATTTGGACTGTAAAACCAATTATTTTCTCTCTGTCTTAGACAAAAATTATCTTTGATTGCAGCCCATCATTTTTTGTATTAGCTTGCTTGTAGAAGTATCATGTAGTTTAACATTTTAAAACCAAATATTTTAAAACTTTTTTAAAAATAATGAAGAATGAAATATAATAATAAAAGTAACATTTAAGTTAAACTAATGCAACAGCTAGAAATATTGTTGAAATTAAATCAAATTCCATTATTTAATGATAAGGAATATAGCATTTTTAGTTCTCTCATACTGCTTTCCTTATTAGCTGTTCTGCCAATTAAATAGTTCTAAAATTATATTTCTCCTGAGCTGCCTTATTTATTTATTTTTTATTTTAATTCCATTTATATCCCGCCCTTCTCCAAAGACTCAGGGCGGCTTACAAGCTTAGCAGTAGCCTTCATTCTATGTATATGCCTGCTTATTAGGGCTTTCACACACACCCCAGCGGCATTATTACAAAGTCAGCTTAATTGCCCCCAACAATCTGGGTCCTCATTTTACCTACCTCGGAAGGATGGAAGGCTGAGTCAACCTTGAGCCTGGTGGGATGCGAACCTGCACTAATTGCAGGCAGCTGGTGTTACTTAAGGAGGCATTAGCCCACTGCTCCACCAAGGCTCTTAAGATACATTGCTAAATATTTAATGAACTTTACTCACAGTGTTTCAAATTAGAGCTTTCATTCCTTCTTTTTGTTATTAAAAACCATATCCAACAATGAAAATTGGGTGATCAAAGGTAATCAATAGATATAGCCAGAACAAACAGCTGTTTTCTCTTGAAAATGAAAAGAACAATTCTTTTTAATATAATCCTATCACAAGCTTACATTTTTCCAGAGTACAATAAATACTTTTCGTCTCCTTTCTTTTAACATCAGATTTCCATATTTCTACATTTTTGACTTTCTGTAGCATCCTAGATAATGTCCTATTATTTACCTACCTTTGAATCCAACTCCTAAATCACTCTCAACAACTGCAGATATCAAGTTTTATTCAAAAATGAATGAGTGTGGAATACTGCAACTGTAAAAATCAATGTCAACGAGTTTCCTTGTTCAGAAGGTAGGAACTAAGCAAGTGGCAATCACAACCATAGGCAACAGTTTCCCCTTTCGGTATACCAATGAGAACTTTGAAAACAGGTTGAAGCAGGTAAAGCTGGATAAATGCAGCATGAACTACAAGTTAAACTGAGTTTAAATTTTTTGGCAATGAACAGCATTAAAGACAGACAAACAAACAAACAAAAAAAGAGTACCAAAGCTATGTTGTCTCTTAGGAGAAGAGGCAGGCACTCAGCAGCTGGTTGATAAACAGTTAGTGGAGTTGGGGTTGGAACTGGCAGGTCTGCTGACCATATTCCTACAGAGTTCCATGTGATCAGATAACGTTTTCTTCATGAGGGTTTATCCATTAGCTAATACACCCAATGGATTAGAGTTTTTGAGCAACCAGGTATACCAATTTTGTATTAGTTAACAGATCGATCAAACTAAGTCATTCTGTTAAATAGGACTTTACTGCATGATGAGTGATGTTCTTCTGTTCCCAGATCATTTTATCAGTTCAATGGACTGTTTCTTCATGGATAGCTGGGGAATTCTGGGTAACTGGGTGTTGAAGTCCAGACATCTTAAAATTGCTAAATCTAAAGAGTACGGCCTTTTTCTCCTATTCTTTTTCTTCTTTGTACTAATTTCTATTCTCCTATTTTTCCCAAGCTGTTCTGTAGAACTCCATAAATGTGATTTAAGCAATTTATTGGATTTTGAATTGTATTTTGGCAGAAGAGCTTTCCTGGCTGGCCCTTTAAATGTTTCTTCAGATTGCTTACACATCTTCTAAGAAGGTCTCTGTGTTCTTCCTAGGATATAGGAAAGCTTTTTTAAAAAATAAAGAAAGAAGATCTGCTCTAAATTTTATTCCTGTTTTTTTGGGGGGGGGCATGTAGAGTGTCACAGAAATCATAAGCTGGAAATCAGACTCCCACAGTATAGAAAATAAATTAGAACCAAGACTATAACTTTTTATTATAGCAATAGCAATAACACTTAGACCTATATACAGCTTCATAATGCTTTGCAGCCCTCTCTAAGTGGCTTACAAAGTCAGCGTATTGCCCCCAACAATCTGGGTTCTCATTTTATCGACCTTGGAAAGGTGGGAGGCTGAGTCAAACTTGAGCCACTCAGAATCGAACTCCTGGAGTAAGCAGTGAGTTAGCTTGCAGTACTGCATTCTAACCACAGCTCTACTGGGATACTAAGCATCATATTTTCTTTTTCCTACATCTATTTGCATATGCATTTATTTAGGACAGGCAATAAAATCAGTTACAAATGATTATTGTAAGTCTTCATACATTTAATTTACTCAGAACCAATATACCTGAGATTACTGAACAATCTACTTCTTTAACATTTTATTTTCCCTATCATAATGTTGAAGTTTCATTAAGTCCCCACTAGAATTCATGATATGTAGCACCTTTATTGCTTATCTTTATCAATTTATTATCTTTGGTCTTCAAGATTTCTCTCACACCAATCTCTCCAGTACACTGTTCAATTCCACAGAGTATTCCCTGTACAAAAGTGTCACTCTTCATTAGGAGCAGATCTGAAGCATAAATGCAAGTGTTATGCAAAATTAATTATGCAAATGAGGTCAATGATGAATTATGGAAATTAATAATTGAATAAAATTTTTAACTGTGAACAAAAGGACAGGTTTTCTCAGGGAAAGATAAATGACTGAAGGACAGGAAATATAGGATACAAATAAATGGATAATAAAATATTACTGCTAGAAATACAAGAGGAAGTCTCCTGGGGAAGGATTTTTAGTTGTATTGTTTGTGTATTTGAAATGGAGTCTGTAGCAGTCTGCTGATGCTGAAGTATATTTTGACTAAAAAGCACCAATATACATTTCATAATTTAATCATTACACTTAGAATGGTGCAAAATAAAGAGGTAGCCAATATATTTCTTATAGATAAATTATTAATTCTTAACTCAGATTCCACAGCATGTATTTGATTTCATCTCCTTTTGTAAAAAAGGTAAAGGTAAAGGTTCCCCCGCACATGTGTGCTAGTCGTTTCTGACTCTAGGGGCCGGTGCTCATCTCCATTTCAAAGCCGAAGAGCCAGCGCTTGTCCGAGGACGTCTCCATGGTCATGTGGCCGGCATGACTAGACACCAAAGACTCATGGAACGCTGTTACCTTCCCACCGTAGTGGTCCCTATTTTTCTACTTGCATTTTTACGTGCTTTTGAACTGCTAGGTTGGCAGAAGCTGGGACGAGTAACAGGCGCTCACTCTGTTATGCGGCACTCGGGATTCGACCCGCCAAACTGCCGACCTTCTGATCGACAAGCTCAGCGTCCTAACCCACTGAGCCACCACGTCCCTTCTCCTTTTGTAGGAATCTGTAATTCTAACATAGCGCTGTGTCTAGAGGGAGTGTACAAACCTGCTATCGGGATTCCTTAAACCGGCTCTGCTAAATATGTCTCACAAATCATAGAATTCCCACTGAGGCCATAAAATGCTTATGGATTCCTTAAAATCATTATGAAATAATGGTATCAGGAAGGAAAACAAGACATTGTGATCTTGTTGGTTTCTTTTTGAGGGCTTTGTTTTTACCACTTTTATTTTTATAGACTTAACTATATATTTATCAATTTTCTTTACTAAAAAGCATTGTTAAAATTAAAATTTCCATAAATACTTATGCAATGTAAACAATAAAAATACGTTGTTTCAAACTATTAAACAAGTGAAACATTTAAATCAGTTCCATTTGAATTAGAATAAACTTCATTTTTATTTACAAATAATAAAAATTATTTGGGTATTTCAGTGCTGTATAATTTATAATAATGATCAGCCAGTTTGATCTAGTGGCTAAAGCACCAGGCTAGAAAGTGGCCATTACTTCAAGTCCTGCCTTAGCCATGAAAGCCAGCTGGATGAGTTTGGGCCAGTTATTCTCTTTCTCAGCCAACCCTCCTCACAGGAAGAGAGAAGTAGGAGGAAAAAGATGCGTTGGATAGGTCCATTGCCTTGAGTTATTAGTGAAAATAATAAAGGTGGATACAAATAAATGAATGAATGAATACATAATCATCATCATCATTTATAATAATTATACCATGTTATTTAATACCTTACAAATACTAGGTACACGTATTTGTTACAGATGCAGAAAAAAAATCCCAGTGAGTTCAATAGGTGTACAGGAATGTGAAACCGTTTTTCAGAAATAAAATTGAAGTGGGTTAGAAAGAATTCAGAACTTTTGACCGTGTTAAATTTTACATTTTTTTAAAAAAAAAAAGTTGTATAAATAAATATGTCAGACAGAGAATCCATTTTTCTCAAATAATTGTCCATGTTTTCTTTGGGACCTCTTCACCTTTTTTAAAATGAGGTTATAACCACATTTTATTGTTATTAGATTATTTTGCCTAGACTGAGAGTAGGGAATATGTCCAAATCACATAATTATTGGCAATTCTTGGGATTCCATGGATCTGCCTTTAAACACATATTTCTTCTAAATGTGCTAGTAGCTTCTCTAGTCCTAGCTGTGGCATATTGACAAATGTTTTTATAATGCAGCAGAATAATAAATACTCTTTAGTAATACAAAACCCAATACATTACATGTACCATGTCTTCTAATTTCTACATTTTCCTTTTGTTGTCATTTTATTATTGTTGCCTCCTGTGCCTGAATTTCCCCTATATGGCTACCAGACCATGCAGTTCTTTGCAAACTTTGTAATTTTAATGAAAGCTTGAATGCATTATTTCCTTGAAGCTGTTTTGCAAAGCAACGTGGCCTCTTGCTTTGAAAGATGAAACATCACAGCTGCCTTGATTTGCTTTGTGCTTACATCCTCTTCCACAGCACAAAACCGTTTCCAACCAGTGCAAGTACCAAAAGAGGCTGCAGGATGCCAGAGTACATCTCAATGAGGCAAATAATCTTGAAAAGGTCTGTCAAGCCACCCTGCATAGGCTTAAGGCTTATTTCTTATCTCTTTGACAGTCTCCCTACTAGAAAACATCCTTTATGTGACAACAGCTTTCAGTATGTTTGTGGTTGAAGAGTAGAGTAAGTAATATCTGTAAGAAAAGGAATAACACCGATCTGAAAATGTTCATTGGAGTCTGCTTAAAAGGGAAAACTTTAAAGAGAATAATTCAGCAATTTAGTATATAGATTGCTATTATATTTTACACCCTTATATTTACACTTAACAATTTCTTAAGAGATTTTAATGAATAAGAATTAATAAGAAAATATTATCACATTCTTTAGAAATGGTAGTTCTGTACAAAAATCAGACATCTTTTGGTGAAACCAAACATCAAATTTCACTCTAGAGGTCAGTGTTGTGCACAGATCAGCATTTATCTGAAGGCAGAAGAAAAAATTACCCTTATGAGTAATTTTCCTAGTTATAATCTTATATAAAGGCTGCTACCCTCCTACTGAATTCAGAAAGATTGTTAATGTAGAACTGCAAGATTTCTCATCTCACTAAGGCAAGCACCATTCTTCTGGATATTGATTTGAGGGAACTGCAAATACATACACACAAATCATACACCTAAATAGCAGATTTGCCATATGCATTCTCACACTCAAAAAGATACACACTTGCCTCTTTGAAAAATTTCTCCATGGGTTATGCTACCAAGACAAATAGCATTTATTTGTTTTTATAGTGCTAACAGATGTTAGCTGGGATTAGAGAAGAACTTTCTTTGGCCTAAGATTGTTTAGTTACTAAGTTTGTTTTGTTTTCAGCTTTATATTTAAAATATATTTAGGCTGGCAACATTTTCTTATCTGGGGTTAGTGGCTCAGCTCCTATTTGGTAGCCAGGGGCCTGGGAGGTATTTGCAGCTTTTGTTAAAATACAGCAAAGGGTCATAAGCTTCACTTTTTTTAACGTGTTTCAATGCTCAGTAGATGTGCATAGGGCTTGGATCACAGCAGTATGATGTTCCTTTATTCCTTCTAGCTTTTCATTTCTTCCTTTGCAGATACTACTGTTTGATGCTACTGTCTTTTTATGTTGCAAATAGAATTACTTTAAAAATTACTACAAGAGTTTATGAATTTTGCATTACAGTGGTATTCAATTTTGTCTAGCAGTAAAACCTATCTTACCTGGATCTCCCACATCGGCTTGAGAAACATGGGTGTCTGCGGAATATGGTCAAAAAAAGTCAAGACACAACTATTTTTTATATGTGTTGTATGTCCTTCACAGCACGTAGCGTGGAACTTCAATCATACCATTGTGCCTGACATCTTGACTTTTTTGACCAAACTAGGAGGACATTCATGTGTATCAAAGGCCTGTTCTGGATGTTGGAATTAAAATCAGGTCTGATTCCAAGCCAGGAGAAAGACACTGAAATAAAATGGAAGCAGGCTGCAGGAAAGGAGGTCTATGTTTATTTGGAAGCCAGAAACTTCAGTGACAGCAACATGTTTCTGGAGTGGCTGACAAAATGGGGTTGAGAGTAGGTGAGTTTTTATATATTCTTTGGGGCTTTGTGATTGAGATGCCTGTTCCTGTGTAAGAATATGTCCTTTAATATTTTAATCTGTTGCCAGATTCTTATGGGGTCATGTAGGGGTCATGGCTGGCTCTTTAGGCAAGAGGGGAATTGCAAATCCTAGGTGTTTGTCTGAGCTAACCTTGTAAGCTTCAGCTTCTTGCCTCTTGTGTTGCTTATTTGGAGTTTCTGGCTGCTCTATGTTTGTGAATAGAGTGGCCCAGCTTTTTGAATGGATACAAATACCTATTACTACAGTAAACTAGGCTCTTCAGGTTTCTGCTTGAGCTGGTTTCCTATAGCAGGAAGACTAGGCCTGCTTTCTGCCTTTAAGAAGATTTCTCTCCTCTTCTCCTTCAGGGGAAATATTCTATTCTGCCTTTTTTAATATTAAGAATAAAGAATGTTTTATGTTGGGGATGGAGGGGGCCCCCTTCCTATATGGAGATCATTAAATCATAGAGTTTGAAGGAATATTAACATCAGAGGCCATCTAGTCCATTTTCCCAGAATCATTAGAAATTAGCCAGCTTATAAACTGAATGAATGAATGAATGAATGAATGAATGAATGAATGAATGAATGAATGAATATTGCTAATACTGTTGTACATTATGGCAAAGGTTTTGTTGTTGCATAATAAGAATAATGTTTTTGAAGCTATGGCAAAACAACAATAACAAAAAATATTAACTACCATTGGGGGGGAGAAAAGAAGTAATCAACAGATCTGCTTTCCACTCAATACTTTTCCTTGGAATGAGATCATCATTAGTCATCTCAATCAAGGTTCTTGGATGAACACTGAGATCCTTTTTAGTATTAGCTGAGCAATCAGGACCAGCAAGAAAGATTTCAGGGCACACATGTATTTTAGTTAAACTGGAAGTCCACACAACTGTGTTATAAAATATATTAAAAGATAATAATAATAAAATGAATAAATTTAAGTAATTCAAAACAAAGTGAAGTAGTGAATAAGTGAAAATAAGAAACATTTAATTCAGTCTGAGACCTACTTACTCAATTATTTATTTATTTATTTAGATTTATTTATTTAGATTTATATACCGCCCTTTCCTGAAGGACTCATTATGCTCAATTCAGAACAAGTTACAGCTGTCCAAGCACTTTGAACCAATTCTTATCATGCTTAGCCAATGTAGCTTAAGGAAGTTGATGCCTACATGAGTATCACCTTGGGGAAGGCTGATCTATAATACTGCAACAATTGTAGTTGCAAAAATAAAATTTATGTAATTTTAAATTAGCTTTAAAAAATGATAGTTTTAAAATACTGCTTTAAAATATTCAAAAGTAGCATTAAGATCATATAGGACAGTGGCCCCAGTTAAGACAGTTCCAGCTGAGACAAGTCTTACTTCTTGGCTGTGAAGGCTAAAGTACATTGATCCATGGACAACTTAAACAACAAGACTCACCCAGACAAATGTCAATATTTGAAATGGGAAAAGCAGCCGCAGTTTGGATTGAAAAACAATTTTTTGGGTGGGAAGGGAACCTGCTAGATGTTAGCTTTAAAAAATTTTTTTTGCATTTGTGCATGTTAATATAGAAGCCCATGAAACGTGAATCTGATATTTCTGATTTCTACAAAAAATAGTATTTTTTTAAATGTCATGTTTGTATTGGCTGCTCATTGCTCATTAACATTAAGAAGGAATTTTGCTAGCATTCTGTTTAATGTAGAACATGATATTTGTCCAAAGGAAAAATACTTGAGACTGGCACTGTAATTGGTTTCATGTAATTGTGACTTTATATATTGCAATCATTCCTGGACTGGACAGCCTTGTTTACAGTCTTAGTCACCTCCTGTTTGCATTACTGTAATGTGGTTTACATGGAGCTGCCCTTGTAGACATTCCAAACACTGCAACTGATACAGAATCCAGCACATATAGAGTTTTGGGTGTGTACCACAGTTCACCCAAGTAACAACCACTGTGCTGCCTTCCAGCTGTTTTTAGGTCCACTTCAAAGTCATCACCTTAAAGACCTATATGGCACAGAACCAGGTTACTTGCAGGACCATTTTTCCTGCCTTACTGGAAATATAGAATAGCTCTAAGCTCCTTAGATGTCATCTGAAGGACCCTAAAAGGCATGCCTTTGGAACATTGTCCCACCAGAGATCATAGGGACCCCCTGCCATTTTAGCCTTCCAAAGGATGGTGAAGATCTGGGTCTTCTCTCAAGCATTGGCTGGATGAATGTTGGAGCTGTGAAGATGTTTTGTCCTTCACCTGAGGGGACGGTATGATTTTAATTATGTTTATTGATTGTTGTGAGCCACCTAGAGTTATTATATGTGGTAAACGACCATATACGTGCTTTAAGTAAGTAAATAAATAAATACAATTAAATAAATATAAATGAAAACAGTACAGAAGGGAACATATCAAAAAAACATAGTATGTATTTCAAAAATACTGTAAACAAAGAGCTCCAAATATGTATAGCCACAAAGAAGAATTTTGGTTTATTGATGTTGATCTCTACATAATCAGTCAGTAAAAAACAAACTGTTTATGGGCCGTAATAAAGAAGGGTCAATACATTTTGGTCAGGACAAGACTATGTAACCCACTAACAAAATGTTATAACATTCTTTTTAAAATGTCCTATTAGTCATTGCTTGGTATCCAAACCTCTGACCCCCCATGTGTTTCAGTAGACATCTGGAAAGTAATACATTTCATGGAGAACTACTCAGATCAGAGCATTACTGCTTCTGGAAGGAGGTCCTGAAAAGTCTATATGTCTAACAAGTGCTTATGCTGGCTTGCATGCTTTTTCTTCTTAGCTTCAAACTGAACACCTGCTGTTGGGAAAGCTGATGCCAGTTCTAACATCTGAATATAATTGGGGCAATTGTAACCATGCATTATTGTTCTATTATTTGCCATAATCTTGTGCAGATTTGAACAGGCAGAAAATTCTTACTTAAGTGTTGCCAACTTAGCAATGATATGGAATAAAAAACAAATGTGCATATTTTATTTTATTTTTGTGTTAGACTAACAATTATGATTTTATTACTAATCCAGAACTTGGTAGACATAACTTGAGAGCAATCATATTGCAAAATGAGGACACTACACTATCCTACTAAGAGCATTGCTTCACTTTTAAGAAATGGACCCTGCCTTCCCTTGATAAATACATGAAAACTGTGAGGTCTGAATGTGATGTATCTAAATTTGCTCATTTTTTTAGGAACCTGAAATTTATGATTTACTTAAATGATTGCCTAGTAACACAGTAAGCACTAAGAAGCAACAGGCATCTTTTATTTATTGCAAAAGCACTAAGAATCAACAGGCATCTTTTATTTATTGCAAAAAAAAAATCATATTATGGAAACTAAAGAATGAAAATGAATCCTTTCCCCGAAAACTTATGAAGACTTTCTCTGTCTAGTAAGTCAAGCAAATTAAAGTTTTATTCTAATTTATAGAGTTCTAAATCTTTTTAATGTAAAATGAAATAAATTCTTTGTTCTCTTTGTTTCTTTTTAATGAAAACAATTAAATTGTACTCCTTTTGAAAGGCAAAATCATTAATCTTATTTTGCCACTTTTGTTATAAGAAATTGCCAATACAATTAAATCTATGAAACTGAGGAAAACCCCTGGAACTGATGGTTCTTCAATATATAGTATAAAAAAGTATAATAGGATTTTCTCTTATTTTACTAAAAGTTTGTACTGAAGTTTTTTAAAATAAATTACTGCCTTTTAGTTTTAATGAGGGAAATATTATAGTTATTCCTAAATCAAGCAAATATTTTATTCTGTCTTGAAATCTATACTTTTAATTCCTTCCTGAATGTGATTGCTAATATTTCAACACCTAGGTATTGTATATTCTTTAGCCAGTTGTGCCCTTAACTAAGATGGCCATAAAGCTTTCTCACAACGTCCTGCTTTTAACTATGTTCTTGCTCTAACCCAAAATAGAGTTTTGAGTTGTAGAAACAGAGCTACAATTTCTTGTATACTGTACTTAGAAAGTATTTGATATTGTAATTTGTTGAGCTAGTTTCATTTATTTAGGGTTTCCTCACGTATTTATTTATTTATCTATCAAATTTATATGGCTGACCACTCACGAGGAGTGACTCTGGGCAGCATGTAACAATCAAATAAAACAAGTAAATAAAAACAATAATTTTAAAATATAAAACAATATTAAAAATTCAAATATTAATAAAAAATCAAATATACAACTACAAGGCATGGATAGAGTACATATATCAACCATAATAGGACAGCCATCATAGAAAATTACTCTTCTTTGGGATCTCCAAGTCTTGGGACCGTAACATTAACAGGGATGAACCTAACCTGACCAGAGGGAGAGGAGAATATTCCACAATACAGGAATCATGACAGAGACTACCATCATTCTGACGCTCACCAATATAAGTCATTAATGGATGGTATCTATATCATGCCTTCTCTGCCAGATCTCATGAGATAGCCTGATGTAACCAGGGAGAGATGGTTCATCAAGTAACCCAGTCCCACTTTCAAACTTGCAAGATTGATGTCATATTAACCTTAGGATTAACCTTATTTTAGCTGGGGTTTTTATTTAGACAGGGACATACATAATTTCTTTTAAAATTTGTTTTTAACTTTTGTATTCTGGCTTTTTAATCACCCTGTAAACCGCCCTGAGTCCTTCGGGAAAGGGCGGTATATAAATGTAATAAAATAAATAAATAAATAAATATTGCTAAGCACATTGATTTGTGCTTCTTAGATTGTAAGCCGCCTTGAGTCTTCGGAGAAGGGCGGGATATAAATGGGATTAAAAAAAATATCCCAGGTAAATCAGACAGGAGCACAACTAAATGAACTAATTGTACTTTGTTGTAAGGTACATTAACAGAATCATGCAAGACTGAATGTTCAAATTTCGCAATGTCATATTTAACTGCTTGATCCATTAGGGCAGTCATTCCTAGATTTCTTTCTTTGATTGTTAAACCACTGGGGCTCCTGCCTTTCTTGGGTGATTGTTACCCAGGCAGCATCTCTTCCCCTCATTCCACAAAGTCATCCACACTTTCCATTACATTAACGTACAGTTTCCTGAATGGAGAGTAGCTAGCCATTTGTCATAGCTATAGCAATAGCAAACTCATATACCACTTCACAGTGCTTTACACACCCTTCTTTAAATGGTTTACAGAATCAGCATATTGCCCCCAACAATCTGCGTCCTTATTTTACCAACCTTAGAAGGATGGATGGCTGAATGACCTTGAGATGGTCAGGATTGAACTCCTGATGGTGGGAATTCAGAATTAACCTGCAATACTGCATTTTAACCACTGCGCCACAATGGCTTGTAGCAACAATCTAGATAATTTTATGGATTGGAACTTTGAGTTTAGTTCTAACTCCTTTGTATATTTTGGTATGTCAAATCCTAGGAAGTTTACAATAAATTTGAACTTTCCTGTCTAATTCTATATTCTGTATATATTTATAACTTAACTGTAGAGTATTCTGGCACATTTTATCTCATTCTGCTACAAACAGATAATCCATTGTCTTGTTGCCATACAGACAACAATCTTGCTTCAGATTGAGTCAGCATGGCTAATCTCTCTTTTCATTACAAATCTTAAAAAAGTTCTTTTGTCTAAAATGCCAACTTGGTGCATTAATTTTGTCTTTACTGTGTATCTCTAATAATATGATCCAATAGTTACAAGACTAGCTTCATTATTTATTTTTTTAAATTCAGATTTATATATGCTTGTTCCAAACTAATTTTTTATAAAATATGTTTTAGAGTCCTATTATAACACATGGATCCCTTGTCCGTTTTATACATCTGATATTTTCTATGATCTCTTCTCCGTATACTGACAAGCATAACTCCATTTATCTTTTTGAGATCAGCAAAGTTTAGCTAGGTAAAGGTATTGTTATTATTTATTAAATTTGCCAGCTTGCCAAAAGACAACAGTAGTAGAGAGATACTGATTAAGACATGTGGTATATTATAAATAACAAAAGGGCTATTTCTTGATTTAAAATTTCTGTTCACAGTTAAGAAAATAAAGTATAATGATCAAGCATCTCAATGTTTACAAAAAGGGACACTTTGATTCCCACAATGGATCAATGGCTGCAGAAGTTGATGGAGTTAACACAGTTGGCTAAATTGACTGCTTTGATTAAAGACAAAAACACAACTACGTTTGTTTCTTCTTGGGAACCACTTCTGGACTGTGTGCATGAGGTAGAAAAAAAAAACTTTGATTTTGGGTTTTATCGATTAGATAGGTTTGTTGTTATAGAATGGCTAGTTTATATTATTATGTAAAAGTAAAAAGCTGAGGTTTGATGTTATTATTTTGTTCTACTGCACCAAAGGGAGTCAGAAGTCAATGCCTTTTCTTTCTTTTTCCCCCATTGTTCCTACACTTTTCCTTTTCCCTCCCCTATTTCTTCTATTATTTCCTTTTGCATTTTTGTATCTTACATTATTAATTAAAAAGAAGAAGAAGAAAAGCATCTCAATTTGTTATAGGTGCTTCATTGTATATAAAGGAGTTGTCTTTATCCATATGTAAATCACACCAACAGTTCCCAATACAGATCTGTGGCTGTCTACTTTCCCCTCTGTTATGCTGAATGGAAGGAGATTATTTAGTGGAAATTAGGCAAACACAGGTGAAATCATAAAATATGGAGCCTTGAGGCAAAACATCTGCTACGAGTTTTCTGCTGTTCTATTCTTGATTGTTGCTCTTGGAAAATTCAGCAGTTCACTAAGTGGCAGTGAAGAAAGAACAGCCATGTCTGGCTACCATTTAGTTTTTCTAAGTTTTATTTAAGCAGATGAATAACTATGTTTTTAAAATGCTAAACTGTGAAGAGGAAGAGTATGAACAGCTATGGCAAGTTCACAAACTACTTCCTAAGTCCACTGAACTAGCAAACAAGGATCAATATATGAGGTAATTAATACATTGTGGCCCTTCAGACATTTATTTGTAACACCCAGACTCTCCATCCAGTAAGTAGTTCAATAATATCTAGAAGGTCACAGACTCCTCATTGCTAAAACTACTTGAAGTAACAATGACCCATATTCTTAACATGGTAGTTTGAATTATGACAGCCTATAGAGTCAATGATAAAGGTCATTGAATTTTGGTGAAATATACTTTTAGGTAAACAAATACAGTTATTAAAAATATACGAGCAAAAGCTTGAAATGGTTTGACTTAATTCCAGGTCACAACAATTTTATCAAGTTTGCATTCATATATTTCTGAATTGATTTACTATGATCTTTCTATCAGATACGCTAAACTAGCAAAACTGGGTTACAAAAATCTAGATGACCAAGGGTTTGGATATCATTGTTGTCTATTTGTTAGGCCCCAAGAACGCAGCAAGACATATAGAATTACCTCTGAGCAATTTTCTTTATTATTTCTTCAGCTATAGACAGAAATCTTGCCAAACTAAAATAACTACTTCCATTATTAAAGATTCTCTGAGAATTGTTAGAGAGGAGCTGTATTAACTCACTTTCTCCCAACCAATTTTTGTTTTTTCTTGGTCCTTTAAATTAGAGCTTCATCCTCCTGTGAATGTAGACTGCATTCTTCCATACTAGTGTAATTTTGCAATCTTGGTCCGGTAGCCCACAAAAATTCTGCCTTATAATATGTTTTCTGTTGTGGGATGTTTGTAGATTATTTAGAGGAATACATTTAGGCCCACCTTTCCAGCTGTCTGGTTCATTATGCTTTTCACTACAATATTATATAATTTAAATTTTCATGCTTTTCAAAAGAATTACTAAATTTCATATCATTTTATAGCAAGGATTTTTAACTTGGGATCCATGGATGGAATCTGGGGGGGGGGAATAAATTTGCATGGGGGGCAATTAAAACTTTATCTGCACTGATTTCTAATAGAAGTTTAGCTTTTCATTTAAAAATGTATATGCTGTAGGCAGTAAAATTTATTATGGTAATATCCTAAAAATATGGTTAATTTCAATTTTACTATAGCAAAATATTACATCCTAAATTAGTCCGATTATTGATTTAATAGCTTAATATGAGCACCTATATTATTATACTACCTATTGTTTCTAAAATATTTTAACTGTATTTCAGCGTAATTTGGGGGGGCGGGTTTGTAATATAATATATTTCTATGTATTTTATTTGTTTAAATATATATTTTTGAAAGTGTGTCCTTAAGTTTCAACAGACTCTCAAAGGGGGTCCATGGTAGAAAAGGAGTAAAGAAATTTAATGTTAAGAAATACATTAAATTTTACCACAGGGAGTCTATTGTAAAAAGTTAATTTAATTGCTGAAAACTGTCTTGTTTTGTTAAATCAACCTTCTTTGTTTTTTCATCTTAAGAAAGATGATAACCAATTTTTCTAATGAATTGCTTAGGAGCTGTCAATCTAGCAAGTTAGTCCAAATAAAAACCACTACCAGATGACCTAATTTTATTATACTGTAAAGTTATATTAAGGGACGCGGTGGCTCAGTGGGTCAGGACGCTGAGCTTGTCAATCAGAAGGTTGGCAGTTTGGCAGGTCAAATCCCGAGTGCCATGTAGCAGAGTGAGCGCCTGTTACTCGTCCCAGCTTCTGCCAACCTAGCAGTTCAAAAGCACGTAAAAATGCAAGTAGAAAAATAGGGACCACTATGGTGGGAAGGTAACAGCATTCCGTGCGCCTTTGGCGTCTAGTCGTGCCAGCCACATGACCACGGAGATGTCCTCGGACAAGTGCTGGCTCTTCAGCTTTGAAACGGAGATGAGCACCGGCCCCTAGAGTCGGAAACGACTAGCACGCATGTGCGGGGGAACCTTTACCTTTACCTTTAAAGTTATATTAGCATAATCTTCAAGTCTGAAAGTACATTTCTCTCCCATTGTCTTTATAACCCAAGAAAGGGAGAGTCCCTTCTGAGTTGTTTGCCATGCCCATATTTCTTTTGTGAGCTTAGTTGCCTCTTGTCCAAACATTCCCCTACCTGTTTTTTCCCCCTGTCTCCCAAGGTCATTTTCATGTACCATTACAGGAGCCCAATAAACTCCAAAGAGAAATATTTTTTGAAATAATGTTGCTTTGATTTTATAAGAAAACATACTTAACATTTTAAAGATCTGAAACAATCAGAATTGCAATATAACCAAATACATCTGTCTTTCAAAATGTCTTGTATATTATCTACATTTTATTTTAAAAATTCTTCAGAAGAAATGCCTTCTAACCAACAGGTTTTCAGAGACACATGGACTAAACAAGCAATATAATAAGTTTAATTAATATATTGCTGTTCAGCTGTTTTTGGTAAACTCTTTTCTACCTATAATCTTTTAATAAAAATTAAAACTGAGTAGACAAAGACCACTAATCGGCTGATTCAGAATAACTACCCAGTTTTACAAAGTATGTTTTTAAAATAAGAATTATTCCTTAGAGTTCATTTCTCATGAGAACTAAAGTCAGAACTTAATTGCTTACTCAATAATGTCCAAATATATCTAATGTCCAAATATATCTAATACCAAAGAATACCTACTATATTTAGAACAAAATTCTTGTCAGGATTTCAACGGTGCCAGATAATATTTCTAGCTGGACATATAATGTTACATGCTCAATATCATTTTCATTCTGTTATATTATTATATATTCCCAGTTATATAATCCAGAAAATTAAAACTCAGTGTTAATATGGAATCCAGAGCTTTGAAAGGGAGACCCTTGAGATTTCATAGAAATGTAATTACAAACTAGTCAATGCAGTCAGCAAAATCGTCACTCTCAGCAGGTATAGCAATCTTGAGGCCAAATTCATTTTCATAATCATTATTATTTTCCACAAACTCATAATACTCTTTTTTTAAAATTAAGCTTTATTATAGTATAAAATACAAATACAAGCAAAGATCAAAGACCCTTAGGGAAGGGTCACTAAAGGGGAGGGATACAAGATAAAAAAAGATGAAAAATCAGTGATTTTCACCTTTTTTTGCTGCAATAGAATACAGAATGCAGTTATTTATTTATTTATTTATTTTATTTTATTAAATTTATATACTGCCCTTCTCCCGAAGGACTCAGGGCGGTGACCTGAGTTATGACCTCAACATTTTACTTTACAGTTTAGCTATTTCTATAACAACAAAGTTAATCTATTTGTCAAAATCTAAAATCAAAGTTTCATTTTTTTCCTATTTGAGTATAAAGTCCAGAAGCTATTTCCAAGTGGAAACAAAGCTAGATAAGTTTTTTTTCTTTAAACAGTTAGTTTTGCCATCACTGCCATCTTTTTCTATCCATTCTTCCATTGTGGGAATTTACGTGCCTGTTCATTTTTGCGCAGATAAAATTCTCACTGCAGTGAACATATATGTAACACTGTTCCATCTTTTTCAAGTTCTTTATTCAATAGTCCTAAGAGAAAAACTAGTTTCAATTTTATATTTTTTTAAAGAATCTTCTGAATTAAGACAAAAATCTGGCTCCAATATTTCCTTGCTTTATCACAAGTCCACCAAAGATTATAAAAAATATTTTTTTTACATTTATATTTGCAACAAACATTTAAAGCACTTTTGTACATCTTTTGTACATCTGACAATTTCTCTGGTACTAGGTACCAAAAATAATGTAGGAGAAACAGAGCTTGGGAGAAGGGTCAAAAGAGGAATCAGCCTAGAATCTCTATGTTGCTACAAGTGGACTAATTCCATCTCTTCTTGAATTATGTTAACCCTTATTTAGTTCCAAAATAGTGCCAGCAATTAGTCAACTATATTCTTGTGTGTAAGCATGAGCAATAAATCATGGAATTTAGTATGTGGCTTTTGTCTTTCACACCTGATGGATACATCATTTTATAAAAGTTTTCTTTCAAATTATAATTCAATTCATCCACATATTTCCCTCTACTCAAGCCTTATATTATAACCAAAGTTTTTAGCTATTGAAACACAGTGTTTAACAGATTATTTTTCCAGGTTAAATTAAAAAATAATAATAAACCATAGCAATAATATGTTTATTACAATATCAGGACACAATGCAATTTCAAATTCACTTTTTACAAATTCAAAACTTTAACTTTTCTTATCTAAGTTGAATCTCTCTATAATTGTATGTGAGCCAGTGTTAAACATGTCTGTCTGACCCCAATTCTTCTTTTCTCTTCTGATTAGGTTCATTCATTCATATTATTTTCTCCTAAGTCCAGGAAATTGGTCTCACTGTCATTTCCTGAGTGACAACCAAAGAGATATTGTACAAGAGAGCCTTGTTTTATATTTATTTTGAATTGTTAAATGGCACAGTTTACAAAATTATTCTTAAAATCTGCATTTATTTAAACTTTATCGTACCACAGGTAGGGGTGCCATCTGAATTTCAATTCATGGCTCTCCAGATCTAATAACCTCTTATTTTTTTAGGATCACCTAAAAAATCTTTCATCCAGACCAAACTACAAAGATCAAAGTATAATTTTAAATATATAAACTAAATCAGCCTCACTCTTTAGCATATTGCAGCAATTTATATTAGATTTTCATTTTTTTATTAAATATCCTTTTAGTTTAATCTTAATATTCCCATGTATCTGTACAACTTTAAATATTCATATATATCAGACACAATATTTATCTAAGAATATCTATCTTAAGTATTTAATAGAATATGAATTAAAAAGACATTTTCATATTTTCATAGATACCTGATTTTAATTATCAAAATATTATAGTACAATTTATTGAATACTCTGATTATTTTTCATATTATTTATTTTATTTTTATTTATTTTATTTTTTTTATTTTTATTACATTTATATCTGAAGGGCGGGATATAAATGTAGCTTCTGCACACATCTCAGTGGTTTTCTGGCTGCAAAAAGCTCTAGAATTTAATGTGAGGGTTTTGTGGCATTCTAGAAGCTAAGGACCTCAAGGAAAGCCATGGAGCTCATCATTAATAGGAAAGTTATCAATTCCAAATCACAAAATGGAATTGTGCAATGAGAGCTTTTAGGCAGAAAATTTATTCAACTGTTTAAAAGTAATGCAAATATGGGAAGAAAGGTCTGTCAAAAACAAGATGGAAATATTTTTGTTTTCTATTGTCAGAAAATAGTATATAATTGCAAATGGAAGATCAAAATAGAATGAGTCTAATTAAACCTTTGCTCCGCGAGCTGCATTGGTTGCCAGTTGTCTTCCGGGTGAGGTTCAAGGTGTTGGTAATGACCTACAAAGCCCTCCATGGCATGGGTCCAGAATACCTTGGGGAGCACCTGCAGCCGGCGTCAACTTCCCTCCGCCCAGTACGCTCCCACAGAGAGGGCCTCCTCAGGGTGCCGCCGGTCAAAGAATGCCGACTGGTGGCCCCCAGGGGGAGAGCGTTCTCTGTGGGTGCACCGGACTTATGGAACCATCTTCCGGTAGAGCTCCGGATGGCGCCCGACCTCCGCTCCTTCCGGCGCGACCTTAAAACCCATCTCTTTAAGGAAGCGGGCCTGGCCTGATGGGATGGGGTGGGTTTGTTATTATGACTTTAATTTTAAATTTGTACTATTTGTACTATGGGCATTGTTTAATCATGTTTTAATAATTTTAACTTTTGTATTTGTCTTTTACGTATTGCCCTGTTAACCGCCCTGAGTCTCTTGAGAGAAGGGCGGTATATAAATTAAATAAATAAATAAATAAATAAATAAATAAATAAATCGCCTGTGTGTCTTGTTTATATTTTTTAGGCATGAGCCTATCAATGGTGGTCTTGAAAATTCTGTAAATACTAATAACACTTAGACTTATATGCCGCTTCACAGTGCTTTACAGCCCTCTCTAAGCAATTTACAGAGTCAGTATATTGCCTCCAACAACCTGGGTCCTCATTTTACTGACCTCAGAAGGATGGAAGGCTGTGTCAAAATTGAGCTGTTCAGAATCACACTCCTGACAGTGAGTAGTAAGTTAACCTGCAGTACTGCATTCTAATCAATGTGCCACCACAACTTAAATCATATTGTAATAGAATAAGTATAAAGTTGTAAAGCTGTGTCTTTCTTTGACTTTGGCCAAATTATCATTTCAGCTCAATTTTTTCATAGGATTGCTGTTGATGGAATAAAATGAAGGGAGATTACCACCTTGCCTTTTTCCCCTGAAAAAAGATGGGATATACATGTAACAAACAAACCATTAAATACATAGCATGAAAATTATGCATAGATAAAGTATATGTAAGCATGAAAACAAATAGATTAACAGATGGCATGCACATTTCATAGATGTCGTAAAGAATACTAGCTTGGAACAGAATGTCTGCAGCTGGACATTTAAAATGTGCAAAAAATTAAAAGGAAACAAGGAGAATTGGCCAAGTTATAATATTTACCAAAACCACAGTCTGTCCCAAAATATTTTGCAGTCAAACTCCCCAGTATATATATAAAGCAGAGGCAGAAAAAATATGGTACTCCAGATTTTATTTATTTATTTAGCAGATTTATATAGTTACCCATCTCACAAAAAGTGACTCTGGGTGGCTTACAAGCAAAATTAAAATTAAAACCATTATTACAATATTTAAAAATGCGGACAAACATAAAAGCTTAAAACAATAAAGTAATAAAATATAAAAGTCCCCCAAGACAATTATAATTAAGCCTTATTCAACTATTATGCAGACTCACGAAGGGATCATCCGAGTTGATGGAAGAACATGTTTTCAAATTTTTCTGGAAAACCAACATAGATGGAACTAATCTCACCTCAGGGGAAAAGATTTAGAACTCTTGACATTGCAATGGTCATGGCTATTGGTGATTGAAATCAATAATTTATGAAGGACTGTAGATTTTCTATTTCTAACAAATTACTTATACATTCAAATGTTAACATCCTCCATTATATTTGATAAAATGAATTAGCTTAGAGGGATATAGGAAGAAAAAATATTGTATGGAGACAATTCTGGGATGTGTCACCATTCAGTGATCATCACTTCAGATATTCATCTGTCTTCATAATGAGAGGCAGTTTGGTGTAAAGGTTAAGACACCAGTATTAAAACCAGGAGACTGGGAGTTTAGTCTTGCTTTAGGCACAAATGGGTCATCCACAGCTGACTGACCTTGGGCCAATTATTCTCTCTCAGTCCTAGGAAGAAGGCAGTAGCAAACCATTTCTGAAAAACATTGCCAAGAAAACTGCAGAGGCTACACCTGGCAATGGACAGGAGTCAAACACTAACTCAAAGGCACCCAAACACAAATATTTCATAATGATAGGAATCACCTGAAATGCTGTAGTGATTGTGCTCCTTATTTTTTTGCCAATCTTATGTTCTTCCAATTATTTTTTGTTATTTTATAAATGCTTTTTATATAATTATTTTATTTATTTTATTTTATTATTTAAACTTGTATACCGCCCTATTCCCGTAGGACTCAGGGCAGTTTACAGGGAAAAATTAAAAATACATACATACAAAGTTAAAATCGATTAAAACTAAAATTAAATTAAGTCCCTGAATTTAAACTAAAACCCTATTAATAAATAATTAAAACCCCTCAGTCTGGGCCAGACAGCTCAAAAAGCCAAGTTTTCAAATCCCTGCGAAATGAGCGAAGGTCGGGGACAGTCCTAAGCTCCGTGGGAAGATGGTTCCAAAGGGCTGGCGCCCTTCCCCTGGGGATAGCCCACCGGCATTCCTTGACCGGTGGTACCCTAAGAAGGCCCTCCCTGTGGGAGCGCACGGGACGATGGGAAGTTGATGCCGGCAGCAGGTGTTCCCTTAGATAATCCGGACCCAAGCCATTGAGAGCTTTATAGGTCATTACCAGCACCTTGAATTATATAATCAGAAGCAGGGCAAGTAGGGCTCAGTTAGGGTGTGTGTTTGTGTGTGTGTGTGTGTGAGAGAGAGAGAGAGAGAGAGAGAGAGAAAGAGAGAGAGAGAGAGAGAGAAAGAGAGAGAGAGAGAGAGAGAGAGAGAGAGAGAGAGAGAGAGAGAGAGAGAGAGAGAGAGAGAGAGAGAGAGAGAGAGAGAGAGAGAGAGAGAGAGAGAGAGTGTTCCATGCTGGAAAAAGTTAAGAGTATAATTTTACAGAGTGATCTTGCACTATTATCTTTTTGAACATTTTCTCCTTAGATCTCCTTGGTTCTAATTGATGCTTTTGATGATTTTGTCGCTGCTGTTTGAACACTACACTATTATATCATAAGTGCATCTCCGTACCAACTCTACCCTACCCCAATTACTCCGCCAAATATTTTTTATTCATTGTCTTCACTGATTGGCAATAATTCATCCAGACTTTAACATTTCCTTCCCAGTGCCCCCTATTTGGAGATACTGTAAGGAAATTTAGATTTTCACCATGAAGTAATATTCTGATAAATGGTGGTGTTACAACCTGTACTGGGTAAGGCAGCCTAAAATAAAATGTACCCAATTAGATATCATGATAAATGTGTATTTGCATTTAACTTTTTTAAAAAAAAATACAAATAAGTTCCATGGAAGAATTCAACCTTTGCTCCCTTGCATAAAACTCCTCCTCTAAATTTGTTCTTTCCATTAAAAAAAAAACCCTCGAGTGATGCCAGTGAAGTTGTTGTGTATATGGAGGGAAGGATTTAATTTTTATTTTATGCCTGCTGGAATTATTTGCATTTTTTGAAGTTTTAAATACAGAGACACAATATTGGGTGCTACACTTCTTGGTTGGGAAAGACTTCCATGTTGGAAACAACAGTCTGATCTTTTTTTCATATTGACATGAAGGAGATCATAAGAACCCAAACTGCAAACAAATATTCAGTAAGTACTGTAGATGGAAAAATATGAATGTCTCTCTGACTTTGTTCTCATTTTGCCTCAGTGTGTTGAATTGTTGTTTTTTTATTAATCATATCTGTGATCTTTTGTTATATTTGAGTACTTTTGGATGCTTCTAACTCCTGCATATTCACTATATACTTCTTGTTTCTTTATTTATAAATCTAGTATTTTATAACATGTATTCCCTTACTATTTAAAACCTGACATTCCTAAGAAGTCCTTTTTCTCACTTGGACAGAAGTGGCATATGTTGCTTCATTTCCTTGCTTCCTAAGATGAAAAAACATCTTAACATTCATTAGCTTGTTTGATCCTTGTAAATAATACAGAGTGCATGGAATTTGCACAATAAATCCCTTCTGACCCTAAGATGAAACACATCATATTTTCACAGGGATGAAAGTATGTACTGAATGCATATGTGCACAGTCCATTACATACCCTTGGTGCTACTCTAGATATTTTTAAATTCTTTGGGGACAAATGACATCTGTAATTTAAACATTTTAAACATGTTTTAATCCTTTACAGATAAAAGGGATAAGATGAGGAATAAGATCTGTCCCTTGTAATTTGCTTTTGTTTGATCAGCTGACTATAAACCTTTTAAGGCCAACATTACTTAACCTTCCTAAGCACTAGACCAACCCAACCTCTTAATGTAGAGAGCATGACTTAGATTCCATAAGCCTGTCAGGAAAAAAAAAATACAAGCATAGTTGCTTGAGCTTGGATTGACAGACATGTATCCATCACTCCAGCCATAAGTATCAAAGTATGCAAGCAGTGGGCCTTGCAAAACTGTAGCCGCATTGTGCTCAATCTGGCACAAGCATTTTATTTTGCCTTTTGTTATTCCAAGCTGTAAATAGGCATGACATTACATTACATAAAAGCCATAATGTTAAATAAAAACATAAAACAACTTTGTGTGATTTGGCCAAAGCTCCCAGGGCAGCAGAAACAGGAGGTAGAGATGAAACATGCAATGTGGCACCAATTATGCATATGTGTCCAACTTCGTGATGAGAGTACAAAAGGCTGGGAGTTTGGTTATGACATTGCATACATGGCATTTCTTAGGCTAGAGATGGAAGAGGGGGCAACTTGGAACCAAAAATATGTTTAGGGAGCAAGGAGATGCTGGCTTCAACAGAGAAGAAGCACAGAGACTAGGTGAACAGAATGGATTGTTTGGAGCCAATGGTAGGAACAGAACCATATTTCTCTTACTTAAAGATGAAAGAAGAAACCAAACTACAAACCCAAAATCTCAAGGTGCCAACAACAGCTAAAATTAAGTCCTGGTAAAATTTGAACTGAAGATTGTAATATAAGGGAGTCAGAGATTAGTCAAAATACATGAACTGAAGAATTGAGTTAAACTCTCTTCTCTGAGGTAAAATGAAAGTTGTAGATGAAACTTGGCAATAAAATTCCTTTCTTCTTAAGGTAGACCTGTCTGCTTTATGAATTCTGATACATAAGAGCTCCTGAAGTTGGGGTTAAAGCAATGGAGCCTGGTCAAGCCATGTCTTCCCACCAAGAAGATGGGTGGTGGCATATTGTTTAGTTCAAAAGCTATGAAAGGCAGGAATAGGTGGCACCACAGCATATCTGTCCTCTGCCTATTCTCTGTATTTCTTTGATAAATATTTAACAAATAAATCTATTTTGTTGTGTATGTAAATAGTTAGCAATAAGCCATAGAAGATATTGCAAACACTGTGCAGCTTTGCAAGGTTTAAAGCGGGAAAATAAGGTGCAATCATTGGACGCCACAACCAAGGAGCGGGAAAACAGACAGTTTGTATTGGTTACAGTTCAAACGCTTTCTCTATAAAAGGGTTGCAACATTTGACATTTGACAGTTGACTTTGTGTATTCAATAAACTCGTTCAGTGTTAACCACTCTGAGTCCTCGTCAATTCGAACCAAACAACTGGCGACGAAGGTGGGATCGACAGAAGACCAGAGATTAGGAAGAATTGTCGTGAAGGCGGCAAAGTCTGAGCGAGTCACAGTCAACCGAGCGGCCGCGGCAGAATAGGAAAAAAATTCTCCGAATGGCGCAAATCGGGTCATTGAAGGAATTTGACCCTAACTTCCCCGAAGATTGGGAAGAATATATTGGTCAGGTCGAAGGATTCCTGTTAGTGAACGGAATCACCGACGACCGAAAAAAAGCGGCGGCACTTTTGACAATTTGCGGCACACCGGTCTACAGAGTCGCTGTCGGGCTGTGCCAGCCACAACCAGTCTCCAGCGTGCCCTATGCCGACCTCCTTGCAAAACTAAAGGTGCACTTTACTCCCCGAAGGTCCGAACTTTTTTGGCGGCGCATCTTCGAGAAGAGAAATCAGAGACCGGGGGAATCCATACAGAAATTCGTCGCTGCCGTTAGGGAAGCCGCAGTTCGTTGCAAATACGATAATTTAGAAATTAGGATTCGGGACAGAGTTGTGCTAGGCTTACGCGATGAACAATTACAAAACAGAATAATCGCCAAACCTACTGGCGATTTACAGGAAGTGCTCGACGAACTCCTAACGTATGAGTCTACCGGGTATCGCGACCCCCCCCGCAGTAGCATGGCGACAGCACCTGAAATTAACCAAGAGGGCTATGTGGACTGCGGGGAGGTGGATCAGCAGTGGGAGGAAGAGATCGCCGAAGTCTCCAGGCGATTTGGGAAGATGGCACCCAGACAACTTAGAAGCGAAGGGCCCGAACCCGGCCGCCGGCAACAACCCGCAACACCGCAGAGACCACCGACCGGGGCACAACGACCGTGGCGGGACACCGCAACCAGACCGCGCGACAACGACACCCAGAACCGATGCGGCAGCTGTGGCGGCAACCATCCCCGCGCTTCCTGCCGATTCCGCACCGCCAAGTGCAGGGCTTGTGGCAAGACCGGCCACATCCAGGCCATCTGCAGAAACCGCGTCCGGGACTCCCGTCTGAATGAAGTCGATGTGTGGCCAGAGGGTAAGGTAACCCCCAATGCTAGTGGCAAGGAGACCCCTAGATCCCGGGCGAAATTTTCAAACCCAGGGGAGGTGGCCCGAGTCAATCGGAAAAGGCAGGGAAGGGGGCACAATTTTCCGGACGGAAAATTAAAAATCACAGTCCTTCTGCAAGGGGTTCCTTGCAGAATGGAAATCGACTCTGGGGCTTCAGTGTCGATAATTTCCACTGAAACCCTGAAAAAAATTGAACAACTAAGTGGAAAAAGAATTCCACTTAGCCCAACAAATATTCAATTAACGGACTTCCAAAAAAGTCCAATAATCGTAAAGGGAAAGACCAGCCTTAGAGTTAATTTTAAGGGATTTAAGGGGGTCTTAGATGTGGTAGTTACGGAGGGGAATAGGACTAGCTTAATAGGGCTTAATTGGTTTCCTGCCCTGGGAATTTGGATAGGGGGAATAAATTCTGTGATTAAAAATAAGACCCTCGAATCCGTCTGCAAAGAATTTGCAGACGTATTCGATGGATCTCTAGGCAAGTACAAAGGGCCCCCCATTAATTTTAACCTAGACCCCTCAGTAAATCCAATCAGGCTAAAGGCCCGGAGGGTACCTTTTGCCTTAAAAGAAAAAATCGAGGCCGAGCTCGACCGGCTTGTAGGCCTCGGAGTTTTAGAACCCGTTGAGGGCGGTTTATGGGAGACGCCGATCGTCACACCCCTCAAACCCAATGGGGATGTGAGGATCTGCGCCGACTATAAAGCGACCCTCAACATTGGAATGAAAAAGCATGCTTACCCGGTCCCGACGGTGAAGCAGGTCCTCGCCACGATCCAGGACGCCGCCATCTTCGCCAAGCTCGACTTGGCGCATGCGTACTTACAGTTGACTGTTTCCAAAGAGGCTGCAGAGGCGCAAACAATTGTTACCCACAAGGGGGCGTTCCGAGTCCACAGACTGCAATTTGGGATTGCAGCTGCTCCAGGCATCTTCCAAGAAGTGATGGAGAGGACCTTAAAGGGCATACCTGGAGTATGCCCTTACTTTGATGATGTCCTAATAGCTGGAAAAGATGAAGGAATGTTAGTAGAGCGGCTGGAACAGGTACTGGGTAGATTTAGAAAGGCTGGATTAAAATTAAAAAAGGAAAAATGTAGCATAGGGGTTAAATCCACTGATTTTTTGGGGTTCAGGATTGACAAAAGCGGGGTCCACCCTACCCCTGAAAAAATTAAAGCAATAAAAGGGGCTCCTTTTGTGCCACATAAGGCTGCCATTGCAGAACCACTGCACAGGCTTTTAGATAAGAAGACCCCTTGGCATTGGCAAGACAAGCACAAAGTGAGTTTCCAGACCTTAAAAGATATCCTTTCCAGTAGCTCAACTGTAACCCACTTTATAGAAAATAGACCAATCTTCCTGGCGTGCGATGCTTCGCCTTATGGCGTCGGGGCAGTAATCAGCCATTTAGACACCCAGGGAATGCAAAGACCCATTGCTTACTACTCCCGCACACTAACCAAGGCAGAGCGGAACTATGCTCAAATTGACCGGGAAGCTTTAGCCATAGTGGCAGGAGTTAAAAAGTTCCACGACTACCTGTATGGCAGGAACTTTACAATCCTGACAGACCACAAACCCCTGCTGGGACTGTTTACCACAGATAAACAGACTCCCCAAATTATGTCTCCCAGGATGCTGAGATGGTCCATTTTCCTCTCAGCATATTCATTTTCCCTCCAATACCGACCAGGTAAAGACATGGGTCATGCAGACGCTCTTAGCAGATTGCCCCTTAGCACAACAGAGGAGGACCCTGCCCCAGTGGGACAAGTAATGTCCCTACAAGATATTCCTGATCTGCCCCTAACTGCTAAAGACATAGCGGAGGCAACCAATAAGGACCCCATCTTAAGGAGAGTAATGGCCTGGGTCATGAGCGGTTGGCCCAACGCCAACCCAGACGTAAAATACAGTCCATTTTTCCGAAGGAAGGATGAACTATCAGTTCATATGGGTTGCTTACTTTGGGGAACTCGTGTAGTAATCCCAGGAATCCACAAATCAGCTATTCTATTTGAATTGCATGAAGGACACCCTGGAATAGTAAGGATGAAGGCCTTAGCTAGGAGTCACTTGTGGTGGCCAGGATTGGACCAAGACATTGAGGAATGCGTTGCCAATTGCCATCTGTGCCAACGTTCCAGGCCTGAACAACAACACATCCGCACACATAAATGGGAGTTAGCTAGGAATCCTTGGTCCAGGATTCATATTGACTTCGCTGGACCTTTCCAGGGGTTAACGTTCCTTGTAGTGGTCGACAGCTACTCTAGATGGCTAGAAGTAGTACCGGTCAGTTCAGTAACGGCAGGCAGAACAATACAGGCATTAAGGGGCCTCTTTGCCACTCATGGGTTGCCGGATTTAATAGTGTCTGATAACGGGCCACAATTCACATCTATTGAATTTCAGGATTTCCTCAAGGCCAACTCGATTAAGCATAAGACTTCTGCACCCTTCCACCCCTCCACCAACGGATTGGCTGAAAGGAACGTGAGGACCACGAAGGACGCGCTTAAAAGAATTATTCGAGGTGACTGGCATCAGAGACTAGCTGAGTTCTTGTTGGCCCAACACACAACCCCTTGTTCGGCTACAGGGAAAAGTCCAGCTGAAATGAGGTGGGGAAGAAAAATCTTGACCAAGTTGGACAGACTACACCCCGACCGACTCCAACCAAACATTGAATTTGACATTGCTAACAGAACATTTGAAGTGGGGGACTTGATTTGGGCCAGGAACTACGCCCAAGGGGATAAGTGGATTCCTGGGGTGGTAACTGAAATCTTAGGTCCCTTATCATACATCATTGAGGGGGAAGGGAATAGGGTCTGTAAAAGACACATAGACCAGCTGAGGAAAAGATCTAGTGGGTGTGTGCCAGCTGAGGGGGACCAAAGCTCAGTTAGGGCAAACAGTACAGATAACATTAGGCCTGAAAGTGGTGTAGTGGTGGGGCAAGATGACATATTTCCAGATGCCCATCAACAACAATTCAGTCCAATTGATTGGGAAATACCCCTGCGAAGTAGGCCAGTGACAACTGAATCCCAAACACAACCTAATACACAAGGCAGTACATCTGAAGCCAGTAACCCTGAGCCCAGGTCCAGTAGTAACCAGCATAGTAACCAGCAGCCAAGCAGTCAACCAGGAAAAGGGGCCCCTAGCAGCCAAAGTAACAGATACCCTTCTAGAATACATAGGCCACCAAAATACCTAAAGGACTTTGTAAAGAAATGACACCAACTGGGGGGTAAGGGGTGTTGTGTATGTAAATAGTTAGCAATAAGCCATAGAAGATATTGCAAACACTGTGCAGCTTTGCAAGGTTTAAAGCGGGAAAATAAGGTGCAATCATTGGACGCCACAACCAAGGAGCGGGAAAACAGACAGTTTGTATTGGTTACAGTTCAAACGCTTTCTCTATAAAAGGGTTGCAACATTTGACATTTGACAGTTGACTTTGTGTATTCAATAAACTCGTTCAGTGTTAACCACTCTGAGTCCTCGTCAATTCGAACCAAACATATTTATTTTATCAAATAAATTAATTTCACTAGTGATACATTTTTGAAAATGCAACCTGAATGAATTACTCTAATTTTCTTTCAGCATGAGCCAGGATAGTCCAAGGTAGCAAAAATGTTTAAATCTATTCTTTCTTGGTTATTTAAAAAACAACAAACATACATATAGTAAAGTAAAGTAAAAGCAAGCAGATAGGGATTAATTTATAAATGTTATTGGAAGAATTGTTCAAGTCCTTTGGTCATTTAGATTGAAGTCCGGTGGTGATGGTGATGATTTGAGCAGTTCTTTAAAATCAAATTTTAAAACATGTGTTTTTTAAAAAAAATTATGGTAATAATTAGGGTAATGCTAACTGCTAGTGTAAAAGAACAATCCACATATCTACTAAGAATGATATATAAAAACCAAACTGTTTAATGATATTTCTGAAATTAATGCAATATGATATATATTTCATATTACAATTAGGAAATGTATCACTTATTCAGTTCTTTATACCGATTTCTATATACGGCTTCAAAAATCATTGAGCCACTAGGGAGCATTGTAAGTGTATAGTTCTATTGGTATTCTTGGATGTGTGTTTTGTCCTGGTACCATTGGTCAGGAGAAATGTTTAATAAGAGGAAACAGCAGCCTCTCTCTTGTCACTCAGTTTAATAACATCCTGAAAGCAGATTAAAGGGTGAAAGAAGTTGAAGAGCCATTGAACCAGGAACTGGGAGGCTTTACTCTCTTTCTCTCAGGATAACCTCCCACACAGAAAGCTGTGAGGAGGATTCAGGGAGACTGTGTGTATACTCCCTGAATTGTCAGAATAAAAATTATTCCTCTTGAAGTTGAAAATCCATTGGAATATTTAAAGAAAAATGAGTTACAATTGTTCACAATGCATGCCTCCTTCAGTGCATAGTGCAGAAGTTACATCATTGCTGGAAAAAAAATACATTTAATATCAATCTTCAAAATGAGATGCCTCAGTTTTTAAACAATGCTTTTGTTTTGTATTTGCTTTTCTATTAGATGCCCATATTTTTTATTTTGTTCTTTTAAGCTTCTTTCCAAATAACTTTCTTTGAAGAAAAGAAAAGTGTTCATTTTATAAATGAAAATGAAGGCTCATCTGGATAAACTTCCTAAACTTTTACCATTCCTTCCTTCCTAAAAAGGCCACAGTGGCAGAGCCGCTACATCGGCTCTTAGACAAAAATACTCAATGGCAGTGGACCAAGCTCCACAAAAGGAGTTTCCAGGCAGTCAAGGCACTGTTGTCCTCAAACTCAGTGCTCATGCACTTTAACGAAAAGCTGCCAGTTTGCATCACATGTGATGCATCACCATATGGGGTTGGAGCTGTGCTGAGTCACTTGTTGGCAGATGGGAGACAGTCACCCATTGTGTATTACTCCAGGACCTTGTCCTCAGTGGAGCACAATTACACGCAAATTGACAAAGAGGCCTTGGCCATCATGGCCAGGGTTAAGAAGTTCCATGACTATTTATATGGGAGTCAGTTCACGGTCTTTACCAACCACAAGCCTTGCTAAGCTTGTTTACAATGAACAAGCAGACACCTCAAATTCTGTCTCCAGGAATGTTGAGGTGGTCTATATTCCTTTCAGCCTACGACTACAGGCTGGTTCACAAAACCGGCAAAGAAATGGGCCATGCAGGCGGCCTTAGCAGATTGCCCTTGCCGCACTTGGAGCCAGATCAGGCTCCAGCTGCATGCATTTTAGCCATACAGAACTTGCCGGAGTTTCCCCTATATGTGGGAGATGTCGCTGCAGAAACGACAGCTGACAAAATCCCAAGTCACGTGTTGGCTTGGATTCATACAGGATGGCTTGAAAATAGTAGGCCCCCCGAGTTCCACAGTTTCTTCATTCAGAAAAACAAGCTTTCAGCGCATGAGGGGTGCATTCTTTGGGGCAGCAGGGTCATAGTCCCCAGTTCACTCAGGTCCAGGGTTCTTCAGTCTCTGCACGAAGGCGATCCAGGCATCGTCCAGATGAAGGCACTGGCGAGGAGCTACATCTGGTGCCCAGGGCTAGATAAGGCTATAGAGGCCCAAGTACACGGATGTTACATGTGTCAACAGGTTAGACTGGAGATGCCACAGTCCCCTGTCCACCGATGGTCAAGAATACATGTAGATTTTGCCAGGCCCTTTCAGGGACAGTTGTTTTTAATAGTGGTTGATAGCCACTCTAAATGGTTGGAGGTGGTTCCAATTCCCAATATGACTACTGCAAGGACCATCCAGGTGTTGCGGTCACTGTTTGCAATGCATGGACTTCCGGACATCGTAGTCTCTGACATTGGAGCCCAGTTTGCTGTGTCAGAATTCCAGGCCTTTCTCAGGGCCAACCTCATAAGGCACACTACGTCGGCTCCCTTTCACCCATTGTTGAACAGGCAGGCAGAACAGATGGTTCGCACAACCAAAGAATCCCTCAAACACATTACTACAGGAGACTGGCACCACAGGCTGGCCGATTTCTTGTTGTACCAGCATACAACACCTTGCACAGCTACAGGCAACAGCCCTGCAGAGCTGCACTGTGGCAAGAGGCTAATAACCAAACCAGACAGGCTGCACCCCGATAGAGTAGCCTCCAACAAGGCACGTCCGAAGGCACTGAGGAACTTACAAGTGGGGGGACCGGGTTTGGACCTGGAATTATGGCAAGGGCAGTTGTGGGTGGCAGCAAAGGTTGTTAAGGTGTCAGGACCACTCTCCTACAAGGTGGTCCTGGAAGTTGGGTGAGTCATTCGCTGACAGATTGATCAGTTGCACCAGTGACTAACGGAGCAATCGCTGGGCCAGGACTTCCAAGAGGCACAGATATTGAGTCTGCAAGCCAGTATCCCAGCAGAGCAGTTTGCACACTCTGAGAGATCCCTTGCACAGGAGAATGGGGATGGGGCCGTAAAAGTGCTTGCCCCAGAGACACAGGCTATACCACAGGAGCTGGACAGTCGTCTGACAATGAGTAGCAGCCCTGCTGATTTTGAAGCACTTCCAGACTTTGGGTTGGGCCGACCAGGACAGGCCAGGCAAAGGGACTCGAGTCATTTTGAATCCACGGAACTGCAGAGCCTGGGTCTACCCAGTGCAGCAGGCAAACCGGTAGGCCGGGAGTTTCCGGCAACACCCAGACGCTCTGAACAACGGGAAGACCCCCCAAGTACCTACAAGATTTTGTAACCAAATGAATGTGTGTACTATCCAGGGAGAAGGGGTGTAATGTATTAGCATTATATGCTGTAAGTACTTGCTTATGTTGCACTCTTTTGCTATTGACTAAATACACGTGTATGTTTGGTAACAGTTGCTGGGCTGGCCCAGACTGGCTGTCTCCAGCCGGTTAAGTAGGTTGCTAGGCGGGAAACTACTGCTTTGAATCTATTGGCCGCTGCCTACTGGTCAACCGTATAAATAGCTGTTCAGCAGCTCCAAGTTGCTTTTGTTATATCCTAACCTTCAATAAAGCCTGTTGCTGTTTGAACCTTCCATCTCGCTCAATGCCTGCCAAGAACCAGCTACACAACAGCCCTATTTAAGCAGAAGTGATATAATGATTCAGGTGTTGGATTAGGAGCAAGGTGATCCAGGTTGTAGTCTACTCTCAGTGACAGAAGCTCCCTAGGAGTGTTTGGAATAGTCATTCTCACTCAGTGCAAGCTACCACACAGGGTAGTTTTTGATGACAGAAAAAGCAAGAAGATGCATATTATTTATACCTCCTTGAGCCCATGAAAGCAAATATATATGTATATGTTATCAGTTATCCTAATATAACTTCTTCTATGTCTAAGATTCTATAATTCTATATTTGGGTGACTGGACTAAGCAGGAGGTTGTTTTTTATAATCTAAATGCCCTTGTGCCTGTATGGGTCTATGAAATATGAAAGAAAGAAATGCTAGACACATCAGAAGTGTGGAATATTGACAGGAACATTTAATTGGACAACTGAGAATTGGACAACAGCAGGAAATGAAGTATTCAGCTTTCCTAATGAATAATAAAGACTATCTTACTAAATCCTTCACTGTGTTTGATGGAATGTATGCAGCCCTTGCCTTTAAAAGGCAAAGCTGGATCACAATTGTGTGCAGACAAATATCAGCTATTTTGACATGTGATCACAATGACTGCATCAGTGAGAGCCATTTATACAGCTATATTTGCTAGTTAACACATGGTCTGCATAAAAGTTTGAAAGGTCTCTGGCAGACCATGAACCTTGAAGGAATTGGATCCAAAAAGTAGAATTCAAACATTGATTTTTTTGGATATTAAAGTATTTGATCAGTGATCATGTTTCTGTCTAGAATGCCGACTGAACTGTGCCTCTGTTTTTTCAGGGAATATTTTATCTTATGCCAAAACAGACAGTATTCTCTGATTTTAGAGGTGGTAATATGTAGACAGAGACAACTATTGGTAAACGATTCTACCAGTCCATAGTTTTTATGGTGCCTTGTATTGCTTTTTATTTATCCTCTGCCGGTAGTAGGTGCCATAAGAATTAGTCAGTTTTGTGTCAACCCACCTGAGCATAGAGGAAATGGGAAATGAAAAGAACTCTGATATGCCTTTCTTGAATCAGTTCTATTAATATTTGCTGATTGTCTTTTCCATGCTAATTGATCCTTGTCTGTAGTACTCCAATATTGCTTAATTGAATATGCCTTTTGTTTAAGAAAATGGTGCTATATGAGAAGCAAGAATAGCAAAGATCTATTTTATATGCAGATTGAATTTCTCCTACAGGGAAAAACCCCAGGATAACACAGGACTAGCGAGAGATCCACACTCAAAATTATGGTACAGTCTGCTTCCTGGAGCAATAGATGTTTCATCACTAGAGATTTTCAAGCAAAGTTTGGACAGTAATATCTGGGATTAGCTGAAGCTTTATGCTTTGGGCAGTAGGTAGAGTTACAAAACCTTAATGTACCTTCCAATCCCATGATGCATATATGCATTGTGGCTAAAAAAACAAACTGCCAATTTGACAAACTGCCAATCACCAGAAAAAGAAACTCTTTGCTTAATCCAGGAGTCCCCAACCCCGGTCTGTGGACTGGCACCAGTCTGCAACAAGCCAGAAATCAGTCCGCACAAGCAAGTAAAGCCCCATCTGCAGGATATAGGGAGCACACGAAACCATGCCCTTTCCGGTCTGCAGAAAAACCTCTCCTTGGAACTGGGCCCTGGTGCCCAAAAGGTTGGCGGCCCTGGCTTAATCCATGTATAAACTATATTTGACTTGGAGGATCATGTTGTCTAGGACTGTGTCACAGAATGTAGGTCTGGTGTTATTCATCATGAATGATGGCATAAAGTATCTTTCTGGGGCTGTGCTCCACATGTAAAATATGTTTCTTGATTGGGGAAGAAATATTCGTGTAATATTCATGGAGTTAAGCAAAAATTAAACAATAACAAAAAAATCTGTCTTTGGAATCTGTTTATCCCTTCTTATTTTTCAGTAAAAAATCAGGCATGTATGGCTGTTTATAAAGTTTATTTTCAAATGATATGATCTGCAACAACACTAAATATATGTTGATTTATGTTGATATGCCAATTAAAAGAAAAGAATAGTATTTTCTTCTTGGTACATATTTCAGAAAAAAGTCCGTTTTTAGTGATTTCCATTGAAATTAAGCTCCAAATCTAAAGAAAATTAATTGCAACAATCTTGTCCCATTGCTTTATATAAAAAGATATAAAATTAACTTGTGTGTTATACATTTAGGCTATAATCATAAGTTTACTACACATGGAATTTGTGCCTTGGTGGAGCAATGGGCTAATGCCTCCTTAAGTAACACCAGCTGCCTGTAATTAGTGCAGGTTCGCGTCCCACCAGGCTCAAGGCTGACTCACCCTTCCATTCTTCCGAGGTAGGTATTGTTGGGGGCAATAAGCTGACTTTGTAAAATGCCGCTTGGGGGGGGGGGCAAAAGCCCTAATAAGCAGGCATATACATAGAATGAAGGCTATTGCTAAGCACATTGATTTGTGCTTCTTAGATTGTAAGCCGCCCTGAGTCTTTGGAGAAGGGCAGGATATAAATGGGATTAAAAAAAAAATACTCCCAAATCAGTCAGCATGATAGTACTTTGTCTCCTACTTTCAGGAAGTAGAATCAGTTAATTTGCAGTGGCACAATAAGAAATAACAAGGAACACATTTCTGATATCAGAGTTCTGAAGCAAGCGGCAGTTTTGAGTCCCAGTTCCTCAGCAGCCTTTCCTTTAACATTAAGTGCAAACACTAGCTTTTAAAGTGAATAGGACCAATAATTTTTAAAAAACCAATTGTTGTTACTTAATCTGGTTGCATAAAGCCAATTTCAACACAATTCTCAGCCATTTACATCCATAAAAAGAAACTAAAATCATCATAAAATGTTAAAAGTAGCCAGATAATTAGTAAAAGCCAATATCACACTCTTCCAAAGAATGATGTGCAAACAGACCATTAAATTCTTGTCATTTTCTCCAATCCTTTGTTATATACAATCCAATGTCTGCTTGCCACAGAGAGAGAAAGAAAAAAGTGGAAAGCATCTGGGAGGAATCTGTAAGAAGTGAGGACCAGCAGAAGGAAATTGGCAAAAGAGATTGTTCAATTTACTCAGAGAAGAAGGGTGAAGGCATTTCCTGAGAAGTCATTGGTGGGGAGAGGGAGAGGGGGGTGGGAGAGAGAGAGAGAGAGAGAGAGAGAGAGAGATTGAGAGAGAGAGAGAGAGAGAGAGAGAGAGAGAGAGAGAGAGAGAGAGAGAGAGAGAGAGAGAGAGAGAGAGAGTGCTTTATTATTTTTCAGCAGAATAATAAAAAGCCAAAAGATGTTGAACAGAGATGAACAATTAAGGAGAAGTGAGAACAGAAGAGATGAACCAAAAGGTCCAGGTTAATAAAGCTCTTGTTAAGTTGAGATAAAACAAATCTCACTAAAGTGAGTTAAATTAAGAAAGAAAAATAACAAATTCTTAGAAATCTAAATGGTTGAGATTCAAATGTGACATTAATAGGAAACAATTACGGTACAGGACGAGAGGCTTGTTAGTGTATGTGGTAAAAAATCAGTAGAGTGTGGTAGCAGTAGTTTTCGGACTACAAATTTTATTAAAAGGCATAAACTTTCTGGAATAGCAGCTCATTTCATCAGATATGTAGAAAATGTAGAATAATAACTGATGTGGGGTGAGGTACAAAAAGGGGAAGTTGGCTGTGAAAGGCAGAAAATATGAATGAATACCGGTTAATAATAATATGTCACCTTGTTTTAAAAATAGGAAACTACAAACTTCAGTATGTGAACATCTATTTTGCATGCATTCATTTTGCAGCATTATTGTTTCACAATAAAAGTTTAACTGAGAATGCCTGTTGAATTTTTAGAGGCAAAGAGATTTCTTCTTTAAAGTTTTTCAGAAAGCATTAGCAGTCAGGACCTTATTTTCAATTTATTCAAATGTAATCATTTTTGTTTAGAGTGGTTCCATTGCACTCATTTTTATTGATTCTATATTTATGTGATTCAGATGATGAAGATCTGATCTGATTTACTTATATAGTTACAATATTTGCAGAACAACTAGGCCAACAAATTATTTTAATAAAATTTAATTAGAATATAATCTCAAATTTATAGAAATGAATTTACCTGCAGTATGAAGTCAATGACTGGATTCAGATTTTTTTCATTCATCAAGCATCTTCACTGAAAGAAGAATTTAAATTAGAATAAAGAAATACATAAGTGTATTATCTCAATTATCATATAGAAAGATACTGAACTCAAGACTGAATTCAAGACATATTGTAAAGCATAAAAACAGTACAGCTACAAACACCAGGTATGGTTGCAGTTAGAAGACATGACAAAACTCCTTCGTCTCATAATACATGGACAGACTGGGTTTCAAATGGGAAACAGTTAGCAGTTGAGATCAAGCCAAAACCAAAAATGCTAGGCAATTCCTTTAGCATTCAGACAAATCAGCCATCAGTAGACACATAGGAATAAACATCATGAACATATCATTCCAAAAAGATAATAGTATAGTTCCTGACTTGTGAGCTTAATTTCTTGTACTAAAGGAATTTTTAGTTTGATTGTAAAGATCTGCTTTCACCATGTCTCTTTTTGCATAAATATGATTCAATGGGAGAGACTCTTGTGAGAAACAAAAACCAAGTTTCTTCTGTTCAGGCATCAGTTATCAGATGCTCCAGGAAGGTATATTGTGCCATATCAAAACTAGGAGTTTTTTCACACCATTTAAGAGACAGTGCACAAATAATTATTCAGTGATGTGTTTTTCTGATTGGTTAACATCAGCTATCTGGGTATCTATCAATATCTATCAATATCAATATCTGGGTATCTATCAATATCTATCAATATCAATATCTGGGTATCAATTAGGAACAGGGCCTTAAGAATAATAGAATATGCTCCTGAAAGAAACACACAAAGCTTCAGCACTGTCTGTGTTTCTAAGCCCTACTTTTGAGTTGAATTATTTGGATAGACTGAGATATGTTGCCTCCTGTGGTGAAGGAAAGCACAGTCTCCCACACATGCAATTGTATAAAACAAAAACCAGCTGGATCAGCATTTAACAGGGCACATTTCTCCTCCACACACCATTGGTGGATTTGTGACCTTTCTTGAACTTGAAGGAAGCAAATCTCTTTAGAGGATGTACTTTGTAAACTGTAATGTAGGCATACAGTAGTCTATTCCTTAATACTCCCTCACCAAATCTAAACATCTGTTGTCTGCTAATCATCACATCTGTTCTTATGATAAGGCTAATCCCTGTTTAGTGTTTTACTATACTTTCGTTTCGATTTTGAACTTCTGTTAGTTTTGAATGTGGTCTTCTATTGTATTGCACTCTGTGTATTTCCCAGTTGTAGAATCTTATGCCTTATTATTTTAATATGTGTCATATTAGCTGTTTTTATTCTTATAATAAAAGAAGAAGCATTTGTTTTTTTAAAAAAGAAAACCAGCTTAAGTTTGATGTTAGCATTTTATTTATTTATTTTCTGCTGTAAGAGAAAGAAATAAGGTACAAGAAAATGAAAAACAGTACAAAACAAATATATGTATTTTAAATAAAGACTAGTTAAAAATAAACATTACCTAAAATAATTAAATGTATAGGTTTGAGTAAAGACAATGATTTTGTCACTTTTCCAAAAGATGGAAAGGGGTGTGTGTGTGTGTGTGTGTAGCTAATCTGATCAATCAGGACAAGAAAAAACTAAGCAAAGTTTAGCAACTGCCTCATTTAGCAATCATTTTCAGGTACAATGGTGATGAAAATGTAATTTACAACCAATGCTCTCATTTATGACCTTTGCCAGTCTGAAAAACCAAGGAAAGCTGAAGTGAAATCATAAGCACAGCAAGTGCTTAATTTAACAACCAAACTGCCAGTCCTCCCATAATGAGGTTTACTTGTAAACTGATAGAAGTTCTTGTCTCATCGGATGTCTGACCACATCCTCAAAACCTGAAAATAATCCAGCCTAGGAGACAAGTAGTAAAGAAATTCTAGAAAACTTCACTAGAAAATATACAATGTTCCACAATACTATGGCCCAACTTTGAAGTCCCAAAGTCATAACCTCATTTTTTAATCATGAGAATAAATAGAATCTGAAAATTCAGTCCTGTACTTGGAGTTGATGGATTGATTCAAGATTATTACAGTGCTATCAAATTGTTTTGGCAATATAAAAGCATTACTGGACATTTACAGCAGTCAAAAAGAGTAGTTAAGGGACTGATCCCCCTTTGTGCTCATTTCCATTCTGAGAGAGAAAGAATGTTCCCCTGGGGTGTGATTTAAGCTTCTTTTGCCTTTTTCCAGACATTAGGTTCAAAGCTGTCTCAAAAAGCTCTGCATAATAAATAAGCTTCTTCTTGCATTTTAATTATCACTTTTGCAAGAAAAGTTGCTGAGTAAAATGGTGAGGGAAACACAGCTTTCAGTAGAGAAACTATGATTAAAGCATCAAATGCAGCTGCTGATGCTCATGGAAGCTGGCAATCATCCTGGCCTTAATTTCTGGACCCATGAAAATAAAATTATTTATAGTAAGCTAGTAATATAGTAATATATAGTATAGTAATCAGGAGAGGCACAGTGAAACATGTCATTCAAATAATTTTTATTACACTAGTTATTTTCTGTTGTTGTGTTTGTTCATATGAGGGAAGTTAGAAAAAAGGAGAGAGAGAGAGAGAGAGAGAGAGAGAGAGAGAGAGAGAGAGAGAGAGAGAGAGAGAGAGAGAGAGAGAGAGAGAGAGAGAGAGAGAGAACATATCTGAATCTTATATGGCTCATCATTTCCAGACTTGCTTTTATTTACATTCATGCTTGTGATTCTGAAAATAGATTGTAGAATCAGTTTTTTGCTTTTGATAAATAAAATGAAATTTACAGAGTTCACAAATCCTAAGGATCAATTTTTGTAAGCTGAAATGTTCACTTTCAAAACTCATTGTCCCCATGTGAATTGCCCAGATAGACTGTGTGGCTTTCCTACTCATCTGTCAAAGCTAGTTATATAGTCAGACAACTTGTACACATTGTTAAATTTATAGGAATAACAATAAATGCATTTCAGACTATTCCTGGCATAATATCCAGACATACTTTGGGGGTTTTTTTATGCTATGCTAAATGGGTTCACTCTTCACCAATTCACAGACTTTACTATGTTACACTTTTTGATACAGTCCACACTTTGTGAGCATTTTAGGGTAATCAGATTCTGGAACACTTGGAGTCAACTTTCCTCCCTCCCATCCATCATGAGTGCGACCACTGTCTAGATCCATATACTCCGGCAGGAACAGAACTATTGTAAAAGAGTGGTCCCCACTTAGAACTTCCTAAGAGGTTGAGAAGAATACTACCTGAGAACTCTAGCAGAACAAGAACATTACCCAAGTCCTACTACTAGTCTTCTGCAGGAGCAACTAGTGCAGTTCTGTCTCATGCCAAGGACTGCAGGCAATTACCATAGATTGAGATAATTGCATCCTCCAGAGATCTTTATAATTTGCAATCCCCCACAACTCAGTAATCTGTTCCAAAAGAGAAAGATGAATATAGAACAGTAATTGTCTGTTAACATTGGATCCAAACAGTCTCTTGACTCTCCAAGGGTCTAAGAGAAAACAAAACCAAATACAAAAACTGAAATTAACCCAATATAAATTTCAAGATTATTTACATAAAGATGGTATTTATATACCAGACTGTTTTACTTTGTCATTAAAAAAACAGAGCACACATGTACAATAATAACATCATTTTTAATATAAGTGCCAATCACAAATTTGTAAGTATTTAATCCATGATCTATTTTAGCATTGCAATAGTTTATGTAGGTAACAGCGTTCCGTGCGCCTTTGGCATCTAGTCATGCCGGCCACATGGCCACGGAGACATCCTCGGACAAGCGCTGGCTCTTCGGCTTTGAAACGGAGATGAGCACCGGCCCCTAGAGTTGGAAATGACTAGCACGTATGTGCGGGGGAACCTTTACCTTTACTTAGTTATGTACCTAGCTAATTTTGACCAAAATCATCGTGCTACATTTCCTGAGAAATATATCTGTATCTGTATAAACCTGGATATTTTCTTGCTATCTTACATGATTTCCTATAGTGCTGAAAACAGTATCTAGACAGTCATGAAGGATTCAATATTGCCACTGAAATGTTGGAGATTACATTTTTATAAGAAATTTGATATCCATTGCTTCTCATACTTATCGGTGATTAAATGTTTTACAAAAAAAACTATTGGGAATACTAATTGGCTTTAAAAATACCATTTATTTGTCTCATACATATTGAATAGGACTAACTAATTAGTATGCAGCCATTGAAAATCTTTCATGTACCATAGTACTTGAAGCATTCTTATTCTTGGAATACTAGAACAGTGAAAGAAGACCACTTTGACAGAGCCATGCTGATCTTTTTTAAGCATCACTTGTTCTTCTATATAATAAATAGGCAATATAATGCTGATCATCATACAGATATGCTTTGGCATATACTAGGCTTCCTATCTCACAAGAGACATTCTCATAAGTTATGTTGATGATAGAAACTTGGCAGCTTCTTATGTACTCTAGAGCTTACCAGCTTCTTATTCTTTAAAAATATTTAACTTATATGTTTTTTTCTATTAATTTTCCCCAGTACTAGTTTTAAAAATATATAAGTGGAACGCTGGAAATCTTCCAGTTCCCAGGTACAGAAGCTGACCTTTAGAACATTATTGTTAAATCAACTATTTCAAATTTCAGTGCTTAAATAATTCTTGAACGGTTGCCATCTGCATATAGTACAATGATTTGTATACTTAATTGGTTGGTTAATGTAAAGACTTCAACTCATATCACTAGGGCTTGCTTCAGCAATTTAGTTTTTTCATTATAAGCCCAGCTATCTGCCGTAATAATAATAATAATAATAATAATAATAATAATAATAATAATAATAAACCTTTATTGTCAAAGTACAACATGTGTACATTGAGATTAGCTGAGCCTCCCCCTGTGCTACCCCATCATCATCATTACCACTACTACTACCACCACCATCATTTTACTTATTATTAGGTTTTATTCAATTTTTTATCCTGTCTTTAATATTTTATAAGCAAATCAAGGCAGTGAACTTTTGTAATTCTTCTTACTATTTTTCTTATAGCAACAACCCTGCAAGGTGGATTGGGATGAGAGAGAGTTACTGGCTCAAAGTCACTCAGCTAGTTTTTCATGACTAGAACTCACAGTCTCCTGGATTCTAGGCCAGCACCTTAATCGCTACATTGAACTGGTAATCAAATAATCTTTATTTATAATGCACTTATCAACAAGATGTGCAAAAAACGCAACAAATTCAGGAAGAAATTTAAAAAATCAGAATGTATAAGCTAATAATTATGCATCTGTATGTAATAAGATTCAAAAAAACTGCAATCTAATAAAAACCAAGTAATACACTATCAATAAAACCAACAAAACCAAAGAAGATATATATGATATGAAGTCAGATACCATAACTAAATAGACAATAACAATTAAAATGAATTTTAAAATTCTGCAAAAAATAAAAAAAATATTCTGTAGTGAGGGATAGACATAGCACCTAAGTTGTGCTTTCTTGTATTCTTACTCTCTGATGATATTTTAATAAGCTTATTATACAGCCATCCTCGTAGTTGGATTCCTCTTCTTCGTCTCACTGACTTTAATGTTTTTAAAACTAAGCTCCTGAAATTCTTTAATTTTCGCATCTCTTATATTGTTATGCAGTGTTTCATCATCATCATCATCATCATCATCATCATCATCATCATCATCATCCTAGCCATTATCTATCCATTGCAGGATGAAGGCCTCTTCCACATTTTTCCAACCTATACAGTCCTGAGCTTTCTTTTGCCAACTGGGCCCGCAATACTTGCTAATGTTGTTTGAGGTCTCTTTCGTGGATGCTTTTTATCCACCTGCCATCAGTTCTTCTTGTGACGAGCCCATTTTTATTTCAATTGTCACTCTTTTAATGATATTGTATACTTTCATTTGTTCTCTAATCGATTTGTAGGTCTTTCTATCTTGTCTTGTAATGCCAAGCATGTATCTTTGTGAGTTTAGTGTTCATGTTTCACTGCTTATGTTAGAACAGGTAACACATACTGACTGAAAACTTTTCACTTCAGGCATAGGGGGAGGTTGTTCTTGAAAATTATGATTAGTTTGTCAAATGCCTGCCAACCACATTTAACACGCCTTTCAATTTCCTTTATTGTATCACCTTCTACTGAGTTCCATTGCCCAGGGTATATGCAGTATTTATTTGCAAAAACTTTTGCTTATTTTTGTTTTTACTTGGCTACTACCTTCATTTTCTGAAATAACTCTTCTTGTCTCATCTCAGCTTCCTAATTAGTTTTGCTAACTAGCAACATGGGTTTCGTACTGGGATTAATATTATCTTGCCTGATACAATATATACGAATTAATAAACTGTGATTTTGAATAACCTTAAGTGTTCCAAAGTGCTTATTACTCACATGTTTTTTTCTTCCTTTTTTATGAAGTGTTCTTAATCTGTATGTGTATATACAAATCTAAGGATAATTAGCAAACTTGATTGCCTTGCTAAAGAGGAAACATTATGTATGCTTTTCATATATGAGTGTACAAATATGTTTTATTTAAAATATTCAAAAGTTAAAATTATAAGCACGATGAAGCTAAATTAATGTAAGGTCACATTGCACAGTCAAGCATTTTCATGGCTAAAATATTATCTGAACTAAAGATTTCCTGTTTCATCGCCATAAGTTCTCTTACTTTTGTGCTTCCTTTCATGACAGCTGTGTAATGGGGTACACAATCAGATTAGTTTATGATGCATGATTTGAAACAGTTAGAAAGCATTGTAGAACAGTTTTCTAGATTTACTTCATATGGTATTCAGCAATAGTAAGGGACTCTTATTGGTAAGAATAAATTAAGGTCAAACTCGCCATCAAAGTGTGTACTCCAGAATTAGGTAAAATAAAAGATGTCTGGCATACACTCTCTATATTTACAGATTTTGCCTCCTCTCTCTGTGTGTCTTTTGGTCCCATACTATGTATGTCACATATACCACATTCGTCCTTCTCTTAGCAGTTATAAGGCAGAACAGATCTCAGATAAGCTTCATATTGGAGAAAAGGGTCAGAGGCTGAAAGAAAGAAAAAAAGCATTGGACCATATTTATCCTAAGGCAAAAATATGCATGACTGAACTTCAGTATGAAAAATAATTAGGAGTATTGTACTTGAAATATCCATGAACTAGTGGAATTTTGTTAGGAGAATGTTTATTCTAAATCAGGGAAAGGGAACATTTTTTATAGATACCCAACAGAGTGTCATATCATGCAAGCATAATGCTTTGCAGCATCACACATTGTAAGTCACTGAATAGATGAAAAAGTGAAAGGTATAATGATAAAAACTATCATTTCTACTGGAAGAGGTTGAATGCAGCTTCTTTGTAGGCATCCAGACTGTGAGCTTTTCCATTCTTCTTTGTCCTGATACAGCTTGAAATCTTGTGCTTTGATCAACAATGCCATATGGCATTAGGAACAATACTCGGGGCTGTTTTTGTAGGACTGATGTAGACATGAATACCAAACAGCTTTAGAAAACCACTAAACCTTTAACCAGATGGTTGTCTACTATAATTATTACTTAAAAGGCCAAAGACAAATGTTTAGGAAATGCATCCATAGCTGTGAATGACTGGTTAATTTCAGTTTTATCATAAGAGGTGCCTTCAGTTATGCTTACGTTGTACAGAACAGCTTCTATAATAATCAACTTTTCTTTAGGCTTGAAAAACTTCTCAGGATGCAATGCTATTTAGGATTCTCTGGCATGTAATGTGCAGACCGTCTGGCCAACTTTAAGTTACTTTCCTGGATATTTGTTCTTCAGAATAATTTACCAGACATCCTTAAAATGGAATCACTAGTATGCCAATTTCCATTTCATGTCCCTTCTTTGCAAAACATAATATTACATCTCAAGAACAGTGGCTAGTTGATGTCTGGTATTCTGAAGACTTGTAATGCATTATAATAATAATTAAATAATTCAGTCATTAACCAAAGCAGAACAGAACAGACATAATTTACACTTACACGAGGTTGGTTTACATCTGTTATGGAAAAACTGGGATCTGAGGGCTATAATTAGCCCATTTTTAATGGGCCCTAGTACCCTTCCTAACAATGAATAATAAAAATTGGAATAAGGCTTCCCACTTCTTGAGAAGGAATTATGCAAGCAAAGCCTAACTTTGTGAAAAAGAAACCTGTGAGTCAACAAGTGACACCAATCCTGCATTATGCCAAATGAAGACTTACCACCTCTAGTTCAATCAATTTATTAAAAAGATAACCAGATATGTGAATACTTTGTTAAACTTTGTTAAACAATTAAGGTCGACTGGCGCCACTCCTGTCCTACAGTATATAACTGGCACAAACTACTTAGAATGAAGTTCTCACTTCATAGATTAGAAGTACATTATGCCCAAATTAAAAAAAGTATATACCTGAAGTCCTCTCAAAATATCTTGCCTGGAACTGCTTATAAAAGCCTGGAAACTTGCCTGGAAATGTTTATAAAACTATTTCTACAGTTTTGGAGATCCACTGGTCTAGAGTCAGACTCATACTCTTGAAATGAAGATGATTTGAGACAAGAATGATTTTTCCCAACAATGGCTATCCTATTAAAATCACTTTAAGAGTTCAGCATACAATTTCTAGGAAATCACAAAGAACTCCAGAACAACGTCTAATGACTTGCAAGCCTCCTTTACTTTGGCAAAAATCAGTGTTTATGATTCTAACTTTAGAAAAGTACTAGTCAAAAATGGATTTCAAGAGAAAATACTAAGAATGAAGCTATTGCTGACAAAAGGGATATTGATGCTTATTCCAAGTTTGTCTAAAAGCACTTAGATTATTCTCTATAGTTCTGCAAGTGTCAGAATCCATTTATATCATATTCATAAATGGAATATTTCAAACATATCCCATGGATTCTGCCATCTCCCAAAGAGAAGAGGATAGATGTGTATTGAACCGGCAATAGGCATTTCAAAGGAAAGGAGAAGCCTTTTGAACTGGGGAAACAAAAGGGGGGGCTAGCATCTGGCTTTTGTCACGGTAGACAGCAATAAACAAAAGGGTCCTAACTTCCTTTTTCCCATGAGATGGATGATACGAGAGGAAGGATGGGGGGACTGACCAAATGGGGATTAAGGGGGGTTAAACCGGGAACTCTTTATAAGGATTTACATCGTGGAACCATTAAGCCCTGTCTCATTTCCTACAACCAAGCATGTCATAGTAAAGATTCCTTTTGGACTAAAAAATTTGACTCCAAGAGTTTTTGTCTTCCTAAGACGTGGTTTGGGGTGGGTCCTGACAGCAAGAATGTTATATGTATAGACGAGTCAGTAGAATTTTTGGGACTACATGCTATTTTTATGCTTAGCATAAACCAAACAGTCCATTCCACATTAGGAACCTCAGTTTAGCCCTCAAGCACAGAGGTGGTACTAGCATAGTTTGATGATGCTTTGCTTTAACAATTCATGTCTTGAACAACTTATGATCCTACATAAGAATACCAGGCTATCTGTTCAGCTGTCTGTCTGACAGCAACAAATGATTTCAAGTATGCAAGCAAGTAGAATGGTTGAAGAACAAATTAAATATGTTGAACGAACCAAATTAAAAGTCCATCCCCAAAAAAAGTCCAGCCATTTTTTTGGAGTGGGGTAGGAGCATATCATGTGTTGTATTTGCTACTGCAACATTTAAGGGTAAAGCTCCATAGATTATATACCTATCCATCTCTCTCTCTCTCTCTCTCTCTCTCTCTCTCTCTCTCTCTCTCTCCCTCCCTCCCTCCCTGCCTCCCTTTCTCTTTCTCTATTTATCTATCTATTATCTATCTATTATCACATTTTGGAACTGCCCACCTCTCTCACAGAGGCACCCTGGACAGTGTATAATAAAATATTAAAACATAGAATCAGTATATAAAACAGTATACAATTTTAAAAGAGACAAAATGATTAAAACATTGTTAAAATGACTGCATTCTCCCTCCCTCAGAGCCATGTTTTCACATCTTTCTGGAAGGTCAGGAGAGTGGAGACCTACCTTTCCTCTGTGGGGAGAATGTTCTACAGGGCAGGGGCAACAGCAGAGAAGGCTCTCTTCCTGGACATGGTCTGAACATGCTTTCCCTGCCTAACAGGGTAGGAAGGACTGATGTAATGAGACAAAGAGGATTCCATAGGTAGCCTGGCCCTATGCCATTTAAGGCTTGTTAGATTTTGTTTTGTTTTGGTACCCTCAAATCATCCTTCTGGTGATTATATGGACATATCCATCTGGTTTTCTTGACATTTTCACAAGTGATTTTCTGCCTTCTTATGGCTGAGAGAAAGTAACTAGCCAGAGTTACCAGCTGCTTAAATCAGTGTTAGAACCTCAATTTCCTGCCTCCCTGCTTTCCCTGTCCAGCACCTAAACCATAGACCAAACAATCCAATATGTACCAAATCTTCAAATCAGGACCACATTGTTGGATAACATATCCGTGAACTTACATATCTCTGAAAAAATAATAAGCCAATCCTCAATGTCTTTGTATAAAATTTCAATTATCTTAATTTTTTACTTTCAAGTCAGCACTTTTTCAGGAAATGTATATGTCAAAAGAAAATTCATAAACAAAGGTTTCAGGTTTTGATTTCCTTGGATTTCAGAACTAGCTGAGTTCTGATTCTTTGTTTAATAGCACTGCCAGAATATATATAACAAAAACGTAGCTATAATGTTATAAATGATAAAGAAGTCTAGTCTGCCTTTAGTCAGTGCTATAAAAACTATTTCCAATGGTGTGTAAAATTAAAAGTGTGCATATTTAACAAATGAAAATATTTATGTACAATTATCCACTGAACATACCCAACCAAGTTCTGTGTAGTTACCAGTCACTTTGTGAATAGTAATAAACAGACAACATGCAAAATTAAAAGCCAACTGTGGGCTGACAAAGAGCACAATGTACAAACAGCTCTTACAGGACTTGTGTTCAATGTAACACAAGTCAGCAGCTCCTTTTCTGTCTGGAAACATATTGTATATATAGTGAATAAGTGTTTTTAGTCACTTCTAAGTTAAATAGAGAGTTATATCTACTTTTACTATAATTTGCAAAGCTATCAATAACACTGAAGAATACTGCTGATATGAAGGATTCATGTACAGTGTACCCTATCCTAGGTATCTTAATATCCCTTCATTCCCATGAAGTTCTTACAATGACAAATTCTTATTTTTTAAAAAATAGTACACAAATACACTTTATTCATGCAGTTTTTCTAATGTGAAGACAAGCTATTCTAATGTAAAAAGAAAACACCATACATACCTTCTGACATTTAGCTGTTAAGCAGGAGAAATCTGATTTTTTTTTTAAAAAAAAAGATGGCAATGCTATTTCAACATCACAATGACTGGTTCATTACATAGAGATTTAAAAGCTAAAGAAATAATCTTCTTTTGGGAATAAATAAACCTAGCGCTTTCAACTTCTTCCACACTCAGTTTAAAAAATTCTAACTCATTTCTAAAGAAATATATGCATGTTGGTAAATAATTATTTAAAAAATTGACTAAAATTCTCCTCCATTCTTGTGAGTGAAAAAGAAAACTGTCAATCAAAATGAACAGTCAGTTCAGAAACTGCTACCATAAAAGTTAAAGAGGTGAGCCAAATAAATATATTCCAAAAGAATCTAAGGTATTCTGGAGTTTGTTTAATCTAAGACTCTGCTTTCTCTTTAGTTACAAATATTCTTTCGACTTTAATATAAAATATTATGGATTTTAATTGTAAATATTTCTGTTGTTTTTCATTCTCTAGCAAAGGTTAATAAGTGAAATTTTGTCCTCAGATTATAGCCAAGTAAATTGGACTGATTCTTTAAAATAACTGGATTAATAGCCAGACCTCTTGAATTGCAACCAAATTATTTCTTTTTCCAAGGAATCAATTCTGTGAGAAGATCAGTGGGTTAATATGTGACTGTGTATATCTGGGTCTATCTCTACTGTGTATCTGGTTAGAAAAATTTCTGATACCTCATTTGATTCAGTTTCCAGAATTCACTGGTAAACATTATAAAGTAAACTGACTACGCAGAAATCCTCTTATTTGCTCTGAAGTCCAGGTCTGATATTCTAGAAATAAACTGCCCCACAGCTCCCAGGATTAGTCCATGATTTAGAAAAACCTGAATTCTGTTTTGGTTGAAAAATTTGCTCAGCAGCATTTTAAGAAATGTGAATATTTCCTGGTTCTTTAACTTAAAAAATAACCAGGACTTAGATTACCATTTTACTGACTAGAAATTGAAAGAAAGACTTCAGATGGTTCCCTCCTACAACTAGGTGAGTCTACTAGCTGCCGCTCACTCTTGAGACAAAAATGGAAAATTCCAAAGTGGCATCACAACCCTTATTTTTGTTGTTTGAGTTTTGCCCATGTACATTCAGACAACTTCTGCAATATTCTAAAAGTTTTCAAGAATCTTCTGCAAACAAAATTTAAATGAAAGCCTCGCCTCTTACTTGATTTCACTTTACTTATATCCAGTGGTGGGATTCAGCCAGTTCACACCAGTTCAGCAGAACTGGTAGCTAATTTTTTGTTGCCCAGGCCCAGAATTGACTTCTGGAAGCAGCATCCACACAGAGAACCAGTTGTTCACATATTTGAATTCCACCACTGCTTATATCATTCGGCTTGAGGGTCCCAGGATTAAGATAAAATCTTAAAATGGGTCCATTATTTTCACTCTCTTCTTGCCATGGTTTGCATATCTTTCTTTTAAAAATATATTTCAATTTTATAATTATTGTTTTATGTTTTATATGATTGTAGTTTAACTGTTTAATATACTCATGGTCTGTATTCTTTTTGACTGTATAAAACTGTAGCTACAGCCTTCTCAATCAGTTTTCCAAAGGGGCACTGCTAGAGAGATATTTTTTGTGGCAGGATTCTAGTCCTCAGGAACTCCTAGATCCAGACACATCCTTTTTCAAAATATAGATGCCAGTAAGTGTTTGTCCTGGAGCAATTTTTAATCACTTGAGTTCTATATGCAGATGAAATACTACAGAAAGTTTGAGAAAATATTTGTGATGAACAGATGAATAAAATGAAGAACATAAACTCAAGAAATATGGGGAAAGAAAAAAAGAAAGTTGCAGTCAGACAGAGTAAAAAATAAAAACCCTAACAGGCACCTATTTGAATTGGCTTCTGTAGATAGCTAATTTTAATGCTTTGCAAAATGCCAGCTATATGAACACTGGCTGATGTTCATATTTTCCTAGCTTGGAGTTTTATTTGACATTTTGAATTGTTGAAAGATGAATAAAATTCTTAAAGAGAACTTTTACTCTAAGTGCTAAATTGAACAGTTTGCTCTTTGAATTGTAGGTTGTCATAGATACTGAAGTTTCAGCAATTGTTTTTCAAACAAAAAGGAGAAAAGAAGAAAAGGAGGGGAAAGGGAGAGGAGAAGAAGAGGGTTGGTAGTTACTCCTGATTCCATCTAATTATAAACTCTCTTCAATCACTTTTGAATTCAATTCAATGTTAATATCTTTTGAAATGAATGAGGTGTAAGCTGTCATTTCTATTTGTCTTTCCTAACTTTTTTCTTTCTTTTAGCACAAAATAGCTTCATCAAGCTGCATGAGGGCCACGTAACTTACATTTTTGATAGACAAAACAATAGAATAAAATAGGTGGTTCTGATTTTAAAAACAGCTTAGTTCTTGTAAACCATTTTGAAAACATCTTGACTGGACTCTGCAAAAGTTTTGGGTCATCAAATCAAGTTAAACTTTTACTTTCCAGCACTACATTTGGCAGATCATTTATTTTGCTCATTGCTAAAACATTGAAATCAAAAAGCAGCGAAAACATTCAATATTTTAAAATTTCATTGATATTTTTTGAAAAGCAATGAATTATAAGTTGAATAAAAACACATGTGATTGTGAACATAAAGTAGGAGAAACTCCAGTTCAGATTTCCAACTGTTCATGTTTGCTAAACACTTATAAAGTTAATAATGGTTGATAGTGAGTTGTGTGATGATTTCTTCTGAAGTCCCCATATAGATCAATACCATATTGATCATTCAACCAATGCATCAGTTTTTTTACTTGGGGTTATTTTTCAAAATTAAAATCAGTTATGATTTGCGTTTCACAAAAACTCCTGTTGGAGCAAATATATAAGTATAAATCCTAATCCTTCACTGATAAATCTTTCACAGAGGCTGCATATCTTTTGAGAAAGCTCTAATTTGGATTCCTGAATTCCACAGAGTTGGATTCTATGGTTAAATGGATTTTGAAAATGCATGGAGATGAATAAAAATGCAGATGCATGAACTCTACGACAGTGTTTATTTAGTTGAAACATTGTTAGGTGAATCAGCTCTAAACTTTAGGATGTAACCCTAAACTTACTGATCTGTCAGTAAACCCTACAAAAACAAGTGAGATATATACTGATACTTCTTCCATTGTCCATAATTGAAATTTCAGGAAGCCACTTGAGAGATATAGAACACATATTTACTTATGCATGTGTGGCTACACATTAAGTATATAAAGCTGTAATTATTTTTTATACTTCTGTTATTTTTTGTATGCAAGTTTTAATATTGGCATAGTAGTTTAAATTGGCATAGTAGTCAACAAATACAGATATGCACACAAATAAGGAGAAAAACGTACATACATTGGACATTGCTACCTCTTATTCTGTTTTAATATTGTGTTTTGCTTAATGTAAAGAATATAATAATATGCAAGAAGAGATCCAGACAATCAAGATAACCCTGTGATCAAAGGCCCAACTCTTTTTATTGAGTCTGGATCTTTTTTGACATGCATGAACATTCACTCACTCACTCGCACACAAACACACACACACAAACACACACAAACATGCTGCAGATACCACTTAGGCACATCATGAAATTAAGGAAGCTGTTAACACCAAGAGAGGTTTTGTCTAAAAACAACAAAAATTAAGGCAAATGTATACACTTACATGTACATATTTTAATATAGCCTTTGTCCAGTTGCATGTAATCAGACAGATTCCATGGCAAATATTCCAAAAATTGATTAATATTCTTCAAACAGATGCTATGTATTTTGATTTCTACCCTCCATGCATTCTTAACATAAACCAGGGAAGCCACAGATAAATGTTTCCCAGGATCTCATAAATCAGGTGTTCTGCATAAAATAAATATTCTATCCGCCATCTTACTGCTTCTTGTGAAGAAAAAGTACAATCTTTTGGTATCAGTTTATAGCCTTTGTCATGTGGGTAGCTGCCATAATTGTCAGATTATATTTTCTATCAGCTCCAACAATAAGAACTAGGGATGATAATCTAATTCTGCACACAAAGCTTCTCCAACTTGGCCCTCTCCAGATTATTTGGAATAAGATTCCTATCTTTACTGTATGCATTTAGCTGATGTATCTTCCTACTATCTCTGTTCTCACTGGATTTTTAATTCAACAGGAATAATGGCCAAATAAGTCCAGTCTTTTAGAAAGCTATTTTATAATTCCAATTTGTTTATTTATTTATTGCAAATGGCTAAACACAAACCACTGCATTAAACACATTACTCTCTCTCTCTCTCTCTCTCTCTCTCTCTCTCTCTCTCTGTGTGTGTGTGTGTGTGTGTGTGTGTGAATGTTTGTGTGTGTATTAACACTTTATATTTAAATTGTTTGTGAAGTGAAGTGGGCCTTAGAAAAGCTGAGCAACAACAAAGCTAGTGGAGGTGACAGTATCCCAGCTGAGCTATTCAAAATCTTAAAAGACGATGCAGTAAAAGTGCTACACTCAATTTGCCAGCAAATTTGGAAAACTCAACAGTGGCCACAGGATTGGAAAAGATCAGTTTACATTCCAATTCCAAAGAAAGGCAGTGCCAAAGAATGTTCAAACTATCGCACCATTGCACTCATTTCTCATGCTAGTAAAGTTATGCTTAAAATTCTACAAGCTAGACTCCAGCAGTATGTGGATCGAGAACTACCAGAAGTACAGGCAGGATTTCGAAGAGGCAGAGGAACCAGACATCAAATTGCCAACATACGTTGGATCATGGAGAAAGCTAGAGAGTTCCAGAAAAACATCTACTTCTGCTTCATTGACTATGCTAAAGCCTTTGATTGTGTGGATCATAACAAACTGTGGCAAGTCCTTAAAGAGATGGGCATACCAGACCATCTTATTTGTCTCTTGAGAAATCTATATGCGGGCCAAGAAGCAACAGTGAGAACTGGACACGGAACCACTGATTGGTTCAAAATTGGGAAAGGAGTCCGGCAAGGCTGTATACTGTTGCCTTGCCTATTTAACTTATATGCAGAGCATATCATGAGAAAGGCAGGGCTAGATGAATCAAAAGTTGGAATTAAGATTGCCGGAAGAAACATCAACAACCTAAGATATGCAGATGATACCACTCTAATGGCAGAAAGTGAAGAAGAACTAAAGAGCCTCTTGTTGCAGGTGAAGAAGGAGAGTGCAAAACTTGGGTTGAAACTAAACATTAAGAAAACCAAGATCATGGCATCTGGCCCTCTCAATTCCTGGCAAATAGATGGGGAAGAAATGGAGGTAGTGACAGATTTTATTTTCCTGGGCTCCAAGATCACTGCAGATGGGGACTGTAGCCAAGAAATTAAAAGACGCTTGCTCCTGGGGAGGAAAGCCATGGCAAATCTAGACAGCACACTAAAAAGCAGAGACATCACCCTGTCAACAAAAGTGCGTATAGTCAAGGCTATGGTCTTCCCAGTTGCAATGTATGGCAGTGAAAGTTGGACCATAAGAAAGGCTGAGCACCAAAAAATTGAGGCCTTTGAACTATGGTGCTGGAGAAGACTCCTGCGAGTCCCTTGGACTGCAAGGCGATCAAACTGGTCAGTCCTAGAGGAGATCAACCCTGACTGCTCTTTAGAAAGCCAGATCCTGAAATTAAAACTCAAATACTTTGGCCACCTAATGAGAAGGAAGGACTCACTGGAGAAGAGCCTAATGCTGGGAAAGATTGAGGGCAATAGAAGAAGGGGAAGACAGAGAATGAGGTGGCTGGATGGAGTCACTGAAGCAGTAGGCATGAGCTTAAATGGACTCCAGAAGATGGTAGAGGACAGGAAGGTCTGGAGGAACATTGTCCATAGGGTCGCAATGGGTCGGACACGACTTCGCAATTAACAACAACAACAAATTTTAATTGTTATGTTGTGGTGAGGGTTTTTTTCCCAACACTGTCAGAGTACAAAGTATAAAGAATCACTACAGGAATTTCTAAAATATTCCTATATGATTAAATTAACAAGTTTGTTAATGGGGAGAAATAAATCCAGGTTTGGCAACTCTACTGATTATACTTTGCTACTGGAAAATGTTTCTATGAAGTTACCTACATGGCCCAATCCATTTTTAAAATGTAACCACCGCTTTGAATAATATAAAGAATAGTTTTGGAGAAGAATCTTGAAACACAAAAAATAAATAAATCTGGAGTTTCCACATGAGGTAGAAATGACTACACTCAAATGATCACATACATTCATCTGCTATTGACCTGGCAAGAAGTAGGATTGAAATCTCTTGAAAAAATGAGCAGAAATATTTCTGAAAATTCTTCTCTTTAATAGAGATCATCCAAGCCAGAAGTATAAAGTTAAATTTATAAAAGTATAAAGTTAAAACTATAAACATTTTCACATTTCAGAATATTTTTTTTAAAGTACAACTTTTCTCCCTCATCTCACTGATATTTTTGAGGGGCCTTAAGACTTATCTTTTTAATCTTCATCATCATCATCTAGATAGTGGGTGTTGCAGTAGCTGGACACAGCAGAATAAAAAAAAAGAACTGGAGAAAATCACAAACTTCAAAGATCTGTAAATAGAAGTTCAATGACTGCAGCAAAAGGAAGCAAAAGTAGTACAAATAATTATAGGTGCCTTGTGTGCAATTCAAAATCTGGAACACCACTTAAACATCATTGGCATTAAAACAAACCCTATTATTCAATTGCAAAAGGTAGCTTTACTTGGAGCAGCTTATATCCTGCAACGATACCTTTAACACTATTAAATAACAACATCTGTCTATCCTTGGGAAGGACTTGATAGGTGAATAAAAATGCTAAAGCCAGTTTAAACACCTGGCTGATTGTGCAGCCAAGTATAATAATAATATTGGTGTTGCTTTCATGTTGCAAGCCCCAAGATACTTCTGGGTTGAAAGGATTAAATGGTGACATCACTGTTGCCCAGGGGATGCCTGGTTGGGAGCTCCTTACATGTCCCTGTTAATTGCCCACCAATGTGGTACCTATTTATCTACTTGCAATTACTTGTTTTCAAACTGCAATGTGAGCAAGAGCTGGAGTGGATGATAGGAGCTCACTCCATCATACAGCAGCACTAGGGTCTCAAATGCAGGCTTGCTGATTGTCAGCCCAGTGTTCTAACTGCATGAGCCACTCTGCTCTTAATAATAGTATTGAATAATAATGTTCAATACTATTTTAAATAACATTTGAAATTAACTTATTTTATTTATTTTATTTTATTTTATTAAATATTATAAATAATAATAAAAATAATTTCTAAATGTTTAAGTTTATTTTTTTAAAATAATACATAATTAAACTTATTTTATTAATAATTAATTAATAATTTTCAGTAATTGTTATAACAGGCATTTTGTTTATAACATGGCTGATGTAATAGTTATTGAAAAGAAGAATGCTCAAGTGATGCATGGGAAACTTGCAGATAGAAGTTGAACACTTATGGAAAAGAAATCCATTGGTATACCAATCACATTACCTAAAGGATTTCCTAGGATATCTGGAAATACTGAATTTATCAGACCTTTACAAAAAAAAATTACTCTGCTTGAAATAGCCTATATTCTTAGATGCTACATTAAAAATTGATAGACCCTCCTGACATGAATTATTAAGTTTCCACTAGACTTAGACTGTGAATCTAACTTTATAATACCCACACTTAACAATGAATTTACAACATCATAGGTTCTTGGGAAGAACTCGCAAATGAAGTCAATACTAGCTGAGGAACTGATAGCTTTGATTTCACATTTTTGTGCATAAAATAATAGTATTAAGCCACATTTGCTATCAAGTACATTTCCAGCTCCCTACTTGGTCTGCAGTGAGTAAAGCATCCTGTGAGTTTTCAGGGGCTGCTGAGAACTGAGGAACCGTCTCCATACCAAAACAATCAAGCTAAAGACATTTAAGCCACTATGACCACCACTAGTTGGAAGCCCCAGGGGGTCCAACCAGATGTTCACCTGCAGAATACAAATCAAATATCTAATTTTATTGTTGTTCCCAGCGCATCCATCCTGCCAACTATCTTTATAGAATTGTATTCTCTACTTTCTCCTCACAGTTTTCCATGTGAGAGAAAAAGATTAAATGTACCATTCTTGGCAGATCTAGAGGTGGTGGGGGGAAAAAATCACAGAACAATGTTTAGGTCATTAAATACAATCCACTGCTTCATGCAGAAATCCAAATAAAGCATTTGTAACAGATCATTATTTAGCCTCCACTAAATTGAGTGAAGGGAACCACCATTTTTCTGGGTATTGCTTTATTTCTTAGGTTATTTGTTTTCCTAACATTCAGTTGGAATCCTCTAACATGAATCCATTAGTCTGAGTCAATAGATCTTGGCTTCCTTTGGGGCAGCTTCCAGATATTTGAATGCTATAATATCACCCTTAACAGGAAGAGATAGTAAAAAAAAAAAGTAAAGATGATTGTGCAAAGCCACTCTTTTGAGCTTTTTACCGCCACCACTGGGATCCCCTGGGCCTCAGGTGTCTCTTTTGAAGGCTAAACAGTTATTGTTTTTTTATTCTTATTATTTCCTATCCAAATACGTTGTTCCATGACCAACCTAGTTACTCTGCTCTGAGCTTGCTCCAACTTGTTTAAATCCTTCTTAAATGACAGAATTTGACTAAAGCAATGATTTCGCTAGAGAGCTAGAATAATCAGATTTTAATGAAATTAGGTTTATTCAAGACATTTATTTAAACACTCTTTTTAGTTGGGAAGAAAGTTAAGCAAGAAAATTGTGTTGTCATCAACGTCTACTGCCAAATTTAAGGAGCACAATGCTATGGACTGTAGGCCACAGAATGCCCATTGATGATGGCTAGCTCTCCTAAGTGTGCCTTGTGCCTTGTGCCTTGCAGTTTAGATTTTGCAATGACCAATACACCAAGATTTGCCACCAAACCACCTTTATATGATATTTAGCTCTGATGGAACACAATTTCCATTCAGCTTCTTTGGAAAGAAGGCCAAATATTGTTATATGCATTTGAAGGTAGAATATAAAGCAGAGAAAAACCAACTTCTTTATCGGTGTTGGCTTAGCAAACCAAAGACACAGTAAAAGTATACATTGCACATCTGACTCCTATTTCTTGCTTTTCACCGCCTGGCTGCATCAATTTGCTAAATTCCCTGAGTGTGTTGCTTTGAGCCACTCAGGAGTTTTATACATTCAGTGGTAATGAGCAGTAAAGCATTTTTCCCTCTATGGTCTAGACACAGAAAATCCAGATTTTGTTTCTCTTGAAAGGCGGCCATCCTTGAGAATGTACTTGATTGCCCATTGCCATGTGTTTCTAAGGCCAGATGAGGCTAAACATGATTTGAAGATTTTTTTATTCAGTAATTATTCTTTTCCTTTCTCTACTGACTAGCAGTTTGTTTGCTTTGTTCTGAGGAGGATGCCAACCATATTAAATGAAAAAAAAAACCAACAAAGAGGTAATTGCCAAAGTGGGAAAAAGAAAAAAGAGTGCCAAGAAGCAGAGACAGTGCTGTAGTTAGAACTGTGCCTAAAGGAAGTAAAGAGATGTATTAAGGTCTACCCAGGCTACCCATTGATAGTGCAATTCATGGGACAATTGTTCCTCCTGTTTGTGGCAAAAGAGTTTCTTCAAGCCAACATTTGGTTGTGTTCAAACTGCAGTATGTCATTTTTGGACAATACAGAGCATGGCAAAGCACTACATTAGCTGTTTTACTTTATTAAAGGGAAGGGGGAATATCCAGTATGCTCTGTTAGTGTTACAGTTGTGCTATTGAGAGCCCAGCATTAACAAATATGAACATGTAAACACTTGGAAAAAGTCTTCCTGAATGTTTATTGGAAAGCTCCAATATTCCCTATCTAATTGTCACTCAGCCTAGCAGAATTAAATACAATGAAAAAGTGACTTATAACTGCTTTTCACACTTACAACCATTGCAACATCCCCATTATCAAAATTTGGGCATTTGGCACTTAGATTTAAGTATTTATGACAGTTGCATTGTTAAGGGCTCATAAAATCTCCATTTGTTACCTTCCCAGCTGGCTTCCAACAAGCAAAGTCAATGGGGAATGTCAGATTTACTTAACAACCTCATGACCAAAGAATAACATGTGTGTGTTTTATCGATTACAAAAAAAGCTTTTGACTGTGTAGAACACAATAAGCTATGGGCAGCTTTGCATGATCTTGATGTCCCAATCCACCTGATCAGACTTATCAGATCATTGTACACTGATCAAGAGTCAACAGTGAGAGCATTCTATGGTGACACAGTTAGGTTCAGGATCAATAAGGGAGTTAAAGAGGAAGTATTTTATCACCATTTTTGTTCAATCTTTATGCTGAAGTGATCATGCAGACATTAGACCTGGAATTACCTGATTTGAGAATAAAGATTGGAGGAAACCATAAATAAATTGAGGTACACATATGACTCAACACTATTGGCTGAAAATAAGGAAGACCTGGAAAAATGTTCTGGAAAATTGAGAATGAAAGGGAAAAGGTAGGATTGAGTCTTATCATCAAGAAAACAATGATAATGACAACAGCTGCAAATGAACATGAGATGTTTAAACTCAATGAGGAACTTGAAATAATTTAAAAATTATCTTCCTTGGATCAAAAATTGTTCAAGGTAGAAATTCTACACTTGAAATCAAACACAGGATAACCTTAGGCTGCACTGCAATTGTTAACATGAATACAACATGGAAAAACAGAGATATAGATATAAATACAAAAAACAGGCTACTTAGAGCAATAGTTTTCCCTACAATGATGTATGGGTGTGAGAGTTGAACACTAAAAATGGCTGATCGAAAAATTGGTGCCTTTGAACCATGGTGCTGGCATAAAATATTGTATATACCATGGACAGCCAGAACCACCAACAGACATATGGTGAATTGTATAAAATCAGAAACATAACTAGAAGCCAAAATCACAAGACTACATCTGATTTACTCTGGCCATATCATGCGTGCAAATTCATTGGCAAAGTCAATGATGATAGGAATGGTTAGTGGATCAAAAAGAAGGGCAAGGAAAGAACTCACTGTCTTGATACCATCAAAGCTGATACAAAGATGAAGAGCCAACAACTGAAAGAAGCTTTGTCCAGCATATATGAGAACAGTCCTGTCTTTAAATTAAAGATTGATTCAGAAGGAATGCTTATGGAAGATAATGCCATTGGAACTAAGAATTTAATATTGTTTATGCCACTTGTTATGATTTACTTTCAATTCTCATTCAAGTTCTCTAGGGTTATAATGCTTGCATACTTACTTAGATTAAGAGATTAAAATTTTGATTTATTTTATCTTTCAATCTGTGTAGGACTGTTTCTTTTCCACTACAAGTAAATCTGTCATTTTTATGACTATTGCTTGAAGCTCATAAATGAGATGTTACCCAACAAATATCAGGACCACAACAGATTTATTTGTTTAAAAATGGGCCATGGGAGATTAACTCTGCAATCTTAAATATGCCTATTCAGAAATAAAGCTCCAGAGGTTTGTGCTGCCAATTTTTCCACCGGTATAAATCAGTTCTTGGATTGAAGATGTAGCTGAGTCTTTGGGAAAGTTCAACACAAAAATGTGGCTGGAAGTTCTTTGAAGTAAGATTCTAATACATCTGGATGACACCACTTTGGTAACAAGTATGGGACTGAGATGGAACTGCGTATTTTTAACATCATTCCTTGATTATATTAAATCCTTAGTTTTCGGATTGTAAACAATAAAAGTATTTACTGAAGGCATTCATCCTATGTTCCAATTATATTTATAAACCAGACATTTTCTTTTCTAAAAACAATATAATACTCTTTATTTGGAAAAATGAAATATCAATATTGCCATGTATTCCAGAATGCGTTGGGAGTTTGTAAGCTCTTTGTTGTGTATGCCACCCTACACCTGGTGGCATAAGTCAGGCGTCCGATTGGTTCACCTGTCCGGTGGGAAAAGTAGGACACCGGGTTGGGTGTCACCTGTCTGGCGGAAAAATAGAGCCAGCGGATTGGCTGACTGAGGGGATGTGGAAAAGCTATAAGAGGGCACCTGGGGAAGAAGGACTCAGTTCCATCTTGTATTCAATAAAGATATTAACCCTGACTGCTGTCTCCTGGTCATGACATGTGGCACCCACTACAGAACAGTGGCGACGAAGGTGGGATTCTCGCAAAGCGAGTAATCAGAACCCGGGGAGCCGGAGAGCATCTGCCGCATAAGCCTAGCAGAAGACAGCGCACAACACGGGAAATTTGAAAAGCCGTCATCGCCTGCCACCGAAACTAAAGACAGCGTGGAACGCAGAAAGATTCAGAAAATGGCACAGCTGGGCATAGTGAGGGACACCCCAGACACCCTGAAGATTGGGAAGAACATGTGGGCCAAGTGGAAGCCTACATGCTGGTCAAAGGCATCACAGATGACCGTAAGAAAGCAGCTGCACTATTGTCCCTCAGCGGGCCAGCCGTTTACCGGGCGGCTGTGGGGCTGTGCCAACCTGATCCAATCACCAGCGTATCGTATGCGGAGCTCACTAAGAAACTGAGAGAACACTATATGCCAAAACGTTCAGAGCTGTTCTGGAGGTGCATATTTGAACGGAGGAACCAGAAACAGGGTGAGTCCATTACCAACGTTGTGGCTGCAGTGAGAGAAGCTGCGTACCGCTGCAAATATGACAATCTAGATGTGCGGATACAGGACAGAGTGGTTTTGGGGCTCAGAGACGAACGCCTCCAAAACAGGGTAATCGCAAAGCCCACGGGGTCCCTCCAAGAAGTATTGGATGAGCTGTTAACCTATGAGGACGCCAGCCATCGCGACTCCCCCCACAATAGCAACAGTGCAATAGGGGTCAATCCACCAAGAGAGCCTTGTGGACGGTGGGGTGAGAGACTATGACTTTGAGGAGGAGATAGACGAAATTACACAAAAGGTTGAGAGAACAGCTGTTAAGAATGACCAGCGTGACAACACAGGCAGGCAAAGGAGACCGGCACCATTCAGACCACAACAAGAGGGAAACAGCAGGTGCAGAGAGATGGAACAAAAATGCGGCAGCTGCGGAGGAAACCACCCCAGAGCGGCATGCAGGTTCCAAAACGCTAAATGCAGAAACTGTGGCAAGATGGGCCACATCCAGGTCATCTGCAGGAGCCAAGTCCAGGACAGCCTACACGACCTGGAAGCATGGGTACCAGGTACTGTAACCCCTTCGAGTCGCGGCACCGAGTCCCTTTGGCCTCAGGCACGAACTTCTAACCCGGGGGAGGGGGTAAAATTCAGACACTCCGGGATCAATCAAGTGATAAGCCCAAAGATTAAAATCGATGTCCGGTTGCAGGGAATCCCCTGCAAGATGGAGATCGATTCCGGGGCTTCCGTTTCAATAATTTCAGAGGAAACCTCGGAAAAAATTGAGAGAAGGAGTGGCAAACAGATTCACCTCAATCCTACCCCCATTCAGCTAACAGACTTCCAAAGGGCACCAATTAAAATAAAAGGTAAAGCCATCATGGAAGTTTCTTTTAATAAATTTAAAGGCCCATTGGAAGTACTGGTAATGGAGGGGAGGAGAGCTAGCTTGGTAGGGCTAAACTGGTTTGGGGCACTAGGAATCTGGGTAGGGGGAGTTAACACGATCCAAAATAAAAACCTGGAATCCGTTTGCAGGAAATTTGCAGACGTATTCGATGGATCGTTAGGAAAATACAGGGGCTCCCCAATTAAATTTAATTTAAACCCCACAGTACTTCCCATAAGAATCAAAGCTAGGAGAGTCCCGTTCGCTCTCAGACAAAAAAAATTAGAATGATCTGGACAAGTTAGTGGGCCAGGGAGTACTGGAACCGGTGGAAGGGGAACCCTGGGAGACACCCATCGTTACCCCCCTCAAACCCAAAGGCGAAATTAGAATCTGCGCTGATTATATGGCAACCACAAATAAAGCTTTAAAACAGCATGCTTACCCCGTTCCGACGGAGAAGCAGGTCCTCGCCGCCATTCAGAAGGGCGCCATCTTTGCTAAACTGGATTTAACTCAAGCTTACCAACAATTGCCAGTGGCTAGAGAGTCCACGGATGCACAATCGTCACCCACAAGGGGGCATTCCGAGTCAACAGATTGCAATTTGGCATAGCAGCAGCTCCAGGCATCTTTCAAGAGGTGATGGAGAGAACAGTAAAAGGTATACCTGGGGTGTGCCCTTACTTTGATGATGTGTTAATTGCAGGTGAGGATGAAGAAATTTTGGCTGACAGGCTAGAGAGGGTACTGGAGAGGTTAAGAGAAGCAGGGTTGAAATTAAAAAAAGGAAAAGTGCTCTATAGGAGTGACATCCACAGAGTTCTTGGGCTATAAAATTGATGCTCAGGGCATTCACCCCACAGAATCAAAAATAAAGGCAATTAAATCAGCTCCAGCACCAAAGAATAAGGTTGAACTGCAAGCATTCTTGGGATTAATAAATTTTTATCACACGTTCTTGCCACATAAGGCTGCAATAGCAGAACCTTTGCACAGATTGCTGCTGCACATCTCCCAGGAAGAGGATCAACAATAACAACAACAACAACGCACGGTCCAACGACAACGGTAGCAAAAAATGACACAGTACCAGCGGGACTTACCTCAGCCAAATCTACCTCAGAGCAGTTGCGGGGAGAACATCAGGCAATGCCGAGGGAAGCAACTCAGGGTTGCGAAGTAGGGTCGGAAACGCAACAGGGAAGGTACCTGGCCAGGACTCACAAAACCCCGGCTTACCTGAGGGATTATGTGGAAAAGTAAAAGTAGTAGTTAGAAAATTGTAGTGTAGCATCATTCACATTGGGGGGGAGGGGTGTTGTGTATGCCACCCTACACCTGGTGGCATAAGTCAGGCATCTGATTGGTTCACCTGTCCGGCGGGAAAAGTAGGACACTGGGTTGGGTGTCACCTGTCTGGCAGGAAAATAGAGCCAGCAGATTAGCTGACTGAGGGGATGTGGAAAAGCTATAAGAGGGCACCTGGGGAAGAAGGACTCAGTTCCATCTTGTATTCAGTAAAGATATTAACCCTGACTGCTGTCTCCTGGTCATGACACGTGGCACCCACTACAGAACACTCTTAGTGTGCTGATTCAGTTTAATGTTCATTGCCAGAGAAATAAGACACTTCACATTGATTATGTTCATACACAGAGTCACAATAAAACAAAGGATAAGATATGTAATCATGCAAAACAACCTGAGTTGTCAAGGTAGCCTTAGTGTGGACCTGAAATGCCCTGTCATATTGTTGCTAAAATTTAGCAACATGTCCCAAATTCTGAAAAGCTGATAAAAATCACTGGGGTCTTTATGTACTTGTTTATTTTACTGTTTTATAGTTAACACAAATCAAAAGACTGGACCTGTTATTAAATGCTTAACACAACAACAATAATAGTTAAACTTCCTCAACGGTAAATGCCAATAACATTTAGTTAGAAAAAAAGGTTCTATGAAAAAACTGTCTTTGTTTATATTTCAAATACCATTAAAAAGAACTTTATAAATGTCCAAAATATGTGGGCCACCACAGAGAAGGACTGTCATTTTAACCATCTCCCCCTAACTAGAGAGGAATTACTTGATCAGTTTTTCAGGATTGTAACTCTAGATGGTTTACAATATAGTAAAAACAAGGTAAAGCATTAAAATATTAAAATCATAAACATTGATATTAAAAATTAGCATTAAAATTGTTAGCCGCCCTGAGTCCTTCGGGAGATAGGGCGGCATACAAGTCCCATAATTAAATTAAATTAAATTAAATTAAATTAAATTAAATTAAATTAAATTAAATTAAATTAAATTAAATTAAATTAAATTAAATTAAATTAAATTAAATTAAATTAAATTAAATTAAATAATTAAATTAAATTAAATATGGCAAGGAATGGAGCAAGGTACAGAGGAGAAGGTGGGTGGATGTAAAATCGTCTATCAGCCCGTTAACCTCCTCCAATATGACACACCTTCCTGGCCAATTAGCAGAGCCAGGTTTTAAGCCCCTATAGCCAAGAAGGTGGATAGAGATCTCACCTTAAGGGCCACGATGTTCCAGAGGGAGGGAGTCACAGCAGAAACACTCTTCTCTGGACTCTGCCAGCAGGAATTCCTTGACTAATTGTGTCTGCAGCATGCCCCCTTGAAAGGTCTTGGGATTATCCCCTTCTGAAGGAAAATTTTATATATTTTGATTAGGCAATATTTCCAGTTTTTTTCTGCTTTACCTGCCTTTCTGTGCAATGGGTTTTCTCCCCACAATTTCTTTCTTGGCTGTGAGTCAGTTGCATTATTAATCAGAAAGATCCTCAGTTCTTTCTCAATCTGAGTACCATCTAAAGGCCCATCATTCTGCATTGTAATATCAAACACTGTATCTTATGGTGGTTTGATAAAATATAGGAACAGTTATCATTGCCTTCTCTCATGTGGTATGAAATGATGCCTTTGCCATTGTCCCTACTTGTGTCCATCATCTTTATCAATGCTGCCCTACAGTAGGCTTTAGTTGGGCAATTGGGATCATATTTATGGCTGAGTATCCCTTCTGGGGGATAGTTTACACTAACAATGTTCTTCACGTATGCCTCCCAGGAACATCACCCTGCCAGAATGAGGCAGCATAGCAGGAAGAAGGGAAATATATAAATATATATCCACACATATGAATGTATGTATTGTACATAATGCATTAAACTGTGGTACCTGAGTGTTTTAATTGATTACTTAAACAGATGACTGGATTAAGTTGCACCTCTCCTGTAATGTATTGGGCTTTGTTTTACTGAGTGTATCACATGGGTTGGATTGCTGGAAGGTTGCTTAAGCAGGGAGCTGGCTAACGGCTCCCAATTCCTCAGACAACCCGTCTCCAGCGCCGCCATTGGCTGCTTATAGGGTGGCAATAGGTTGCTTTAAACCTATTGGCCGCCACCTAGAGGCCAGGGTATAAATAGCTGCATTCACAGCCCTGTTCCCCAGTTTGGTTCCTGCAAGCAAATAAAGAATGTTCCTGACTGAACTCACTCGCCTCATCTCTTATTTCAAGCAATATCTCCTGCCTTCAGAATCACTGACCCACTGTAAAGCGTAACCCTTAGTAACAAGAGCGACTTTTTGAGTATCAGCAGCCTACTAAAAAGGCTGCCTACTCTTTTAATACACCCACATATTTCATGAATCAAAGGAAAGTGTTCTTCTATACTCTCCTTATTCGTAATACATTAAACAATAGTCCTTTTTCCCGTTAATGTTAAAAATTCCAGTGTCTGCCTAACATTATTTGGAAGCATTCTTAAAATTTTTCATTCATTAGACTGTAATATTTTCACTTATAAAAAGGACTAACACAGTAATGTTAAAAATTACCAGAAAGGAATCACTGACATTTTTTAAATGCCCATATTTGTCCCTTTTCAAGTAAATGATAATATCTCAGTGACATATTCAAATTCCTTTGAGAAAAAAAATACTGTTTGTTTCACATGCCACGCAGGCTGGATAGGAATACCAGTTCTTACTTCTTTTGTCTCTTCTCATAGCTTACTGAGAAGAATTTTTACTCAGGATCCTATTTGAATATGTTACTGATTGATTTAACACCAAGAGATTAGAATTTCCAAGCAGGCTCTTTGACTGGATCTAAAATATTGATTTTACAATAATTTACAATACAATTACTTCCACATGCAAATCTGAGAAATTGTGATTTGCTGATGAATTTAGGCAGTGTGATTTTGAAATTCACCAGCAAATTATAGTCTTCAAAGGCCACTAAGAAAAGGAGCTATTCTAGGGATAAAATAAGTTCTGAAAGTTGGATAAACAGTATGGTCCATGGGAACTGTAGATTAACTTTTTCCCTGTAAGTTGTGAGAATTTAGTTATTTATTGCTTGCCCTCTGGGTTCTAAAACTTTTCTTTATTCTTAGAAATATGATCTAGACTGATAAGAAGAGTTTCCCTAATAGGCAACTGGTTGGTGGAATTATATTTAAGCATCTTCTTTTGTTTATATTGCTTTATTACTTCATTCACCTTTAATTTGAAGGATGTATCCTCAGTGTTCAATACATGTTTATAGTTTAGTTGTTAATTAAAATAACAACTATATACAGAGATATTAAGGTCTGATTCTGGAAAGTGTACTGTAGCTCCCAGAACTGTACAGAATATGGAAAGGCCTCACATTAAATCCTATACCTTTCCAACCAGAGCTGTCTATAAAACCGCAACATGCAATAGTTCCTCGAGGTGTCTACTTTCAAGCTAAAGCCTGCAATACTGAAAGGAACCATGGAATATCACAGGGTTGATTAGCAGTCTTGGAGGCAGGGCTTTTTTTGTCATAGAACGCTCAGAACGGAGTTCCAACACCTTTTTTGGACGGAACCTTGTAGGGTAGGCAAGGCGAGTTGTATGGCATGTGTGAGTTCCGGCACCTTTTTCTTTTACAAAAAAAGCACTGCTTGGAGGGCACAGAAAAATGACTCCCAGAAATATTTCTCTGGGTTTAGCAATAGGTTAATAAAATAAATAAGGTATGGCCAGGTTCAAGAAAATATTCTTCAATGTTTTATATAGGTACAACAAAGAACATGCAGTACTACTTGGGCCACTGTGCTCTGGCTCAGTTGTAGTTTACAAATGCTGTTCAAGAATAGTCCCATATCCAATCAGGAGATGACTAAGGCATTAGCAACTGTGAATACAGCCCGACATTCCGGAAGGAATCAAAACTAAAACAACATATGGAGTTCTGCAAAGGCCACTTACCCCATTACAGACATAGCTGCAAACTGCTCCATGAACAAATGCTGTGGGTCTGGAGGATTCCCAAGTTACAAGAGCCTTCGGCATAGTGAGTCTAACAATGGAATCTCTTTGGAATTAGATGGCACATTGATAGGGGACATTCTTACATTCAGTCTTTGAACTGAATGTAATGCATATAGTATATTAAAAATAAAAACAACTTAAATCCTTGAATTGCAAATTAATACTGAGGAGCAATTTTTGGAGCTTTTGCCATAGCAGCACAAATTGGATACTTACAGCCTTATATGTAGAACAGGTTCATTATCTGGTAAATGTCATTTGCAGGCAGATGTTGGTCATTCTTCAGTCAAATTGAAAGCAGATACTGTATATTTGCTGTTCTTTTCCAACATAAATCACTGAATGCTAACTGTCTTATGAAATGATTCCTGTGTGTAAGGGGCTCTCTAATTAAAAGAAATGCTATATTCATCCAGTTCAGCACTTTTCATGAAAAAAGAGATCTGCAAGAGGAGATGTGGCTTCCAGCCTTTAATTTACAGCTGCTATATCACCAAGAAATTTCCTGAGCAAATAAATATCCTGGTGCATATAACAGACTCTGTTTTATGTGGTGGTTTGAACCTTGCCAAGAGTGTTCTGCAAGATCATCTGATTGTGGTTTATTCAATGGTATATGGTTAAACAAACAATCATTTGTTTCTTGTGTGTATCCTACTTTTTCCCCATACCGATTACTATATTACATTATATGTAGACTAGCTGTGATTACTTCAGAATAGATTATCCTAAACAGTAGTTTGCTTACTTCCATAGTATTCTTCCAAATCAAAAACAAATGAAACAATTATTTGAAGAAATATTTTCTCACATGCTAACCTGACCATAACCAAAGTTGATGACTGCGTTCTCCTCCACTAGAAGTGTGGTCTATTACAACAAGGTAGTATGATTTTTAAAAATAATGTTCATGGAGGTAATTTTAAACCTCACTTTTGATTATTTATAGTTATTATTTATAGTATTTTAAAATTATTGAGTTTAATTTTCCTTCTTTTAAAAGTCAACTAGCTCTTTAGATAAAAGTAGTGCTTTTCTTAATCTCATTTAAAAAATTTTTTTGAAAGCACAAAGTCTTTGCTCATTTGTTATTTATGATGAACCTGGGATGGTCTGGAAAGCTCCACTTAACAATCAGTTTCCATGATGCTGGTTTTATCTTGTCTCCAGCTGGCCATAATTTATGCAGTCTTATCCTGTTGTGTTTTGATATACCACAAAATTCCAACCAGTCAAGAAAATAGTGAAGAGTAAAGTTTCTAGGGAAAATGTATACTGTATAATATTAGCAACTATACATTACCCCAGCAATAGCTAATTTTTGCTACATATATCTAAAGAAAAGCTCATATACAGGTTTGTCAATATTCACCTCTGAATATTGAAGCTGTTTCAATATTTCAACTTTCTAAGTATTGGTCTGAAATACTCTAAGGTTTGTATTGAAATCAAATTAACTTTAAGATTAAGAATTGACTTTGCTTGTGGGAAGTTGACAGGGATGGTAACCACTGGTAATCATGAGACATGGCTCACAATTATGACAAGTTGTCACAAGTTGCTCCAGTAAGTCATTCCCAGTGCTTTGTCTGGTGGATGGAATGTGCAGATGTTCTAACAATTATACTTCAGAAATGTCTTTGAAAACTGTAGTTACAAACAGAGATTAGACAACTGAAGCAACCATTGATGAAGCTCAGGGTGGGGAGGATTCCCATCCACTGCGTGGAGTAGCCACTTGGGTGCAAGGGGTTGGCTAGAAGAAAGTAAATATATACCAGCAATGCTTGAACCAGAAAAAGCTTGGAAACACTGTTTTCAACATCAAACAGAAAAGCACAAATGGAAGATGCATTCATAGTGGGATTGGAATGAACAATGCATGGCATCATTGTTTCCTGCCTCCATAAATAGGTGGTGACCAAGATCATTAAATATAATCTTTAACATTTGCTCATATATTAAATATCAACTGCTTTCCAAGAATTATAACTGGTTGCAGATGTATGGTAACAAGTTTTAAAAAAATAATCTTACCATCTGATTAGTTGCATTCCAGTAACAAATAGTGATAGCAATTTAGTACTGGACAAGACCTTTTAAGACATCTTGTCCAGTCTCTGCTTTACATAAGAGTCTCTTAGCATTCCTGCTGGTTGACTATCCAGCTATGTAAATAGACCAATAAACAATCTTCTGATTATAAAGTAGTCCTTGGTAGAAAAAACAAGATCTAGTTTTCTCTAATTCTTATCAGTCTTTAGCAATATGCCCAACATCCTTTTGGTTATTAGTACTGTCCTCTTCTTCTGTAACTTCTCTTAATCCTATTATTGTAAATGTGGAGTTAATATTAGTTAATATTAGTACCTTGCTTGATTTACACATAGAATGCTTTTGTTAAACTGGAAATGGATACTGGTGTCCAAATTAGGAGATTCATAGTTCAAACAGCATTTATGGGAAATTGTTGGGAAGCAGTACATATACTATAGCGTGTGCCTATCAAAATAGGAATGATTAATATATTTTACTAACAGAACCTCAGGCTCACTTTCACAGTAATATTGTAAATAAACATGCAATAAATTGTACTTTGTCACCCCACACATACTTACAGCTCACTTTGATTCATGGATCATGGAGGATGCTGTCTGATTGCTGGATCTGCATTTGATTTAAATTCATATAGTCATTAGAGTTTGATGAAGAGTTATTAAGACCTAAGCTTGCCTGTTATGGAATGTTTTCTTATACGGGATTTTAAATCTTACTATAAACGTGGTAAAAATTCTAAGGTCTGGCCCAGATTTGCTGATATGGTAGAGCAAAGCAAAATCTTTGAATTCTGCAGAATACACCCAAAGTATGCTTCCTTTCTGCTCCTCTATCATCTGCACAAATTCTTACTCTGCAAAAGTCAGCCCACTTGGGCACTCTCAAAGGAAGAAATTGTCTAAAACTCCTGCAGCTTAAACCTGTCAAGTAGCAATGTCTGAGGCATTGAAAAAGGCAATGATTTTTTTAAAAAGAAATTCTAATCAATTCATTTTTCTTTTTTCCATCAGTATTCCCATCACACTAAGGAATCAGGTTGATAATAGTTATTAAAATATACAAATGGAGTAATTTGGTACATATTTACCAAAAGGTCATCTTGATTGGAAATAGAACTATTGGACTTGAAAGGTTTGCTCAAAATTAATGCCAAGAAATTTTAAAGAATAGCAAAGCAAAGTTGCAAAAATTAATTTGCAAACCTCTAAATAATGTGTGAATATTCAGAGTAAATGATTATGACATAAAGTAAAATGTTCCACTTAAATAAAAATACATCAGGAAAAAACAAAATAGACTGAGGCTGCAGTTTGTTTAGGCATCTATTCTACCAAAATATAAGCAAAAGCTTAAGAAAAAAAATAATATTTTTAATAAACCCGCAGCATATTTCAAGCTGAGATAAGAAGAGAATGACTATTAACATTTCATGAGTTTTGCAACAACAACTCTCCATTATAGTTTTGGGGGACGTCAATCTACCATCCCTGGGAGGTTCATCTGAGCTTGCTCGGGAGTTCATGGCTTCCATGACGGCCATGGACCTGACGCAGGTAATTTCTGAACCAACTCATGAGGGAGGCCACACCCTTGACCTGATTTTCTTATCTGGACGGTGGTTGGATGATCTTGGTGGGGGCTTTCCATTTATTATGCCCCTGTCATGGACCGATCATCACCTCCTGCGGCTGGTCTTCCATTTTGCCACCCCCCGCCGTGGGGGTACGGAGCCAACTAGATGGTACCGCCCCAGACGCCTAATGGATCCTGATAGATTCCAAGCGGCGCTGGGGTCCCCACCTGCCTCCATTGCTCACAACTCGGCGGATGCCTTAGTGGAAGCCTGGGAAAGGGCAGCCACTGAGGCACTCGACCGGGTTGTACCCTTGCGGCCCCTGACCCGGCGCAGATCCCAGCAAGCTCCATGGTTCTCCGCGGAGCTCCGGGAGATGAAGCGTCGGAAACGGGGCCTAGAGAGCTGCTGGAGGTCCAGCCGATCTGAACCCGACCGATTGCGGTTAAGAACCTACATTAGGTCTTATCTCGCTGCGATGAGGGAGGCGAGGTGTAATTACTTCTCCACCCTCATCGCGTCCGCAGATAATCGCCCGGCCGCCTTGTTTAGGGTGACTCGCTCCCTTCTTAATCAGGAGGTGAGGGAGGATCCCTTGCAGGGTCGTGCCGAGGAGTTTAGTCAACATCTGTCGGATAAAATCGCTCGGATTCGGACCGGTTTGGACTCCAGCTGGGCAGAGTCTGGCGATCAGGACACGGGCGGTCTTGTCAATGTTATCTGGGAGGAGTTTGATTCTGTGACCCCTGATGAAGTGGACAGGATTATGGGGAAGCTGAGTTTCACCACATGTTTATTGGATCCGTGCCCTTCTTGGCTGGTTTATGCAGCTAGGGAGAGGACACGAGGCTGGCTCCAGGCGGTTATATCTGCTTCTTTGAGCGAGGGTTATTTCCCCACCATCTTGAAGGAGGCGGTGGTGAGACCTCTCCTCAAGAAGCCTGCCTTGGACCCAGCTGTATTGAACAACTTTCGTCCAGTCTCCAACCTTCGCTTTCTTGCGAAGGTTGTTGAGAGTGTGGTGGCGCATCAGCTCCCTCTGGTCCTGGATGAAGCGGATTATCTGGACCCTTACCAATCGGGTTTCAGGCCCGGGCACAGCACGGAGACGGCATTGGTCGCTCTGGTGAATGATCTCTGGAGGGCTCGGGATAGGGGATATTCCTCTGTCCTAGTCCTATTAGACCTCTCGGCGGCTTTCGATACCATCGACCATGGTATCCTGCTGCGGCGTCTCAGGGGACTGGGAGTGGGAGGCACGGTTTTTCAGTGGTTCTCCTCCTATCTCCTGGGACGCTCGCAGTCGGTGTTGGCAGGGGGGCAGAGGTCGACCCCTAGGACTCTCGCTTGTGGAGTTCCTCAGGGGTCGGTCCTCTCGCCTCTCCTGTTCAACATCTATATGAAACCGCTGGGTGAGATCATTCGTGGTTTTGGAGTTGGGTATCATCAATATGCTGATGATACCCAACTTTTCTTTTCGACCCCAAACCACCCCAGTGATGCCCTCGCTGTGATGTCCCGTTGCCTGGAGGCGGTTCGGGTCTGGATGGGGAGGAACAGACTTCAACTCAACCCTGACAAGACTGAGTGGCTGTACATTCCGGCTTCCCGGGACACCTGGGATGTTCCATCGCTTTCTATGGGGGGTGAGTTTTTACCCCCTGTGGATAGGGCTCGCAACTTGGGAGTCCTCCTAGATTCACGACTCACTTTGGAGGATCATGTAGTGGCCGTGACTAGGGGGGCTTTTGTCCAGGTTCGCCTGGTGCGCCAGTTGCGGCCCTATCTGGACCGGGAGGCCTTATGTACGGTCACTCATGCGCTCGTGACCTCTCACCTAGACTACTGTAATGCTCTCTACATGGGGCTTCCCTTGAAGACTACTCGGAGGCTCCAACTGGTACAGAATGCAGCCGCGAGAGTTGTCTTGGGAGTTTCCCGGTACTCCCATGTTACACCTTTGCTCCGTGAGCTGCATTGGTTACCAGTTGTCTTCCGGGTAAGGTTCAAGGTTTTGGTTATGATCTTTAAGTCCCTACATGGCATGGGTCCGCGATACCTCGTGGACCACCTGCTGCCGGCGTCGACTCCCCTCCGCCCTGTGCGCGCCCACAGAGAGGGCCTCCTCAGGGTGCCTCCTGTCAAGGAATGTCGACTGGTGGCTCCCAGGGGGAGGGCCTTCTCTGTGGGTGCTCCGGCATTATGGAACCAACTGCCGGTTGAGCTCCGGACGGCATCAGACCTCCGATCCTTCCGTCGCGGGTTGAAGACCCATTTATTTGAACTAGCGGGTCTGGCCTGATGGGGGTACATGGGTTTTTTATAGGTTTGTTTTATTATTCTTGTTTTAACTTGGGCATCGATTTAATTGTCTTTTAATTTTTGTATTGTCATTTATATTTATGCCCTGTGAACCGCCCTGAGTCCCTTTGGGAGAAGGGCGGTATAGAAATCTCAATAAATTAAATTAATTAAATTAAATTAACAACCAGACATGTATTGTGCTTGTCTGAAGGCAAGACTAAGCTTTCTCTTCCACCCATCTATCCAGTTCACATGGCTGCCCATCCCAACCTCAGGAATCCAACAACCAGCATTAAAAATATAAAATAACAATATCATCATAAAAAAACTTAATAACCATCACTACACCCTTCTCAAGAGCTCTATCACATATTCTGACCACCATGCCTGAGTACATAACTAGGTCTTTAAAGCTCCTGAATAGGCTACCAAGGTTGAGTGTAATCTAATCTCCAAGAGACAAAATTCTGAACAGCGGGTGCCCTGATGGAAGAGGCTCTGTTCCTGGGTCCTGCCAGTGGGCGCTCTTTAATGGGCAGAAAGAAATGCTTACTTCATTCTTACTTTCTAAAAAAATATAAGTTTCATTGACATGCGTTAATGGAGGCATTTTTCCTTTATCTTTTGGGAGGGGCATTTTCAGAATTCACGGTTATATTCCTAAAGGGCAGAGAGTTTAATAGAGCATTATCAAAACACTTTTTTTTATCAGAGTACATCTGAGATTTGAAGAAGTTTGAGATTTCTCATAGACTGTCTCTACAACTGAATATGATGAGTTAGCTTAGGGAGAAAGGATGACTTTTCTGGACTTGTTTTTCTTCCCGAGGAATAGGATTTAAGCAGGGAGAGGATAAGGTGCTGCCATGCCAAACTATTCCTCTTGTTCATTGTGACACAAGAGCCTTCCTTTCAAATGACCAAACAATGGAGCCTTTGGATGTACAAAGAGTTTGGTTTGAAGCCACTGATGGCAAAAGGACAGCATGCATATGCCTGGACAAGCACACTAAGGAGAAAAAGGGAAAGAAAAAAAAAAGACAAAAGGCAACCTTGTATAAACTACTTCAAAATAGTGAAAATCTTCCCTTTATAGCTTCGATTTCAATAGCTCTTGTTACCAATCTCCATATCTGTATAAATGATTTTGAATTATTGCCAACACTTTTTATGCTATACTATTTGAAAACATTTATAAGTCTCAATCTTAAGGACAAAAGATGGGATTTCCACTGGAATATCATTCATGTGTGAAACACAGTAAGGCCACTAATTTTCCAATTGTTGCTCAGTTGGGATCTGATAAACAGCTTTGCAAACAATCCACTGGATTAGAACATGAGTATAATTTACACATGCTGAAAAATGGGGAAAATAAGAGGTGCTAGAAAAGCAATTTATTTTGGCAGTGAAAATGTCCCTAGATTCCAGTTACTGCTGTTTGCCTTAGTTCAGTTTTCTGCCTGCACATGATTTATTCAATATTTAAACATTTTGGGTAGTTATTAAAAGAAACTGATCCCTATCTTGCCCACAAATATTTGGGATTCATGGGCACACTTTATTTCCTACCATCTCCTTTGTGTCTTGACCACTTATCAGAGAACCAAAGTTAATACGTTTCCTAATCTTTTAATTTCACAATGTTCATAAAAAATTTGCTGGTGTGATTTCTTCATATTTCTGAACTAGGTTGCATCTACTTTAAGCAATGTTCAATAAATAAAATGGCTGTTCCACAGTTACATAGCATAGTAAGTAGTACACGGAAGCCAAGATCCTGGAAGACCTTGGGAAAAATCACTCAAGGAAAAAAAAATCCACAATTTAAGAGAATATTATGTCAGAAAGATTAATTGGAGCATGTGGTAAGTGAGAATGAAGCACATTGATAGGATTTATTGCTAGGAAGGAACCACCTAAGTGTCATATTCACAGATTCCAAATTGCCAGAAGACACTCAACTAAGATGATCAAAGGCCTGGAGACTTAAACATATGGAGAAAGGCTGGGGGACTTGGGTTTGGCTGGCCTAAAGAAAAGAAGAAATAAGGGAGACATGATAGCAATGTTCCAGTATCTGAGGGGCTGCCACAAGGCAGAGGGTTGTTCACCAAAGCACCAGAGGGAAAGACGAGAAACAATGGTTGGAATTGATCAAAGAGAGAAGCAACCTGGAATTAAGGAGAAATTTCCTGACAGTGAGGACAATCAACCAGTGAAACAGCTTACCCCCAGAAATAGTGGGCACTCCATCACTGGAGATTTTCAAGAACAGACTAGACATTCACCTGTCTGAGACAGTATACATTTTCCTGCTTGAGCAGGGGGCTGGACTAGAAGACCTCCAAGTCCCTTCCAATTCTATTCTATTCTATTCTATTCTATTCTATTCTAGTCTAGTCTAGTCTAGTCTAGTCTAGTCTAGTCTAGTCTAGTCTATGAAAATGTAGGAATGCTTATTGTATATTAGAATGAAACCATTTAAAGTTGACCACTATCAACATGAAAGTGAATTCTCTTCTTTTGTCCATTGCAGTTTAAACTGTATGTATGTGGGGTTTTTTTTTCTTGTTCACCATTTCAACAGTTTAACCTTTAATGCCTTTTATTTTTCAGGCTTAGTGTTAGATGATAATTATTGACATAATTGGCATTTCTAGTCCTTAGAAACTCTAGTTTTGAAGTATACTGTATTGTCTACATTGGTATCATTCCTTTTATTTAATGGTTTTATGACCCAACAATTTTTACCCAAACATTCTTTTTAAAAGCTTGGGATTTCCCCAAATCCACTGATACATCCTTCTAATGCATAAATTCCAATAGTTTCACCAGTGCTTTTTTTGTAAAAGAAAAAGGTGCTGGAACTCTCACATGTCATACAACCCGCCTTGCCTACCGTACAAGGTTCCATCCAAAAAAGGTGCCGGAACTCCGTTCTGAGCGTTCTATGAGAAAAAAAGTCCTGAATTTCACTATGTAATAGGCACTAAAGAAACTAAGTTTGCATATAACTTACATATAATTTTGAATATTTCTATTTTATTTTGATACTGTATGTAATATCGAGATTATTGACTTTTAGTTCTTTTGTCTATAATCATACTCTGCAATTTTTTTAAAAAAAATATGGATTAGATATTATACCATATTAGATTATAATACTTTATCAATATTAACCTTTTGGGGTCCAGTTAGAATGAATAATCAGATTCAAGACTACTTTCATGCTCTTATATGAAGAAAATCAGCCAAATATTCCCATTCTTGAAGATTAAATCTATATAGTACTAAAATTCTGCCCCCACCGCACGCCAGTTAATTAACTGTACCAAATGGTGCATTATGCCAGAACAATTTTTAAATCAAGGTACCTCAAATCTGCTAACCTAAAAATAAAAAATCTTGGATCCATTACTGCTGGGGAATTGAAATTTCCACAATGTCCACAGCCCTTTTATTTGCAAAGTTCTGGCTGTTGCGGCATCCCCATCTTCATGTCATCATGATTTCCTATGCTCCTTGCCAGCTTCCCACATGCAAAGTCAATGGGGAGGCTTGCAGATAGTTGGAACTTGTTCACACTCCTGGTGCATTACACCGCAACAGTTTTTGAATCAAGGTACCTCAAGTTAAAGAATGCATAAAAATCTGGAACACCTGACTCTTGTGGTACTGAAATTTCAAACAGTCAAGACAAATAACATGAGAGAAGGAGAGGCAGAGGAGAAGAAACATGCATGTCTCCAGAAAAACAACAGGCACAAAAGGAGAAGAGAGGAAGAGACAAAAGAGCAGAGAAATGCACGTTTCCTGGATCAGAGATAAAGAATAAAAGCAAAAGAGAAGAAGAAGCAGAGGATAAAGGCTTGTATGTCTCCAGAATTACAACAAAAGGCACAGAATGAGAGAGAAGAGGCAGAGGAGGAAAAGGAAGATTGACCCAAGAATATGTGGCAAATGGTAATTTATGGTCTACCCAGGAGTCATAGGTTGTCTAGTAATCCACAGATTTCTGACATAAAAAATAAAATATATACTGTACAGGTGAAACTCGAAAAATTAGAATATCGTACAAAAGTTCATTTATTTCAGTAATGCAACTTAAAAGGGGAAACTAATATATGAGATAGACTCATTACATGCAAAGCAAGATAGTTCAAGCCGTGATTTGTCATAATTGTGATGTTTATGGCTTACAGCTCATGAAAACCCCAAATCCACAATCTCAGAAAATTAGAATATTGTGAAAAGGTACAATATTCTAGGCTCAAAGTGTCCCACTCTAATCAGCTAATTAAGCCATAACACCTGCAAAGGGTTCCTGAAACTTTAAATGGTCTCTCAGTCTGGTTCAGTAGGAATCACAATCATGGGGAAGACTGCTGACCTGACAGTTGTGCAGAAAACCATCACTGACACCCTCCATAAGGAGGGAAAGCCTCAAAAGGTAATTGCAAAAGAAGTTGGATGTTCCCAAAGTGCTGTATCAAAGCACATTAATAGAAAGTTATGTGGAAGGGAAAAGTGTGGAAGAAAAAGGTGCACAAGCAGCAGGGATGACCGCAGCCTGGAAAGGATTATCAGGAAAAGGCCATTCAAAAGTGTTGGGGACTTTCACAAGGAGTGGACTGAGGCTGGAGACAGTGCATCAAGAGCCACCACACAGAGACAGATCCTGGACATGGGCTTCAAATGTCGTATTCCTCTTGTCAAGCCGCTCCTGAACAACAAACAACGTCTTATCTGGACTAAAGAAAAACAGACCTGGTCTGTTGCTCAGTGGTCCAAAGTCCTCTTTTCTGATGAGAGCAACTTTTGCATCTCATTTGGAAACCAAGGACCCAGAGTCTGGAGGAAGAGTGGAGAGGCACACACTGCAAGATGCTTGAAGTCCAGTGTGAAGTTTCCACAGTCTGTGTTGATTTGGGGAGCCATGTCATCTGCTGGTGTTGGTCCACTGTGCTTCATTAAGTCCAGGGTCAATGCAGCCGTCTACCAGGAGATTTTGGAGCACTTCATGCTTTCTTCCACAGACAAGCTTTATGGGGATACTGACTTCATTTTCCAGCAGGACCTGGCACCTGCCCACACTGCCAAAAGCACCAAAACCTGGTTCAATGACCGTGGGATTACTGTGCTTGATTGGCCAGCAAACTCACCTGACCTGAACCCCATAGAGAATGTATGGGGCATTGCCAAGAGAAAGATGAGAGACATGAGACCGAACAATGCAGAAGAGCTGAAGGCTGCTATTGAAGCATCCTGGTCTTCCATAACACCTCAGCACTGCCACAGGCTGATAGCTTCCATGCCACGCCGCATTGAGGCAGTAATTGCTGCAAAAGGGACCCAAACCAAGTACTGAGTACATATGCATGCTTATACTTTTTAGAAGTCCGATATTGTTCTATGTACACTCCTTGTTTTATTGATTGCATGTAATATTCTAATTTTCTGAGATTGTGGATCTGGGGTTTTCATGAGCTGTATGCCATAATCATCACAATGAGGGCTTTTTTTGTCATAGAACGCTCAGAACGGAGTTCCAGCACCTTTTTTGGATGGAACCTTGTAGGGTAGGCAAGGTGGGTTGTATGACATATATGAGTTCTGGCACCTTTTTCTTTTACAAAAAAAAAGCACTGATCACAATTATGACAAATCACGGCTTGAACTATCTTGCTTTGCATGTAATGAGTCTATCTCATATATTAGTTTCCTCTTTTAAGTTGCATTACTGAAATAAATGAACTTTTGCACGATATTCTAATTTTTCGAGTTTCATCTGTACAACTCTCAGGAAGATCAAGGTCAGTTATTTAAGTGAGGGATCTGAGAGATCAGGGTATACAGTATAGTTGGATAATGTTGATGTTAAGGCCAATGCAGTGTAACCAGACTGCCTCTTGTATTGCATGACATTAACCCCTCAAAGAATGATCTATGTATGAGAATGCCTGTAGGCTGTAAAACAACAACAACCCTATTATACCTACAGCATATGAGAAGTCAATGCATTAAAAACACCTTTAGAAAATCAGGTATTTGTAAGCCAGTTACCTTATGACTTTGCATGATTTTCATAAACACATCTAATACAAAAGGAAACAATGTTTTGGAAGATGTGAGGCTTCATATAATTTGAGGGTGGGGAGGGTGGATGACCACTGTGAATAGTGTAACAGTGCAAACTGACTATAAACTGGCATCATCTTAGGGAATGTCATGGATCCCCCCCTGTTGTGTATGTAAATAGTTAGCAATAAGCCATGAAAGAGATTGCAAACACAGTGCAGCTTTGCAAGGTTTAAAGCGGGAAAATAAGGTGCAATCATTGGACGCCACAACCAAGGAGCGGGAAAACAGACTGTTTGTATTGGTTACAGTTCAAACGCTTTCTCTATAAAAGGGTTGCAACATTTGACATTTGACAGTTGACTTTGTGTATTCAATAAACTCGTTCAGTGTTAACCACTCTGAGTCCTCGTCAATTCGAACCAAACAACTGGCGACGAAGGTGGGATTGACAGAAGACCAGAGATTAGGAAGAATTGTCGTGAAGGCGGCAAAGTCAGAGCGAGTCACAGTCAACCGAGCGGCCGCGGCAGAATAGGAAAAAAAATTCTCCGAATGGCGCAAATCGGGTCACTGAAGGAATTTGACCCTAACTTCCCCGAAGATTGGGAAGAATACATTGGTCAGGTCGAAGGATTCCTGTTAGTGAACGGAATCACTGACGACCGGAAAAAAGCGGCGGCACTTTTGACAATTTGCGGCACACCGGTCTACAGAGTCGCTGTCGGGCTGTGCCAGCCACAACCAGTCTCCAGCGTGCCCTATGCCGACCTCCTTGCAAAACTAAAGGTTCACTTTACTCCCCGAAGGTCCGAACTTTTTTGGCGGCGCATCTTCGAGAAGAGAAATCAGAGACCGGGGGAGTCCATACAGAAATTCGTCGCTGCCGTCAGGGAAGCCGCAGTACGTTGCAAATACGATAATTTAGAAATTAGGATTCGGGACAGAGTCGTGCTGGGCTTACGCGATGAACAATTACAAAATAGAATAATCGCCAAACCTACCGGCGATTTACAGGAAGTGCTCGACGAACTCCTAACGTATGAGTCAACCGGGTATCGCGACCCCCCCCGCAGTAGCATGGCGACAGCACCTGAAATTAACCAAGAGGGCTATGTGGACTGCGGGGAGGTGGATCAGCAGTGGGAGGAAGAGATCGCCGAAGTCTCCAGGCGATTTGGAAAGATGGCACCCAGACAACTTAGAAGCGAGGGGCCTGAACCCGGCCGCCGGCAACAACCCGCAACACCGCAAAGACCACCGACCGGGGCACAACGACCGTGGCGGGACACCGCAACCAGACCGCGCGACAACGACACCCAGAACCGATGTGGCAGCTGTGGCGGCAACCATCCCCGCGCTTCCTGCCGATTCCGCACCGCCAAGTGCAGGGCTTGCGGCAAGACCGGCCACATCCAGGCCATCTGCAGAAACCGCGTTCGGGACTCCCGTCTGAATGAAGTCGATGTGTGGCCAGAGGGTAAGGTAACCCCCAATGCTAGTGGCAAGGAGACCCCTAGATCCCGGGCGAAATTTCCAAACCTAAGGGAGGTGGCCCGAGTCAATCGGAGACGGCAGGGAAGGGGGCACAATTTTCCGGACGGAAAATTAAAAATCACAGTCCTTCTGCAAGGGGTTCCTTGCAGAATGGAAATCGACTCTGGGGCTTCAGTGTCGATAATTTCCACTGAAACCCTTGAGAAAATTGAACAACTAAGCGGAAAAAGAATTCCACTTAGTCCAACAAATATTCAATTAATGGACTTCCAAAAAAGTCCAATAATCGTAAAAGGAAAGACCAGCCTTAGAGTAAATTTTAAGGGGTTTAAGGGGGTCTTAGATTTGGTAGTTACGGAGGGGAATAGGACTAGCTTAATAGGGCTTAATTGGTTTCCTGCCCTGGGAATTTGGATAGGGGGAATAAATTCTGTGATTAGAAATAAGACCCTCGAATCCGTCTGCAAAGAATTTGCAGACGTATTCGATGGATCTCTAGGCAAGTACAAAGGGCCCCCCATTAATTTTAACCTAGACCCCTCAGTAAATCCAATCAGGCTAAAGGCCCGGAGGGTACCTTTTGCCTTAAAAGAAAAAATCGAGGCCGAGCTCGACCGGCTTGTAGGCCTCGGAGTTTTAGAACCTGTTGAGGGCGGTTTGTGGGAGACGCCGATCGTCACACCCCTCAAACCCAATGGGGATGTGAGGATCTGCGCCGACTACAAAGCGACCCTCAACATTGGAATGAAAAAGCATGCTTACCCGGTCCCGACGGTGAAGCAGGTCCTCGCCACGATCCAGGACGCCGCCATCTTCGCCAAGCTCGACTTGGCGCATGCGTACTTACAGTTGACTGTTTCCAAAGAGGCGGCAGAGGCACAGACAATTGTTACCCACAAGGGGGCGTTCCGAGTCCACAGACTGCAATTTGGAATTGCAGCAGCTCCAGGCATCTTTCAAGAAGTGATGGAGAGGACCTTAAAGGGCATACCTGGAGTATGCCCTTACTTTGATGATGTCCTAATAGCTGGCAAAGATGAAGGAATGTTAGTAGAGCGACTGGAACAGGTACTGGGTAGATTTAGAAAGGCTGGATTAAAATTAAAAAAGGAAAAATGTAGCATAGGGGTTAAATCCACTGATTTTTTGGGGTTCAGGATTGACAAAAGCGGAGTCCACCCTACCCCTGAAAAAATTAAAGCAATAAAAGGGGCGCCTGAACCAAGGAACAAGGCTGAGCTACAGGCCTTCCTAGGCTTGGTAAATTTTTATCACACTTTTGTGCCACATAAGGCTGCCATTGCAGAACCACTGCACAGGCTTTTAGATAAGAAGACCCCTTGGCATTGGCAAGACAAGCACAAAGCGAGTTTCCAGACCTTAAAAGATATCCTTTCCAGTAGCTCAACTGTAACCCACTTTATAGAAAACAGACCAATCTACCTGGCGTGCGATGCTTCGCCTTATGGCGTTGGGGCAGTAATCAGCCATTTAGACACCCAGGGAATGCAAAGACCCATTGCTTACTACTCCCGCACACTAACCAAGGCAGAGCGGAACTATGCTCAAATTGACCGGGAAGCTTTAGCCATAGTGGCAGGAGTTAAAAAGTTCCACGACTACCTGTATGGCAGGAACTTTACAATACTGACAGACCACAAACCCCTGCTGGGACTGTTTACCACAGATAAACAGACTCCCCAAATTATGTCTCCCAGGATGCTGAGATGGTCCATTTTCCTCTCAGCATATTCATTTTCCCTCCAATACCGACCAGGTAAGGACATGGGTCATGCAGACGCTCTTAGCAGATTGCCCCTTAGCACAACAGAGGAGGACCCTGCCCCAGTGGGACAAGTAATGTCCCTACAAGATATTCCTGATCTGCCCCTAACTGCTAAAGACATAGCTGAGGCAACCAATAAGGACCTCATCTTAAGGAGAGTAATGGCCTGGGTCATGAGCGGTTGGCCCAACGCCAACCCGGACGTAAAATACAGTCCATTTTTCAGAAGGAAAGATGAACTATCAGTTCATATGGGTTGCTTACTTTGGGGAACTCGTGTAGTAATTCCAGAAATCCACAAATCAGCTATTCTATTTGAATTGCATGAGGGACACCCCGGAATAGTAAGGATGAAGGCCCTGGCTAGGAGTCACTTGTGGTGGCCAGGATTGGACCAAGACATTGAGGAATGCGTTGCCAATTGCCATCTGTGCCAACGTTCCAGGCCTGAACAACAACACATCCGCACACATAAATGGGAGCTAGCTAGGAATCCTTGGTCCAGGATTCATATTGACTTCGCTGGACCTTTCCAGGGGTTAACGTTCCTTGTAGCGGTCGACAGCTACTCTAGATGGCTAGAAGTAGTACCGGTCAGTTCAGTAACGGCAGGCAGAACAATACAGGCATTAAGGGGCCTCTTTGCCACTCATGGGTTGCCGGATTTAATAGTGTCTGATAACGGGCCACAATTCACATCTATTGAATTTCAGGATTTCCTCAAGGCCAACTCGATTAAGCATAAGACTTCTGCACCCTTCCACCCCTCCACCAACGGATTGGCTGAAAGGAACGTGAGGACCACGAAGGACGCGCTTAAAAGAATCATTCGAGGTGACTGGCATCAGAGACTAGCTGAGTTCTTGTTGGCTCAACACACAACCCCTTGTTCGGCTACAGGGAAAAGTCCAGCTGAAATGAGGTGGGGAAGGAAAATCTTGACCAAGTTGGACAGACTACACCCTGACCGACTCCAACCAAACATTGAATTAGACATTCCTAACAGAACATTTGAAGTGGGGGACTTGATTTGGGCCAGGAACTACGCCCAAGGGGATAAATGGATTCCTGGGGTGGTAACTGAAATCTTAGGTCATACATCATTGAGGGGGAAGGGAATAGGATCTGTAAAAGACACATAGACCAGCTGAGGAAAAGATCTAGTGGGTGTGTGCCAGCTGAGGGGGACCAAAGCTCAGTAAGGGCAAACAGTACAGATAACATTAGGCCAGAAAGTGGTGTAGTGGTTGGGCAAGATGACATATTTCCTGATGCCCATCAACAACAATTCAGTCCAATTGATTGGGAAATACCCCTGCGAAGTAGGCCAGTGACAACTGAATCCCAAACACAACCTAATACACAAGGCAGTACATCTGAAGCCAGTAACCCTGAGCCCAGGTCTAGTAGTAACCAGCATAGTAACCAGCAGCCAAGCAGTCAACCAGGAAGAAGGGTCCCTAGCAGCCAAAGTAACAGATACCCTTCTAGAATACATAGGCCACCAAAATACCTAATGGATTTTGTAAAGAAATGACACCAACTGGGGGGTAAGGGGTGTTGTGTATGTAAATAGTTAGCAATAAGCCATGAAAGAGATTGCAAACACAGTGCAGCTTTGCAAGGTTTAAAGCGGGAAAATAAGGTGCAATCATTGGACGCCACAACCAAGGAGCGGGAAAACAGACTGTTTGTATTGGTTACAGTTCAAACGCTTTCTCTATAAAAGGGTTGCAACATTTGACATTTGACAGTTGACTTTGTGTATTCAATAAACTCGTTCAGTGTTAACCACTCTGAGTCCTCGTCAATTCGAACCAAACACCCCCAGTTAAGGGTGTTGATATAGTAACTGGCTTGAATGTGGTCTATATATTTAGAGCACGGGTGTCAAACTCACCACGTCACGTGACATGTCACGACATATCATGACTCTTTTTGCATTGCCGGCAATGGGGTGGGCACGGCTTCGATAAGATGAAACCGGCCTGTGGGCCGGCAGTTTGACACCCCTGATTTAGAGTAAAGAAAGCTGAGGTTTATGTTTTCATTAACGATTAAATATAAGGGGTAAAAATTCATTAGTTGGTCTCAGGTGAGAACTCAACATTTCTTGTCTATTACAAAATATGGCAAATACATGAAACGTTTTCGCAAGGGCAAATTCCCAGGACAGGAAACATCAAGGCTGTATTTTCAACTGCCACATTTCTATGTCAGAGCAAGTGCTGAGTGATCACATTAATCATAGAAGCCACAGTCACAGCATGACATTTGCTTTTGGCAAAAGAGAAATCACTTCATGTGAAATAATAGTTTCTCACACGAGTGTTTTCAATTCAAACCAAGGAATAAGAAACAAGGATTAAGTGGAGTCCTCAAACCCAGGGCCTGGCTGGAAGGCCAGAAGTCAGAACAAAGAATCAGTTCCCTTTTGATGTGAAGAAAATCAGAATCCAGTTTAGTAGATAAGATCAAATTCATCTGGTGCAGGATACCAGTTAAGGCTTTTATTTTGTAATCCCCCTGTTATATTTATGGAAGTTTAGTGGGAGAATCCCATGAAACCATTCATATTGAATAAATAAATAAATATATGTAGAAAATATCCCTCTAAAATAATTGTCTTAATTGTTTTTTGTTTTATAGAGTTCCAAATGTATTCATTATCTATGCACTTTCCCCTCGATGTTTTGACTACTTTCCCCCTCCTCCAATATAGAGAATGTGATTATTCTGAGAGTGATGGAAGGACTTATTAAAGGTGCTATGACTTGACCTGTGTAGTTACTCATTTAACTTTAGAACAGTTTACAATTCATGAATACTCTCTGAAATTACAGCAGATCTCTGCAATGTGCTTCCTGCTGGGGAGAAAAATAACCCTTTGGGTGAATTTTTAAATGTTTTGAAAACATGTACCTAAGATTGCCCCTTAATGCCATATATTTCCTAATTTTCCTATTTTAGGGGCTGTTTTACAATTTGTAAATGTTTATAAATAAGTTATATACTTTAAAAATCTCCAGAAAAATTTCTGGGGAAGAGAAATTTCTGGGGAAGACAAATAATAGTGGTTTCTTTCCTAGTATTATCTGAAACAGCAATAGAGCCCCTACTGTTTTATAAGCACAGTGGATTTTTAAAAGTTAATGGAACATAACTGTGACTCTCCATTCAAATCATACATTTAGGAAGTAAGTGAAACTCCCTCTGCTGTCACCACTGATATTTTTCAGGGATAGATAAATGCTAACCTGACAGATCTATTTATCGGCAACGATAAGAGACAGAGCATTTTCTATAGCACCTGCTTTTCTTACAAAATTAATATCAAAGCATGTCTGTCTGGCCTCATCCATAATTATTTCTAAAAGAGTCCTAACTGCTTGAATTTTCAGACAGTTTTTTTAACTGATGAGACCCAAGGTTTATTTTATATACTGCTGTACTCACTATTGCTATTAATTTTAATATTTTATGTGGTTACATTTAGTTGCTTGCGTGCTCCATTCAATTATCTTACATTTTTATCTTGCACGTGACCCTGAAATAAAGGTGACATGAAATATGGTATAGATATACTTTAAATGATAAATAAATAAGGGGGAATTTCTGCCTGTTTTGCAAGTTCATTAAAATTTTTCAACATTCACTCTTAGTTGGGCAAAGTAAATTGTAGGGCCTAGTTGCCTGTTCCTTCTTTGAAACTAAAAGTCTAAAAGGCAATTTTTCCTTTACTACATCAATGCAAATAACGATTGTGAAATTAATGACAATTAATTAAAAGGGAAAAGAGTACCACATTTTGTGTTGTATTCATCTATTTATCTTTCTCTTTATGAATTTATAAACTAAATATTACCCGAAATAATTGGAAGACTCACCAGTGATTTCTTTCCATAGTCAAAGAATAAAATGAAAGAAATAATTTCAAAATGCAGAACATCAAAAACATCCTTGCATGTCTTTTAGAATACTCTATGCTATTATATAATAATAACAAAAAAATAATACAGAAGGCTTTTGGTTACTCTCTCAGGGTTATTCTTTTAAGTGATGAAGTCCAAGAATAATTGCTACTTACAGTGGATATAGTTTATTACTGTCATTCCCCAAACTCATTTATGATGTTATCGAGCAGCAGAGCTAGTGCCAGAGGGCAGCAAATTTTTCTAAGGCTCGTAATGTAAACGCCTTTACCTTGCGCTATTCTCAGAGTACCTAAACAGAAATAAATTTACTACCTGAGAATATTTTAAGCGCATATTCTCCCTTTTTCAAATTATGGCTGCTGGGCTGAAATCCAGAGAACCACGAAGCCAACATTGTTAGGGGATTATTAGAACACCATATTAATTTTCTTTCCTCTTTTATGTCACCACATTAGCCCAGACATTTTTTGTCTCAAAGATCCCTTCAACTTTCTTTGTCACCCAGTGTCTTCTTCATCTTGCTTGATATTCTTAGAATATCCAAAAAAAGCTTTAAATCTTATTTATTTATTTATTTATTTATTTATTTATTTATTTATTTATTTATTTATTTATTTATTACTTCTCTGGTTTCTTAGCATACATTCTTTCTACTTCAGGCAGTCATGACCATCTTTTGAAATATGTCTCCACTTTTCAACTCACCCTCGGTTTTGAGCAAGTCTGTGAATTAACTTTCATTTAACAGAGCACAAATATTGTTAACTCTTCCATCATGGATAAGGTCATTCGGCTTAATTTCTCCATCAACTTTCATTAATATAATGACTAATTAAAAAAGCAATTCGGCAACAAAGGAATATATTTTGACATATGAAAAATATACAGCCACACTGTTTTTTAAAATTATGGTTAGAGATACAAAATAAAGAATAAAGAAACAAGCAAAACCAGAAATAAATATAATAAATACAACATTTCTCCAATATAATAAATACCACCTCAATTTAACTGTAGCTAGGAATCAGGAGAGGTCTAGTAGCAACATTTTGGATGAACAAACTTTACAATATCGCACACATTTGTATGCGTTACAGCCCAATTGATCAGATGTATAAAGTATCTAAATTGATGTAATAATAACTTGGGATGGGGGCGGAGAAAGGAAAAGGCTGGTTGGGTACAGAGATGCATATTACATTGAGTGACATTATAAAAACCTTACAGATTAATAATTGTGCTTATTGAGATTTTCTGAAATTGTATGTATGTGAATTCACCACTTTGTCACTGTGTAAAATCTCGTTGTTCTAAAACAATTACTTTGAGGTATGTCATAGAGCATCTTGTGAGGCTGAAATATTCTGATTGTAGTTTTTTCATATGTTGTGTCCATTGGATTTGTGTCCACTAATTATTTTATGCAAAATCAATCCCATTTTTCCTATGCATAATCCAGAGAGGACATTGTTGGCAGATGACGGCATATATCACAGTATATGAAAAGCTGGTAAAAGCAGCTTTAATTTTCTGAAGTTGCTGGAGATTGGTTACTGACATCTGTACAAAACCCAAGCTGAAGTAAGTTATGGAACTAAAATACTAGGACAAAATTTCAGCATGAGAAAAATGTCAAATGGCTGTGCTTTATTATATCATCTCTGCAGTTAGAGATGTAGAGACATTTTTTTATCAGAACTGCATTAGCTATTTAGGAATGACTTAATTGTTTCTGGCCACAGCAGAAGAGAGAAGGATTAAGTGCACATTGCTCCATTAAGTGCACATTGTATTTCTAATTTTAATAAGCATCTATAATAAAATAAGGAAAATAACAAAACACTCAGAAGCATCTTTGGAAATAAAAATACTTTCCTTCCCCTTTTCTTTCTCTCCCTCCCCACTAGTATTTTGGTCACTATTTTTCTAATACACTTTCTTAGAACACAAAAGTAACAAGTGGTTGTGGCTGTGAAAAGGATAGAGGATAGACACAGTAGAGGCAATAATTGTAGATGAAAGAGGATTAGAATTTGTGTCAGAAAGCATTCTGATAAATTGTAACTTTGGAACTGGTATTTCCTACATGCCAGTTTATGAATGGGCAATCCCCTAACCTACCATTTTGCAAGAGTGCCCTTAGTTCATTCTTCACAATCGACATGTTCTCATCAGTTCAGAAAGATTGTATTAGATAATCTGTAGATAGTACGAAAACTATTTAGTGTAGTCATTTAGGAAATTTCCAAGGACACAAACAGAAAAACATTCCGAGACCAGTTGTGACAAATCCTTTCATTGAAAATGTTAAGGATGGAAGATGTTAAACTTCAGTGTCTGCACTGAAAGTTCTGGCATAGGATACTGCTGGACACCTTTGCTGTGCACCTGAGTTGGCAGCATCTCTCTTAGGATTTCTTTCAAGGCTTCTTTCAATGTAGACCACTTAGCCGTTTTGACATGTGTTAAGTTCTCCATATAATAGATGTTATTTCACATTACAAATATAACCAATAATAAAGATAATATGGTAAGGATAGTTGTAAGTTTCCAGCTGGTCTGGAAAATACTTAGCTATAATTTAAAATTAACAGAATCAATTTAATTTTTATGTTTTCTTTCTCTTCCTCCAATATAATTCCATCCTATTCTCCTTTTGTATGCCACAAGGAGTACTTTGAAAAGTGTTGCTTTGATTTGTGATTAAGCAGTTTTCCTGTTGCCTGAATTTAAATAAATTGTGATTACCTATGACTAGTGAAAACAAGCCAAATTTTATCTACTGTTTGGTCCTTACAAGATTAAGAAGGACTTACACTGTAATTAATCTAAAAAAAGATTAACCTTATGGAGACTAGGAAAGAGAAGGAGAAAGGAAAGGATGAACTTTGGAAGAAGCTAGAATAATGTTTGCAGCAAAAACCATTATTAAAGGCATAGGTGATGAGAAACTGGGCCCACACAACCCAGAAGCCATGTGTTATGGTGTAAGGATTCTGCTGGATAAGGTAACAACTATTTTCTTGACTGTCCTCCAGACATTGCTCCTTTTGTCAAAAGCACCATCAGGTTGTTGTGCTGCAAGGTCTACTCCTTTCATATTTGTCATAATTAAAGGGCTATGGCTTATGTTACAATGGGCAAGGTGGTTTTTATCATTCTGTACCTCACTCCCCCACCCACCTACACAAACATTGTGATCCACATCGGTTCGGCACTTTGTTTCTAAAGTGCTCAACCGGTCTCTAGGAAATTCACATGTATGCAAAAAAAGACATACCCTTCTGAAAACAGATAACATTTAGTTTTCAATAGCCCTATAAGACATGTTCTCCAAGAATTTAACTACTTCCCTTTTATACCAACTCAAAATGATGGTAACATGGTAATGAATCTTGTCACAATGAGGCACATTGTTCTCTGTGAAGGTTCACACAGGTTAATTCTGTGTGAAGGGTTTGGGCAGAGGGGTGTCAGCTTTAAATCTCCTCCCAGTTAGCGTCATTCATCAGCCTTGGAACAAGTAATTTGAGAAAGGGAGAAATCTCCCTAATTTCTCCATGTCACGCATAATTCCTCAGTCTCCTTTTTACAAACTACTGAAAAATATTCTAGCAAGGCAAGGAATATGTTTGAGTCAGTTTATCATTTTAGCTTTCTTTGGTTGCATTTCATTGAACAAACCATAGTGGCTTGGTTCTCAACAATCTGAGTTGTGAATCATAGTTCACAAATCACAGCTGCCAGGGGCTATACTTTATACTATGCCAAAGCCACCATTATAATTTAGTGTTACATGCAAACACAGCCAGTACTGTGTCTGGTAAGTCAGAGACTATAATAAAGGTCCTCTGACAAAAACAACTTGCTTTGAGCATCCCTAATTATTTTCTACCTCATATTTCCCTCCAACCCAAAGAATGGAGACTTGATATCATTGTAACTCTACACTGTCCTCATTTCAAAACAACAACTGAATCCAACTCTCATAATATCCTGGAGAATCTGAACCAAAGCAGGGTCCTGTATTCATGTATTTTCCATTGCCATGTCCTGAAAGACAGCAGCATCTGCTTGTCCTGGTGGCCTCTGGCTACTGTCTGCCTACTCACCAACAATGAACAGCAGCTCCTCCCTCCTGACCATAAAAGTCAACGGCATGCTACCGGCAGCTGATCAGAGCACTTTCTTCCTTTTCTACTGATCTGTTCTCTCTGGATTTTGCATGCTCAAGGTAAGAAATCACTGGCTCTCTCTCTCTCTCTCTTAGTTACTCTCTCAAATCCTTCAATTATATGCCATGAGTGCCCAAGCAGCCATCCTGATCTGCTGTTACTTTTTGAGGTACTGTTCAGTGGACGGGTCTTTTTCAATGGCAAGTAGCAAGCTGTTGTTTTAACAATGAAAGAGGATTGCTTAATTTACTGGAAAATATGTAACATCTGTGGCTACAAAAAACTGTTTTTCCTTTCAGTAATAAGAAAAAAAAGGGGTGGGGGGAAATCCTGAAATTGTTATTTAAGATTTTCAATTTTGCCTATAGTTTAATAAGAGCAAGAGTACACCTAGAAAAAGTCATGAAACATATGTACCATAAAGGACATTAATATTTTTCCTCTTCATATCAGAAAGGGCCTTATTATTGTTTTCTGAAATTTTCATTATAAGTTTGGGAAAGCACAACTTTCTGCATTTTATTGCTTTGCAAGACAGAAGGACTGTTCTGATGTCTCACTCAAAGCACACTAATTAGATAGATGTTTGTTGGGATAAAGTTTGTTGAACTGAACACCTTGATTGAGCCTGTGTTTGAAAAGCAGTATACGACTTTTGAAAAACAAGAATATTATACATATTACCCCTTGGATCTTATCCTCTCTTTCTTGCACTTTATAATATTCTGCTAACCAGAAGACTGTTATGTTTATAAATGACAGACTCAATATTAAAAGTGCTGGCATAAAATCAGAGACATTAAAAGGAAAAGATACTGGAAACAGTTTTTAAAATATACAACTCTGCCTTCTGTTCACAAGAATATATTCAATGGTGTTTTTATGCCAATGCACTCAATCAATTTGTCCCATGGCATTTAACCACAAAGTCCACTTTTAAAAGGAATGCAAATCCTAATCCAGGAATGCCTGCACAAAGTTCTGAAATGCAAGCAATCAGGAATTAGTGCAGTACAAAAAGTCACTGTTAATTGTGGTGCTGCATAGCTTGATACACACAGACACACATATACACACACACATATGTTAACATAAACATTGCATTTATGCACATTAAATATTAATATTTGGTTTGTTTAAATACAGAAACATAATCTTAAAATTAAATGTGGGTTGTCCCAAAATTACTATTACTTTAGCCAGTTTTCAATCATGTAAACATTTTTTAATATCTGAAATTATATCTCAATAGTAATAGCAGGAAAAAAATATAACAAGAAGTTACATATATGTCTGATATCTTTGAAATTGCTATTAAAGTAGAGAACATTTTGCTAAGCCTTGTGCTTTTTAAAGAAACTTGGATGGAGAAAATCTGATCCCTTTATTGAAAAACAAATGTACGTAATTTTTGGATCAAGAAAACCTTGTATGTTTTGCACTCAACTAGTATTTTAGAAGTCCTTTGCAAATATCATTTATCAAATTATAGTTATTAATACCGCCCACTCACCCATTTACCATAGTTAAGTAGTTGTAATTTAAGGAATGCACTGTCTGAAGAGTTCAGATTAAAATAATATTCTACTGTGAAATTCCAATTATTGTGCAAGTTCTTTTTAACAAAATACTTTTGAAAATGTGTCAACCATTACTTCAGAAAAAACAGTTCACAAAATGTACTTAAAACAGAATAACTGCATGTATCAAAAATGAAAGCTAAATAAATTAGGATTTTAAAAAATCTTAATTTCAGCTTTTCAACATAGTACTAATTCTCCTGCAAATTAATCTTCTTTCCTAGTGAAACAAATCACAAGTTTAATCAAATATTAGATAATCAGGTAAAAGTACAACTGAGCCACAACATTGTTAATATATCTTAGTTTTTAAGGGATGTGTTACAAAATCAGATGCAGTTTTTATTATTTATCTACAATAAATAGTTATCAATCAAATGTGCAATGGTGATGCATCCAGCTACAACAAAACCAAAGAACGGTTTGGTAAGTATGTATGACTTTAACAATTTCTAAGAATATATGACTGTTCAAAAAGTTAAATTTTGGCTTAATAAAAAAATCTTCCACATGTACAAGCCAAGGCTTTTAGTTTTTTCTGCAAATGCTGGTAACGTTCACCCTTCCTATAAATTGCATTTTTTTTCTTCTCTGGAGGTACTTTAACTTGGAAGATGGATTTAATGAGTAGATGGAATGGATCAAAGATGAGCACCTTCAGTTGTTCAAGAGGAAGGGTATTTTCTTATTCTTATGCTTCTAGACACTAGACACTAAGAAACAAAATCTTAGTGTCTTGTATTTAAAACATCAGCCTTAAGGAAATCTCTTTTCAAAACCTTCCTTATCTGTCTTGTTCTCCAGATATCATAATAGGATGCATTTGATGATTCTCAAATTTTTTGTAAGAATTCATTCAAGAAAAGTTACTATTTTGTTTTATTTCATTGTGCCATATAAACTCTTAGCTGAAAGTGAAAGGATGTTGCCACAACCAAATTCATAGCAAAATTGCTGATTTTTTATTTGTTATGCACTCTCTTGTGTTCTTGTATAATGTTCTGAACACCAGAATATGACTGCTACTGCCAGGTGGAAAGTTAAGTATCAGTAAAATAATAAAGGAAGTATGCAATAATTTTCAAAAAAAATATGATCATTACTTTTGCTCAGTAGGTATTCCAATCTTTGGTTCATATTAGTGTAATTAATTGCTGTAAGCAAAAAATCCTTTCAGCTTGACTGAAAAAAATGATTCGGCTTTTCCAGGGTTTTATTTATATGTGTCAAGACCTAAACTATGGTTTAGGAAAACAATGAGTGATGAGCTCATTGACTTTTAGAATAGCTTCAAGAGGATCACATGTTTTCATGACTATTTTTTAAATGACTGCAATTTATTTTTGTTCAAAACTAGAAAAAAATGTGAATCTATGTGTTTTGAAGGAAGCTAGCTTCAAGTTGGTGTATGAAGCTGGCTTGTTTTCTTAAACCATAATTAAGCTTAGAGTTTATCTGAAGATTGAGATTAAATTCTGGTTAATTAACAGAATTAAAAGTTTCTGGATCTCCTTGCAGCAACAACAGATGAGAAAGTATGTTTGACTTGAGCATGAAATTCTAAATCATTATACTGCGTTTCAGTACAGTATACCTTTATAATCTAGACATGAATGTATTCTGATCATATTTTTCATCAGTGGAAAGTTTAATGAGTAAGATTTGTGGGGGAGCAGAGGAGAAGAATCTGAATGTTTCTAGTAAGGATTATTGCCCCAGGTAAAATGGATGGTTTATTGCTTTTAGTAAGGTTTGCTTTCCTAAATTAATTTCTTCTTCAGTGATACTTGTCTGGAAGAATTCTTTGATTGTGGCTTTACTTTCTTAACTTGCTAGTTGTGCAATGAAAGTGCTTTAGAATGAAAATAATAGGTCCTTATTTAGATAATTAGAAACTTAATCTAATTTCTTCTTTGCCGAAATACTAAAGTTACAGCAACAATTTCTTCTCAGAAATTTCTGCAATTTGCTCAAGCTCACAATTCACCCTTATAATGCTTTTATAGGTCAATTGACGAGAGTACACGTGTGCTTTTTAAATCAACTGATTATTTGGCTGTATCACACGATAGTCTTCCATGCCATCTATTCACATGGTTTCATCAATCTTATTGTGAGTTCAGTGAAAATTTGAATTGGATTCTTCCTAGTCCCAATATTGTAGCTCTTAGATTATAGTTGACTAAAGAATCAAGCTATTAATATTTTTGAATTACCACTGTGCAACATTGTACAATATTCAATTTAAAGTAATTCATAAAGGATTTTGCTTGACTATTATACGTGAAAGTATTATTAGGTGAAGAAAAGAATGTTGTTTAACACTGCCTAAAGTTCTGTTCACCTGCAGAAGGAATATGATGCTTTGGATGTGTAACATAACTGTTCTTTGTTAAAAATCTATTCCTATATTTATATATATCTAAGAGTTTTCCCAGATCTGATACCCTCTATATAATTTTGGACTTCAACTCCCAGAATTCCTAGCCAGCCATTTGAAGGGTAATCCCAAGACATCTGGAGGAGAGCTTATATATCACCAGTGATTTACAATTTTTTAAAGGTTAGGAAAACATTTTAAATGCTACTTCCCACTGATTTTTCAGTAGTAAATTAAACTGAAAAGAAAAAGACAATGTTATCCAATGCTTCAGAAATCTCAGTGATACACATTTTAGTGACAGTGTTGCATTATCTCACTACAGCTAATAATAGTAAAGAATTTTGTGCGCAGCGTGACATTCATTTTTTGTAACTTGAAAAGCACTTGTTACATTTAAATCCTTAACAACTTTATAATTGTTCCAGCTGCTGTGCACAATTTCTGGGGTTCTAATGAGACTTTTCATGCTGCAAAAAAAATTCCACCTAGAAATTCAATAAATTTCCAGAATCTGAGATTATTGGTTTATATCTGGATTTGTGGATGGAATGTGTGTATGGCAGAATTAAAACATAATACAAAGTTATAAAGAGTTTGTTGGGATATGCAAATTAATTCCATGAAAGAAACCTTTTGTTGTTGGTAGTTTTTTTTCCTAAAGATGCCACAATTTAGAACTATGGTTTGTTGATTTTAAGCCTGACTTGAGATATAATTTATCTATTAGGCTAGTCCAGGTTTTATGCTTTCTCCATTCCTTTCAATACTGGCAGATGAAATGGAAAAAGCAAATAGGAATTGGCTAAATAATTCAGGGTTACGTTGCTTCTCTGCAAGATTGACTGACTTTTTCTTTTTTGGCTGATATTATCTATGAAAGCAGCATGTATGTGTTTTAACTTAACAGAGAACCACTCTATAATATTAACAAACAGTCATTTTATTTTCATGACAGTTGGAATCATTGTTGACTTTAATCTATATATTGCAGTGCCTTGACATTCTCAACCCATCCATCAAAAACATTTTCAGTGACCTTGGCTGACACATGTGTAGGGCATTCTTCATATGTTTGTATTTCTGAAATATAATTTTGTATACCACTGCTACTCACCTATAAGAGGAAGGCAAAAATGATAATACTAGTGACCAGGCCAGGACCTAAACTTGGTACAGGTGGAGTTGTCCTGATTCATCACAATTAGATCTCCAGAACAACAAAATAGGCATTGTGAATAGTAACTTCATTTTAAGACCTTATTTCTCTAGTGGATGATAAACCTCCCATGATAAATATGATGGCAGCAAGTTCAATAAGGTAGGAAAAAGAAGAATGAATTACAACCTACATCCTGAAGCATAAAGGGCATGAAGCAAAAGGTAGTCTTGAACATTCATATTACTGCACTATCAATTTATTTTTAAATAGGAATTTCTTATTTTAGGAGAGGTAAATCTCGGTTCACTGGACAACAATATGTCCAGTATTATTCTTGAATAATAGCCTGGGATACCCCCTCCTTCAAATTTTCAGAATCTTTTGAGATTCTGTATAAAATCTCATGACGTTTCAAACAAAATAAGCTATTTCTCTTGAGATATTGGCATTCTTCATCACATTTTAAGAAGAAGTGACTGAGGGAGTGATTGAGGAAAATGTCTTGTTCTAAATATTTCTTCCATAAAACCATCTCCTCCTCCTCCTCCTCCTCCTCCTCCTCCTCCTTCTTTGCAAAGGCTGTATATCTGACAATCTGCAGTCAAAATAAGGAACTCTGGTTCAGGAAAATAATGTCCCTAATTCATAGCTGTGGGTATAATCTGATATTATTTGATAGTCTGAACTTGTTTAAAGTAAGTATCTCCCAGTGTATTGTATTTCATCATTCTACATTTGTTTTGTAAAATCACTTGTCCTTTATATGTTACAAATACATCCTTGCCATCCATAAAGTAAGGCTTACCAAAAAATTACTGTGAAAGTAAAGATAGAAATGTTCCACTAAGAATAACTGCTAAATAGTTATTTAGTTATTTAATATTTATTCCACAATTCTCTCTTTTTATATAAATAATGCAAAATAGTGAACATACCTAATATTTCTTCTTCTTCCTGTTTTCCACACAACAACAACAACCCTGAGAGGAGGAGAGAGTGATTGTCCAAAGTCACCCAGCTGGCTTTCATTCCTAATGCGGGACTAGAATTCACAGTCTCCTGGTTTCTAGCCTGGTGCCTTAACCACTAGACCAAACTGGATAACTGGCTATTATATAATATGAACTGCTTTAGCTCAGGTAAAGTATTTATTAATTCTTCCCTTAGATTGGTATTCCATCTTTCCTCTTGGAGCACCCCCTCTTCTATTTCCCCACCCACATAGCCTGCCAGTAACATAGACTGGCGGAAAGAAAGTGGTTAACTAAGAGTTACTCACTGAGTTTCCCTTGAAGAATATGGACTCGAATCTGAATTCCCACAATTATAACACTACATTCACAAGGATAGGCAACTGTTTTGGATCCAAGAGTTGCAATGGTTGCTCATTTAGGGGCCATGCATTGCCAAGATAAACACAAATGTAAACTAAATATATATTTTCCTGTTTTTCTCTTACACTTTCCTTATAGTAACTTTCAACAGCAGGGAAGGAGAACAAAATCATGTAGCTTTTCCTCCAGGTAAGTAAGAGGAAAGAGAAAATCTAGTCATTTGCCATCTGGTGATTTTTTTAAAAAAAAATCCCTGATGTTCCACTGTTAACTAAGAGTGGGAAAATTATAATCTGCCTCCTGATAACCAACTGATCGTGTCTGATCTCTTGGCTGGTGGGAATGTGCTACATATTTTGCATCTGAAGGCCACTTTTGCCACCTGTGATAATTTTGAATGTCCAGCTTCATGTGACTAGGGACAAATCACTATGTGTCTCACAGGCTTGACAACTTCCTTAATCTTCCCAGCCTAAGCACTTTCAGGAAATTTATGGCATTGAATTAAGTAAAAAGTGGCAATAGGAATTGAAACATTGCTCATTTTCCTGCTTCTGAACCTTGCCATTGCTCAACCTGAAGCCTCAGCCCAGGTAACTGAAAATAGCTACCCCTTTTAGGGTTTCTCCATGATAGATCAGATAGAGGTGAGATAGATGATAGATAGATAGATTAGCAACTTCACTCTCCCCAATGATATGCTAATATATATGCAATTCTAATGACTATGCATCACAGAAGTGCCTTTTAAAGTTTATATTTAAGTTGTCTGCAATATAAATAGAATGCTTAATGGCTAGAACACATGTAAATGTTCAGATAGCTTTCTTTTACAATCCAGTCCATCATGAACTTCATAAACTGCTAGAAAAATATATATTTTAGCTTAAAGGGAGCAAAACCTTCTTGAATCAGAACTGAAATGATTTGCACATGATTCATTTGGGCATGATTCATCATCAAGGGCAAAGGTGATTTTGTTCACAGGATTGATATAAGGTCCTTTTTTAGCAAGTAAATGCTCTATTATTAATCAACATGTAAATGCAGGGTTTTTTTCATGTTAAGACCACGTTTTATAAATGGCTTTGTTTGCACAAGCCATATTGCATCAATTGGTATACTGCTCAGTTATAGTAGGCATTAAAAGATAATTTTCTATTTGCTATGTTTGGGATTAATGAATTGTTCATGTTATATAAATCCAAATAATAAATAAATAAATAAATAATTGGGTTTGAAGCTAATGCAGTTATTTTCCAGACAATAATTAAAATCAACACATGTAAGATTTGATATTTCATTTGATTGTTAAAATCAAATAAATGGATATTCTTGGATGGTACACAAATTGAACCATCTACATTACACAGTTATCTCACAATATCATTTATTTGTGGGTTTATTAGTTTCTTGATAAATGGAGTCTGCAAAATAGAAAGGGACATAGCACAACCCGAAAAACCTTTGATGTAGATCCTTTCAAGGCGTAACTGCCAAATTGATGATTAAAGTAATACAAAGGAAAATACACAAAGGGATTTAATTTCAGGCAAATTAAATTAAATCATATGTAGAGGCTATAATAACTCTGCATACTTTTTCAACTATGCCACTGAACCTCTACATGCAATTGGTTCAAAAATGTGAATTCCTGATTTAGAAATATGAATACCTGCCTTTGATTTGATTTGTACACAGGAAAAATTACAACAGTGTAATCACAGACGTAGACAATTCCATACAATTGTAGAAGGTAGTGCTTAGGAATCTGCTTCTCTTGGGCAACCTGCACTAAAATTACGGCTAACTTTTATGGTGGTGAGAGAAGAGAAGCAAGTTATACGCAACCATTCCTTGCTATGCCAACAGAGAGCTCTATATTGGTGTCACATGTGCTTGAAGAGATTTTTATTTTTATTTTGTGAAAAAGTAAAAACTCACCTAAAAAGCAAAATGAGGGTGTTACTTAATTCTCCAGAATTGTAAGTCAACAGTTACTCTCATAACTAGAATTGCTTTTGCAATATTTATCTGGGTGTGCAGGAGAGGAGAAACCAGTGTTAGGCATTAAGAAGTCTCATGTTTCTTCTATTATTTAAGCCTAGTTTGGGCATCAGTCTTTAAGCCTTAGGTTGAATAAGATTTCCCTTCTCCTCAAAAGCTTTGATGATACACTGATAATGGTGTGCATTGAAATAATTATTAGCTGAAGATATTCCCAAAGCATGTATTATTTTAAGCCAATGAGTCAAAACATTTTTTGCAGCAAGTCAAAACAAAATATATTTAAAATAAATGTCTAAACAAAACAACACATTTTATATATGCTTAAAAAAGCCATAATGGAATGTTTCATCTGCATTGTTTCTGAAATGTTAAGGTTTAATACAGAACTATTAGATTAATTTTTTTCAGCTAAATTCATTTAATGGAATGTAAAATATTATTTTCACCTTCACATACAGCGCAAGTGTTGGCCGCAAGGCATTTAATACATGAAGAATGCCCATTTATAGCTGCCAATTCTTCAAAAGAAGAAGAGTTCTCAACTGGTATTCAAAGCAACAGAATTTAGTGAAAGCCAAAATACTGTCTGTCTGTCTATGTCTGTCTAGCTCTATCTGTCTGTCTGTCTGTCTGTCTAAAAAGGAAGATAAAAACTAATATAAACAAATTTAAAGTAATAAAAGGAACTGTTATGTACTGGGCTCATTAGTAATACCACATGGGTTGGTGGAGCAGCTAACGGCTCTCCAGCAACCCAGACTACAAGTCTCCAGTGCTGCTATTGGCTTTCCCTAGGTGGCAATGGTAGCTTCAAACCTATTGGCTGCCACCTAGGGGCTAGACTATATATTGCGGCTAGTTGCAGCCATTTCCCCAGTTCTGACTCTGCACGAAATAAATCATGAGTTTTCCTGTACTCCGTTATCTTGTCTTCATTCCTGTGCCAAAGAACCTGCTACACAACAGGAACAGAGAAATAAATCAAAGATAAAGCTAAAAGTACAAAAAAAGAAAAACTAAAGGAAAAGAAAAATAGAAAAGAAAAAAGATACAAAGAAGTAGCTTCCAATCTTCTTTACAGCAGTTATAATTATAATTATAAAGTTAACTCTTGCTCAATGTTACAGCATAACTCTCTTCTTTCTATAATCTATCCTGTGTAATCATCAAACCATAAATCATATGTTCATTTTTTTCTGTTTTATACAAAAAGCCTATTAGGGATTTCTAGTCAGTTTTCAGACAAATGTTTTCTCTGATCAAAAAAGTCAATTTAGCCATTTCAGCACATTCCATCATCTTCACCAACCATTCCTTTATGGTCGGTAGGACCAAATCTTTCCATCTTTGTGCATATAATAATCTTGCTGGAGTTATCATATGTGAAAGCAAAGTCCCATGACTTTGTTTCAAACTGTTTACTCATCAGTCCAAGCTAAAAGTTCTGGTATATTAATCTTTAAAATCGTCTGAATCAGTGTGTGTATTTGAATCCAACATGTTGATGCTTATTATAGATGTATTGTTCTGTTATATTTTGTGGCAGAATTCTGTTTTCCAAGACCTGTTTAAATCACATGAATCCTGAAACTTTAAATAGTTTATCTTTTGTGGTTTCTACCAAAGAACTGGGTGTATATTTTCAGCAAAATAAGGATAATCTTATCCTTCACTCCTTCCAAAGATCTGAACCAACTAAATGTTAGAATTTATTATCAAGTTAGATTCTAACCAAATTAAAGAATTAAGCACACATACATACCTACTCACAAAGATATATATATTTTATATATAACTACATTCTAGCTGAAGACTTTGAACAATTTTTTCTCATTTTTGTGCATTTGCCCTAAATTTTGTGAATGATTGCTTGTTTCTAATGAGGATCATTAATTTGGACATATTTGTGATGCTACTAAAATTCCTTGCTAGACAGCAGAATTCCAGGGCCAAATCATTGCTCTGAAAATTAATGTGGGAAAAATAGAAATAGAATGGTTAGGCCACACATAGTTAGTTTATATAAAGTGAGTGAGGTTGTTACTGTTTGGAGCCATAGCAATTTAACTGTCGTGATGGCATACAGTATGAAAAATTCTTCAATCTGCTCCAAGGGTATTCAGTTATATTTCCCAACAAGCAATAGTGAGTGATGTTAATGATTCTTAGCGTTCTTCCTTTGATATCATGTGTCCTTTATTGTCTAGGTGGCTAACAGCTTGTAACCCTAATCAAGTAATCAGTAAGATGCTGGGTATTTTGCTTTTCTGTGTCTTTGTGGATCATTCTTTACAGGGTCTTGCCTATAATGGTACAGAGGTAATCAAACAACTTTTCCTTTACAGAGGATTTCTGGAGTTCAGAAGCATTCAGCTCAATTGACAGGCCTTGCCTGTTTTGTAACCAAATCAGCTTTTTGTTAATATTAATAGTGTTGAGCCTGTTTGCCACCTCTAGAAAGCCAGTGTAAAATAATTTATTATATCACTTGCTATGAATTTGTTTCTACTGTGCCTACTGTGCCTATTAACATTTCAGCCTGTAATGTATAAGTTTCTGCATTATGTCTTCTTCCTTGGATCTTATATTCTGATGCCTTTGTTGGCAGCTTTAGAACATAGATCATTATGACAAATGGCTTACAGTCACTCCCTGTTGCCACTGATCTACCATTCAAATTAAAAATAAAGACCCAGCAGACACCTGGGGTGGTACAATCCTTTCTCCAACACAGACTCTGTTGTACCAATTCTCTAGTTTAGGAGTTTAAAAACATGTCAAAAGAGGAGGAGAAGGATGAGGAGGAGATGATGATGATAACAATGAAAGCAGTATCAGATTGTAATGATTTTGGGACTTATAGAAATATATTTAATTTAATATAGGAAGAGGCAGTGGGATGCCTATCAGCATCAATGTGTTTGCAAATACATCCTTTAGTGTTGATCAGTGTCCATATCCCACTTGACTTTCTTACTGTACTGTCTCCAGCGCCGCCATTGGCTGCCTCTAGGGTGGCAATAGGTTGCATTCGCAGCCCTGTTTCTCAGTTCAGTTCCTGTAACCAAATAAAGAATGATTCTTGCTGAACTCACTCGCCTCATCTCGTCAATCAAGCAAGAAACCCAGTATATAACACTGGTGACGAAGGTGGGATCCTGCTTCTCCAACAGAGCTGAGATTCACTAGGGGAGAGGCCGAATGCACCTGGTGAGAAAAGCAATCCCCCCCTACGGTCAGCCTAGCACAGCTACGCTAGCGACCACACGCCCAGAGGACCAGTCCCTGGGCATACGAAGGAACAGGATAAGAAGATGAGTCCCAGCTGCGAAGACCAGCAGAAATGGCAAAGGTCGGAAAGCTGGAAGAATTTGATATAGCTCACCCGGAAAGATGGTCTTCGTATCTATCCAGGGTCGAGAACTATCTACGCATGAATCAAGTTGCCAAAGACGGCCTGAAGGCTGCTACACTCCTGTGTGTGTGCACCCCAGCCATGTTCGACATCGTGGAGAACTTGTTCGCGCCAACGCCATTGGAGTCCATAATGTTCACAGACTTGAAGAAACGGCTCAGCGACCATTTCCAGCCCAAGCTGTCAGTAATTGCTTGGCGCCACACATTCGAGCAGAGGGTTCAGCAACAAAGTGAAACAGCGCCTGAATTCATCGCGGCCTTGAGGCAGGCCGCACGCCTGTGCCAGTTCTCCGATGTAGAGAAGAGGCTTCGAGACCGGCTTGTCTGCGGTCTCCGGAATTGAGAGTTACAGCAAAAACTCTTCACCAAAGAGAGTCAGATATTCCAATTAGGAGAGGTACCTATAGCGTAGGGTTTTGCTCCAGCCACAGAAGTATTTGCCTCACAGGAGCTTGCCGCCCTATTAAGCCAAAGTTTAGACTTCAGGTGGAACTGCAAGGGGTCCATTGCAAGATGGAGCTGAACACAGGCTCAGCCATATCCATTATTTCACTTGAGACATTTAATTTTGTCTGCAATTGAAGCAAGAGATGGGCCAAGCTGAGGATATCTGACATTATACTAACCGACTTCCAAAATGCCAGAGTCGCAGTCAAGGGTGAGGCCACACTGGCCATCAAATTTAAGGGGTTTTCTGCACACCTGGACGTTGTCGTAGTAGGGGTTCAGCGAACAAGCCTGATCGGGCTTGACTGGTTTGATGCACTAGGCATCCAAGTAACCGGAATCAACTGGATGCAAGTCGCAAGTCTAGCGACAGTATGCGAGGAATTTGCAAATGTGTTTGACTCAGGTTTGGGGATGTACATGTGCCCAATAACATTTAAACTAGATCCTACTGTAGTGCCGGTCAGGATTAAACCTCATGGAGTGCCATTTGCTCTTAAACACAAGATAGACGCTGAGTTAGATAAACTTGTAGAACAGGGGGTACTGCAGCCCATAGATGGGGGTGAATGGGAGACCCAAATCGTCACACCACTAAAAGCCAATGGGGAGGTCAGGATCTGTGCCGATTACAAATGCACAATTAATCGTGCACTCAAACATCATGCGTACCTAGTACCAGTAGTAAGCCACATTTTGACATACTCATTGCTGGTGAGTCCACTGAGGTGCTGGCAAGGAGGCTTAGAGCCATCCTCCAAAGGCTGCGTGAAGCAGGCCTTAAGCTTAAGAAGAATAAGTGTAGTATTGAAGTCCCTTCAACTGAGTTCTTAGGGTTCCGTATCGATGCCGATGGCATCCACCCTGCTGAGTCAAAAGTAAAAGCCATTCAGATGGCACCCAGCCCTGAAGGCATTCCTAGGCCTCCTAAATTTTTACCATGTGTTCCTTCCTAACAAGGCCATGATGGCAGAGCTGTTACACTGGCTCTTGAACAAAAATACTGTGTGGAAGTGGACTTGTGTTCATGAAAGAAGCTTTCAGGAATTGAAGGATCTACTGTCGGTCAGTACAACAATAACTCACTTTAAGAAATTGATGCCGGTATGCCTTGCATGTGATGCGTCCCCATACAGGGTAGAGGCTGTCCTATGTCACTTGGAGAGAGATGGGACTCAAGTCCTGATTGCTTTTTATTCCAGGACACTGTCCTCTGCAGAACATAATTACGCACAAATTGCTAAGGAGGCATTGGCCATAGTAGCTGGAGTAAAAAAATTCCACGACTACTTATACAGCAGGGACTTCACGGTCTTCACAGACCATAAACTGCTATTGGGGTTATTCACTACAGACAAACAGACACCCCACATCTTATCCCCTAGAATGTTAAGATGGTCCATTGTTTTATCAGTTTACAGCTTTAAGCTAATTCACAAACCTGGCAAGGATATGGGCCATGCAGATGGCCTGAGCAAGCTTCCACTGCCTCAAATTGAGCCAGATCCGGTCCCAGTGGCCCACGTTTTGTCCTTTCAGGACTTGCTGGAGTTTCCCCTTCACGCAGGGGACATAGCCGCAGAAACGGCGGCAGACAAGACTCTAAGCAGAGTGCTATCTTGGGTCCACATGGGCTGGCTAGAGAAAAGCCCGGGTCCTGAGTTCCAGAGCTACTTCACAAGGAGACATGAGCTTTCAGCTCATAAGGGTTGTATTCTATGGGGGAACAGGGTCATTGTTCCCACCTCATTAAGGGACAGGGTATTGCAATCGCTTCATGAATGTCATCAGATATTGTTTGTATGAAAGCTTTGGCACAAAGCTATTTATGGTGGCCAGGATTAGATAAAGCCATTGAAGCTCAAGTACACAGGTGTTACACATGTCAGCAGTCTAGGCCTGAAATGCCGCATGCTCCTGTGCATAGATGGGAGGAGACACACACCCCCTGGTCAAGGATTCATATAGACTTCGCTGGGCCCTTTCAAGGACAGTTATTTCTTATAGTGGTCAACAGCCAATCTAAATGGCTGGAAGTTATACCAATCGCAAATATGATTACTGCTAGGACCATCCAGGTGCTTAGGAAACTCTTTGCAAAGCATGGGCTACTGGACGTCGTAGTGTCCGATAATGGGGCCCAATTTACTGCAGCAGAATTTCAGGTTTTCCTGAGGGCAAACCTCATTAGGCATGCAACATCAGCTCCATTTCATCCATCTAGTAATGGGCAAGCCGAACGAATGGTGTGCAGCACGAAAGAATCACTGAAGCGCATAGTGACTGGGGATTGGCACCACAGACTGGCTGATTTTTTGCTCTGCCAACATTCCACACCATGCACAGCAACAGGCAAAAGCCCAGCAGAGCTGCGCTGGGGGAGGCGAGTAATCACAAAACTGGACAGGTTGCACCCAGACCGGGTGGCAGCAGAGGCCTCTCGCCCAAAACCCCTGAGGGGGTTGCAAGTGGGTGACGGGGTGTGGGCCCGGAACTATGGGCATAGGAACTTGTGGGTACCAGGGAAAAATCACCAAAACATCGGGCCCTCTCTCATACAAAGTGGGCCTAGAGGATGGGTGAGTCATTCATCGCCATATCGATCAGCTTAGAAAGTGTTTTCCAGAACGGCCACAAAGCGATGACTTTGTCCCAGGTCCCTTCCATGGACTTCAAGCCAGCAGGCAGGCCAATCAATCTATATGCTCTGAGGCCCCAAACAGTCAGAACAATGGGGAGATGGTCATAGAGGGGCAAAGCCCAGAGTGCAACATGGGGCCCCTGATGGAGAAAGTCAACCAGAACACTACAGCCACTGTGCTAACTCTGCAGAAGGATTAGACTCTGGGGTGGGCCTACCTGGAATGGTCAGCCAGAGAATTCCGAGTCAGCCAGACTCTCTTGAATTTATGGACCCTGGTCTACCTAGCCCAGCAGGCAAGCTGGTGGACTGAGGAATGCCTGGCTCTCCCAGGCGTTTCACGAGGGTTCGCAAGCCTCCTGCGTATTTACAAGATTTTGTTCCAAAATAACTGAGCTATAATGTTGTGTCATTGAATTGCTACTAGCCAGGAGAGTCCCTGTATCAGCAAACAGAAAAGGTGTACTTTTGCATACTTCTTTGTATCTCTGTAAAACTTGTAATTGCTGTAATCATCCCTTTTGTTATTATAATGTGTGTACATTCTAGGGGGGAGGGGTGTAATGTATTGGGTTTTTGTCTTATTAAAGAGTATCACATGGGGTTAATTGCTGGAAGGTTGTTTAAGCAGGGAAGCTGGCTAACGGCTTCCAGCTCCTCAGACAACCCATCTCCAGCGCCGCCATTGGCTGCCTCTAGGGCGGCAATAGGTTGCTTTAAACCTATTGGCCGCCACCTAGAGGCCAGGGTATAAATAGCTACATTCACAGCCCTGTTCCTCAGTTCAGTTCCTGTAACCAAATAAAGAATGATTCTTGCTGAACTCACTCACCTCATCTTGTCAATCAAGCAACGAACCCAGTATATAACAGTTTATTTAAATGTTTGCTGACTTGCTGACTGAACCAAGAACTTAACAGTGGTATAATAGGAGACTGAGAGAGCACTTATATTAATTAATTAAAGAAATAATAATTCATTCAAACAGATAAAATTACAATAATAGAGTTGTAGCCACTACAATGTCTGAGGACCATTGAGACTTGTGTTAATAGAACTTTATTTATTTATTTATCAAATTTATAGCCACACGTCTTATGAAAGTGGCACAAACTACAATCAGGGGTCTACAACAAAGTTAAAAAATAAGTTTTAACTATTTTTGTTTAAACAAAAGTTAAAAAACAATAGTACAGAAAAAATATGCTTATTAAAATATTAGAAACTATAAGACACTGCTAAAAAATTAATGGGCAAAGAGATGTTAATAATAATGCAGCCAATGGTTTTCATTCCTCAAATTCAAATTCCATCTAGTATTTCTAAATTACTGAATTCCTTTCTTTTTTTCCCTAGTCCTTGATGGCATAATAGAATTTCCTTGATTTACTGAATTGCTGAAAATTTTTATTTACAAGTTTTTCTTATTAAAAATAATAAAAACATTTGCTAGTTTTAGCTCAGATTTCTTCTTGATTAGTTTTTATTGATTAAGTTTAAGATGACATACTTTGGTGGTTACTCCCATCAATTATCTCAGTCTAAATGTTTTCAGTCATATTCTACTGAAACAAAAAACCTCTGTTTCATTGCCACAAACTTGATTCAAAACTTTTGTTCTTCTGTTCTCATAATCTTGAATTTATGTCAGCACTCAAGTTCCACATGATGTTATGTTCAGACAGAAGAAAAGAAGCTGGCTTTTTGCCTCAGCTGGAAAATAAGCAAAAGTATTCAATGGTCAATGTTTTGCATGGAACTCAAGCGATGTCACTGAAATAAATAAGCCAGTAATGATTTCAAGCCTTACATGCTATAGAAGCCCTGGGCAGATTCTTGAAGTTGTTCTATCTCAATGTATGTAAAAGTGGACATCAAGGTTAGAACTCAAAAAAATGACAAGGCAATGAAAGCAGCTCATATTGCCAGTTCTTTTAATGAAAGGATGGGGAACATAAGGCCTTCCAGATGTTGCTAAAGTGCTATTCTGCATGCCTCAGCCAGCATGGCCAATGGGAAGATATGCTGGGAGTTATAGTTCAGCAACATCTAGAGAACCATCAAATCCCCACCCGTGCTTTGACTTCACTGCTTTGCGTGGTGGCATATCTTCACCTATTGGCAAAATTAGGCTTATTTGTTTCCTAAATCTTCATCCTTACTAGGGAATTTAAAGCTTTAGTATTAAATATCAATTTGCCACTTAGACAGCCTTTACCACAAATCTTTCAGTTCATTTACATTTATTACTTAGATGAGTTTCAAGTAGAATAATTTAATTGAAAATGTTATAAGCTGTTTTGGACAGGGTTTTGGCTACATTTATTTCTATTCTACTTTAGAACAGTTAACAGTTAGCCAATCCCTTCCATTGGCATCCAACTCTTATAAAACATATGCTTTAAAAGAGGAAAGAAATAATTCATTGCTCATTTCCACTTGGCCAGGGGATAAAATGTATCATTGTAGCATTCTTGTTGTTTGTTGCAGAAAACGTTAATTTGAACTTTTAGGAATACATCTTTCACATTTTAGCTGTTCCAGAAATACTAATACTTGTCAATGTTGGAAATTAAACCTCGAGCAATATTTTAGCATAAATTTTCCAAAGCAGCTTGGGCCAAAGCTGATTCTTTGACTTTTCATAAGTAATAAATTGTATCTGTAACTTCAAAGAGGCCATGGCCTCAATCACAAACAGAAATACTCAGGATATCAAAGAACTTTAAGTTCTTCATTAAATGTTCCAACTTTGTCCAGCCATGCTGAAAAAATATACAAGAAAATTTCTCCACCCTTGAAGAAGGATCTGGATTTTCTTAGGACATATAAGCCACGGTCAGAGAAGGTGTGAATTTTCCCAGGCCATTCCTTGGGTGAACTTTGATCAAGTCATATGGCATTTTGCAGCCCTGCATTTCTGTACCCAATCCCAACATGAAGAAGGTTTTTCTCCACTGCTTATGCTATCAGCATTAAACTATTGTGAGCAAGCTTATTATTTGTAAAAAAACTATCAGCAGATGTGTTCGGTAGGAATTGAAAATCTATAGCATCTCCCTTTCTGTAGCCCTCAAGCATTTTTCCTATTTCTATTTTTCCCACACCATGGGTAGAAAACAGATGGAAATTGTACAGTAGGCATATGACAATCATTTTTTAAAGATTCCCCCCCAACCTAACCTTGCCTGCCTATGTGGTATATCCTCACCCACTTTACAATCTGATCTCCTTAAAAGCTGGACCACTTACTCACCAAAGGTTTAGTACAGAAGTATAACATTGTTTTTTTTCTCATGACAAAGATTGGTTGAGTTTCTTATAGAATCAAAATGCACATAATAGACAAGATTACTATTTGGCTGATAGCAACAATTAGATTTGGGAAGGGAGTTCCAAGAGCAGTAGTGTAAAATAAATAATGTATATCACACTAGGATTTTCTCTTTTTTATTTGTTTCATCATCTTACTAGAGGCGTGGTGACACAGTGGCTGAATGACACTAGAGAGGTCTCAGCTCCAGTGAATCAAGTCCTAGCACTGCATGACGGAGTGACCTCCTGTCACTCACCTCAGCTTCTGCCCACCTAGCAATTCAAAAGCATGTTCTATGTCAGTAGATAAATAGGTACCATTTCAGTGGGGAAACAAGCCAATGCTATATGCAGCAGTTAGAATCCTGCCGGCACTGAATCTTTCCAGTCACAACACCCATTTGTGAGGTTGCTTTGGTGGAGGGAGAGGCCTTGGATGATGCTTCAGGAAAAGCCACTCATCTTTCTGGTATGAAACTAACATGCCCTCCTGTGGTGCACCTTGGGAAGCATGCAAGTTTGTACCTAAAAGAACTGGTAAACAGGCAAGTACTGCTATAACTATTAGCATTGTAGTTTCCTGATTAATGTAACAACACCATACGCAGAAAATAAATAAATAAATAAATAATTGTCCTACTAAGATTTTCTTCTTTTTTATGCGTTCTTGGAGCCTGTGGAGTGGGAGCAGTGCTGGGATTCAGCCAGTTCGCACCAGTTCGGCAGAACCGATAGCTATTTTTTTGTTGCCCAAGCCCAGAATGGACTTCCAGAAGCAGCATCCACACTGAGAACCGGTTGTTCACATATTTGAACCCCACCACTGGGTGGGAGTAGCTTTTCTTTGTTCTAAAGGTTATATGTATAAGATCAAAGCTTTGCTTATGCTACTGTTTCCTATATTGTAAAATCTCTCGGATGTAACGTGCTTCTGTACATGATTCTTAGCACATCCCAATTTAAACCCTGTATCAGTTTAGCCATGCAAGTGATGAAGTGGGCTGCAACTTATGGAAGTTTGTGTATTTTAAATACAATGTTATGAACTAGCACCTTCTGGTTTTCTGTGGATATAGTGGAGACAAATGTGTTGAGCAGATTCGATTTCACAGAAACCTCAATTCAAGGTTGGTTCCTGGAATGTTTGTATATCTAGGTTAAACCCTGTGTTTGCAAAAAGCAAGAAAAATACATGTTGAAACAGATGGGCCCAAGCGTTTATATGGTTGCTTTGTAGATGGTAATTGTCCATGGTCCCCTGCCAGCTTGCTAGCTGCACCCATCTATAAAAACATTTGTATAACTAAAGTATATAAATGGGAAGCTTTCATGCCTCCCGCAATTATACCCCATCTACATACCTTTAAAAAAGTGATTAGTGAAGATAGCTAAAGTTTATTTGGAATAGGGCTACCTGATCAAGGCCTGGAGAATTCCAGATGTCCAGCAGATAATAATTCTAAATTGTTGTTTCCATCTAGTGGTCATCTGGATTTTTGCAGCACAGACCTGATTGTTTTCTTAGAAAGTATATTGGGGAGTTAGAAAAAACATCAGGGAGCAGGCTCAGTAGTTTTCTTTTTGGGAAATGAATATTTTCTGATATGTGCCTCTACTACCAGAGAGAACTTCACTCACAAAAGGCATCGATCTAAAACAGAGGTGTCAAACTCAATTTCATTGAGGGCCACATCAGCATTGCAGTTGCCCTCAGGGAGCCGGGTGGATATGGCCAGGGTGGGCGTGGCCTACTGGGTGGGCGTGGCCAGCTCTACATCATTCGCATCAAGGGTGCCTATGGGGGGCCTGGGCAGGAGTGGGACAGATCTGAGGGTCTCTGGCAGAAGGAGGGTCTCTGGGCCAGGGCCAAGGCAGTGGGGGCCGTTCCCTCACTGTTTCCAGGATGGCTTCGCGGGCCACATGAAACCACTTCGCGGGCTGCATCCGGCCCCCGGGTCTTGTGTTTGACATGTCTGATCTAAAAGATTTGACTAAGAAGTATGAAAAACTACAGGCTTCACAGATACAAATGTAACCAGTTAAACCCTCTCTTGGTGTCTTAAGACTAAGTCTATGCTTTTTCCTGGAAACAAGTGGAAAGGCTAGGCATAGGCAAAAAGTAAATCTTCGATTAAATACAGATATCTCAATCGGCCAAGGAAAAGTTCAGATGCATGTAGGTAAGTCAGTACAATGACTAAAAACATTGTGTTATTTCAAGTTGCCTGTTCCTTTTTGTGCTCAGTATCGTAGCAATAGACCAGTCTTCCCCAAGCACATCGGGTGTCTTCCAGATGTGTTGGATAGCTATGATGTGTGGGAATTCTGGAAGACAGAGTTCAACACATCTGGAAGGCACCAAGTTGAGAAAACTTTAATACAATATACATTATATAATACAAGGAATCAGTAAATTTGGATGGTCTAAAACCATGATTCATGTTTCGCCAACTTTTTAAATTCTCTATAAAATCCAAGTGCTTTACTTATCCACTTTAAAAACAGGTGGATAACTAATTAATAGGTTTTCTTCATGGTTTCTTTTGAGAGGAAAGTCAGTGCTTCTAGTTCTCAGTATAAAAAAACTGGGACAGGATGTATTGCTGGCCTGCCTACGTACATAGTTTACAAAAGACAGATTATTAGTTGAAGGCGGGTCCAGTTTGCACTCTCTTTAAAGTTAAGAACCATGAAAAAAACAGAGCAAGACCATCAGCCAGCAGCATCATTTAGACAATAGATTGAGTAGATATGCAAGTCCCAGATTGTCACATTTTGAACTGCTCAAATGGATTTCTATTTAATTTTTTATAATTTGTAGCATATGAAAATTCTTATGTCAATCTATTTTTTAAATCTTCCTTCCTTCCTTCCTTCCTTCCTTCCTTCCTTCCTTCCTTCCTTCCTTCCTCAATGGTACTACATCCACATGGAGAAAAGTAAGCAGTGGGGTATCACAAGGTTCCATCCCAGGCCCAGTACTCTTTAATATCTTCATAAATGACTTAAATGAGGGAATAGAAGGGGAACTCATCAAATTTGCAGATCACACTAAACTAGCAGTAATAGCCAATACCCCAGAAGACAAGCTTAGGATCCAAAAAGATCTTGACAAACTGGAACAATGGTCCCTATCTAACAAAATGAATTTTAATGTGGAGAAAAGCAAAGTTTTACACTTAGGCAGGAAAAATCAAAGGTACAAGTACAGATTAGGCGAGACCTGGCTTAAAAACAGTAACTGTGAGAGGAACCTTGGAGTCCTAGTGGACTATAACTTGACTATGAGCCGGTAGTGTGCAGCAGCAGCCAAAAAAGCTAATACAATCCTGGGTTGTATAAAAAGAGGCATAGAATCAATATCATGCAAAGTATTAGTACCGCTTTATAAAACCCTAGTAAGACCACACCTGGAATAATGCAACAATTTTGGTCACCATACTACAAAAAAGATGTTGAGACTTTGGAAAAAGTTTAGAGAAGAGCAACTAAAATGATCCAAGGCCTGGAGACTAAAACAAGAACAGCTGCAGGACTTGGGTTTGGCTAGTCTAAAGAAAAGAAGAAACAGGGGCTTCATGATAGCAGTATTCTAGTATTCAAGGGGCTGCCACAAAGAAGAGGGGGTCAAATTATTTTCCAGAACACCAGAGGGCAGGACAAGAAACAATGGTTGGAAACTGAACAGAGAGAAGCAACCTGGAATTAAGGAGAAACTTCATAACAGTGCGGACAATTAACCAGTGGAACAGCTTGCCTTCAGATGTTGTGGGTGCTTCATCACTGGAGGTCTTTAAAAGGAGACTAGACAGTCACTTGCCTGAAATGGTATAGGTCAGTGATGGCAAACGTTTTAGAGACCGAGTGCCCAAAGTGGAATCCAAAACTCACTTATGTATTGTTGGGTGCCGGGGAGCATGGCCCATTGGGTGGGCATGGGGAATTGGGTGAGCATGGCCAATTGGGTGGGTGTGGCCAATTGGGTGGGCATGGCTAAAGTGGTAACGGCAGACTGGGTGGGACTGAAAAGTTCAATCAATCAATTCGAACATTGCGAGATCTTTTTTTTTCTCGCAAGAAGTTGAAATTGATTGATTGAACCTTTTTTTTTTTTTTGCATACGGCGGCAGGGGCCTAAAGCAAAAAGGGTTTATAAAACCCAGCTGAAGCCTAGGACTGGAGTGACGGCACATGTACCCACAGAGAGGGCTCTGCATGCCACCTGTGACACATGTGCCATAGGTTCGCCACTACGGGTTTAGGTTCTCCTGCTTGAGCAGGGCGTTGGACTAGAATACTTCCAAGATCCCTTCCAGCTCTATTCTATTCTAGTAGATTCTTTCCTTCCTCCCTCCCTCCCTTCCACCCTCCCTCCCACATTCCTCCCTACTTTTGCTACACAAAACCTCTTAGCTGCATAGTATATCTTCTTTTCTGTTCTGTTTGACTAGAATAATTTTAAGAAGGAAAGTAGCTGAGAGACGGATTTCTAAAGCAACAGCAGAAGTGAATCCATCCTCAGCAAATCATGCCAGGGCTAAATACGAGAGAGCTAAATGAAATAATTTACAGTACACTACTGAATTATAGGCACCTAACAGAAGTCCTGAACAGTGTAAACAGGAATAATTTTAAGCAACGTATGTTTGCAGTCGGGTCAATGTCAATAGCTCTATTTGAAAGATTTTATCCCTTCAATGGTATGGGAAAAGATCAAACAATGCTAAGGATGCATTGGAGCAACAGTTGAAAAACAAGGAGGAAAATTCAAGAATAGAACAAGAGGGAAGAAAATATGCAGGCACAAAAATGGTTAAAAAATAAAAGAGAGTTTTCTTCTTTCAGCTACAATAGCAAAAATGTAAATAATATACTAACAGTTTTTGATCTGGTGCTAAATAATTATTACCATGCTGGAATTTTCTTGATTTCGTTTTAGGATAAGATGTGATATGCAGGATAGTCATCTGATTAGGTAACATAATCTGTTTCAACAATAACTACATGATCTAAGATATCCATGTACTATAACAGATTGTGGAAACAGCAAATAATATTTTAAAAATTAAAATATGCAGACAAAGATTTATCTATTAGGATGAGTAAGTAAAAAATGCTGAAACTGATAAAATGATAAGAAAGGCATTGGCATTTCAAAGTTATATTTTACTTTTAATACAATTTCACTTCCCAAACATTTTATGGTGAAGCTTGAAATGAATGTAATCACTTTCATAGAAGACAGCCATTGAGAACAATAACATTACTTCTTTTTGCAATAGGCCTTGACATTAATCTTGTAGAAAGGCAAAAGGAAGGATTTGTTTAGTTGTATACTTTCTAGAATTTTGCTAGCTGGGGTCATAGGTGTCTTCCTTGTTTCTGTAACTGGAATCAAATCAAAACCATCTTTATTATGGTCATAAACTAGCAGAGATGTAGCAATTGGGTAGAAATAAAACTGTCAATGAGCATCCTTGTTGGAAATAAGGCCACTGGTGGTGGACTGTTGCACCAAACACCTGTTCTGCTCCATTGCTCTTCCTGAGCTTAAAAATGGACTGCAGCTGCAGTTAGCTGGCCCCAATGGAGATCAAAATATAACACTAGAATGATCTAACAAAAATACAGTATTATGCTTCTGTTAGTTCTAGAATAAGAGCAGCAAAGATAAATGGAATTTGCTAGTGCATCTTAGGATAATTTGCTTGAGATCAACATGTGTATACTTGCTCAACAATAATAACATCAAGACTTTTGGTGTGGATTTTGTTATATTGAATTCTTTTACTAGAACATTTTGAGGAATGACTCTAAGTATTAAATTAAATCTGGGATGATTTTTAGTATTACCCAGATATTTCTTGAGTTTTGATTTGTTCTGTTCTATTTGTAATATACCTGAATAAGCAATGTTAGCAATGAAAACCTTTGTCACGTGATGATGTAGTTTTATTAGTGTATTGCAACTTAGATACACTCCATGGACTGCAGCTGAACTTCTTATACACATTCAAAACACTTGAATTAAAAAAGATAAGCTTTTCATTATTTCAAATACCTTTTTATTAGTACTTTATTAGTAATTTATAAACAGAAAGTATCCTGGACTCATGATTTCTGTATGGTGAAGAAACACAACTCTGCGAATTGATAGATCTCCTTAATAACAATTATTACATTTTGTGGTACTTTAAGACCGCTGGGCTTATTGTTCTTGTCTGGAATGTGTGCTTCCTTTTCTATGGGGATGTATATGTATAGCCTGGTTTTTTAATTTCTTAAAACTTGCAAAGACAATCAAGTTGGCACTATCTATTTTGCAAATTGTGTGTGTAAATCAATATTGAAATAATATAGCTGGAGTGTCTCTTGCAGAAGTGTTGTGCTACATATTTGGGACATTATTTGGGTTGTGCATGTACAGTATGTGTGATTCAGGAAAGAAAATCCATGGTAATGTCTACAAACCATTACTCACCTTGTACACAGGTTTTTAAAACCTCAGTAAGTAGATGCAACATTTCTAAACTCAAGAAAGCTGAATTTGTTCCTTAAGCAAAGACCTTATTTGTTTTGTTTGACTTTGATATGTCAGCCAATCAGTTATAGATTGTAAAACATATTGATTGAATTTAGCCTATTGTGTTGGTTTCAAACCATGCTTAAGAAAACTATGGCATAGTGCAATCTTAGACACAGATCTTCATCAATGTACACACTAGGAGCTGAAGATCAAATTTCAAAATGGGAAGATTGCCTTAAAATTATTTTCTGATGATCTTCAAACAATATTTTCAATTCTCAGCAATATAGTTGGATTATAATGTTGTACATATTGTATGCAGCAAAATATCTAGGCCACTTTAGCTTGTTCACTGCCTTGCTGTTCAGTAATACCAAATGTTAAATGTATTATTAACCAAATCATTTAAAAAGTGATGTAATTACATATGAGTCAATGTGTTTACAAATCACTTCCCAGAGTATATAGAAATTGGCTATATTGCTCTACAAGTTCAGCTGGACCTTGTCTTATCACAGTTTCAGATAGTTAAGTTTATTTTGTTGTTTTGCAACGAAAAACTAAATTCAAATCGGCAGCAATTGAGTTATTTCAATTTACGCTAAGTATTCCCATGTCCTGCAGTAAGCACTGTCATTTCCCAGCATTTCTTAATATGTTGTTTCATGCTCAATTGATGGTTTTCCCCACCTGAATACTTTCCTTTGAATTGTATCACTTCCATGCAGCACAAAGGATATTTTCAAGACATCTGCGCAAGACATTGTTGAGCACCATTTGGCACTGTCCAAACCAGTTATAACTCATTTTTATATAAATGGAAAAATGTGTGAGCCTTCAAAAAAACTTTTCATTCCAGTTGTTATCATGGTGTGTTCTTTAGTAAAAGAAAAGGAAAATTATTAAATGCATGACTAAGCTATATTTTTAATTTAAATATGTAATTTGTCCTATGCTCTTTAATAGTTTATAATCCTATCCTATGGGTATAATTTGATGTGAGATTCAATAGCAAGGCTGGTGGCAAGGAGGGGAGTAACAAACTTGCCTTTGGCCTTAGGAAGCAAAATGTCAGATACTAATTGTCTACTATTACTACTGAGATGAAGAACTTCTGGTGAGGTTCTGTAGAACCATGGCTGTTTAGGACACTGATCATTTTAACATAATGTGGCTGAATTATAAATCCTTCCCAACCTTTGAAGATCTTGGCTAATGTTTAATAGATCTATGCCTTTCTGCCTGCCTGCTGGTCTGTCTGTCTGTTTGTCTGTCTATCATTTATGATCTATCTATTGTTATTGTGCCAGATAGTAAAAAAAAAACAACGGTTTGTTTAGGATAGTACCTCCCAAACTTGAAATGGCTGAGTAAATACAAACATAGTTTTCAAGTAGACAGTTATTTGAAGTTACAACTGCCAAAACATCTTAGGGAGATATTTACGTGAGCAAGATTCAAACAGCTTGATACAATGGTCAGATATGGGAGATTTCATGCTATACCCTACAATGAGCCTCTCTGCATTTGCGGAGCGGCAGAGGTAGAGGACCTGGCTCACATCCTATTTGACTGTTGCCTGTATAAGAGGGTGAGAGACAGGTATCTTGGTCTATATACCAAACGAATGACCCATTGGCATCCCCATATCAAAACAACTTATGTCCAGCCAGAACTTGAAAATAACATTTAACGCAGCACAGTACTTAAACAAAATGTTTTGGTTGAGATCTGCATATGTGGGACTGATTGGGGTAGATTGCAAGGGTGACTCCAAAATATAATTTTATCATATTTTATCTATATCTTAAATTATTGTACACTACTACAATATTCATTTTAGATTGTATTTTATTCCCATTTCATTTTAAATTGTATTTTATTCTAATTCCATTTTAAATTGTATTTTATCAAATTCCATTTCAAATTGCTTTTATCAAATTTTAGTAACAATTTGTTGCTGGAACTTTGCACTTTGATATGGCCCAAGGGCTAATCAATAAAGACTTATTATCTTTCACAGCCCAATGGAACATGTTTTGCAAAAAGGAAATCTATGAGAACCATTAAAGTGGGTGGGTTTAGGAATTTTTAAAATGTTTTTTGTCATTGAACATATCTCTACTGTCATCGTTAGATTAGATTTTTTTATAAAATTAGAATCCAAAATATAATTTATTGCTTAGGTGTTGCTACTGGACTTAAGGAAGTGCTCAGGCTGTCTTCTTTTACTGAAGACAAAACATGTGTTATGAGAAATAAATACAGCCAGCATATTAGGAACAAAGGAAAAGAACAGAGGAATTGTTTGATATCCTGGATCTGCCCAAAACCTGAATTTGATGCTTTTACAAATTTTCTCTTGTTTTATCTTCCATCTAGCTTCGGTTCAAATGAAATTGCTTAAAATTTCTTCTTTATAAATTTTATATCCATAGTAATTGTAATGTATTGGGATTTTTACTCGTACTGATTCACGTGTCTGTTTGAATGCTGCTTAGAGGTTGCTCAATGGTGTGTCTGTGTAATGCTCAATGACTAAGCCAGACTTGCTGTCTCCAAGAAGATCGTTGGTTGATTTGGGGTGGGAATGGGTTCCTTTAAACCTATTGGCCACCACCTAGTAGCCAACCATATAAGTAGCTGTACAGCAGCCACGGTTTCAGTTCTGTTCCTGTTTGCCTCAATAAAGCATGTTCCTGTTTGCAACCTTCCTTCTCGTTTATTGCCTGCAAAGAAGCGGCTACACAACAGCGACAAAGGTGGGATGCTGCTTCTTCGAAAGAGCCTGAAGTCACTAGGGGGTGAGGCCAACACAGTGCCTGGCAGGGACCGCGTTCCCCCCCCCTCGGTCTGCCTAGCAAGCTACACTAGAGACCAAACCGCTCTGAGGACCAGTCCCAGGGCCTACGAAGAAGCAAGCAGCATGAGGCAACATGAGACACAAGCCGCAAAGACTTCTCACCATGTCAAAGGTCAGAAAGCTGGAAGAATTCAATGTCATGCACCTGGAGAGATGGTCGTCCTACATCTCAAGAGCAGAGAACTACCTCTGAGCAAATCAAGTGGCCAAAGATGGCCTGAAGGCCGCAACACTCCTCTGTGTGTGTGTGGGCCTGCAACATTCAGCATCGCCGAGAACTTAGTTGCACCAGCACAGCTGGAGTCTGTTACGTGGACCTGAAGAAACGGCTCGGTGACCATTTCCAACCAAAGCTGTGGTGATTGTGTGGAGGCATGCTTTCAAACAGTGAGAACTACAACCCAGTGAGACAGCCACAGAGTTTATCGCAGCGCTGAGACAAGCATCACATCTTTGCCAGTTCATGGACTTGAAAGAAAGGCTTTGAGATCGCCTCTTCTGTGGACTAAGGAGTAGAGAGTTCCAACAAAAACTTTTTGTGAAGCTACAAGAAGCTTTAAAAGAAGTTATGGCAGATGAAGCCACAGTCAGGGCCATGAAGGCTTTGCAGCCCGCCAAAAAATACTCCATACGAAGAAGCTGTCCACCACGAGGATGCCGAGCAATGAGAAGATGTTGATTTTGACCACGAAGTTGACAAGATTCAATGGCACCAAGACAAAGAACAGAAGCCTCTTTACAAGGCAGTTCTCTTCCTTTAATGTTTCGAATGTGGCAGCCGCCACCAATGAGCAGACTGCCGATTCAGGGTAGCCACATGTCGGGCCTGTGCAAAATCCAGCCACATCGCAGCCATCTGTAGAGGTCGCCAGAAGGTGTTGTGATTCAGTGTCAGCCTGTGGTTTCGGCAGCTGTCTGATGATTCTGAAGAGGAGGAGGGGTTTGGAGAGCCTTTGGTGTCAGAGGAAGGTTCTGATGCACTGCAGGACTCTCAGCCTGGCCCCTCCCATCTTGTTCCTCTTCAGATTCAGCCGTGTGAGCATGAGGAATTGGAAGAAGACAATCCACAGCTGGCTCTGTTCAGGGACGCTAGGAGCAGGAGGCAATCCAGCAGAGCAGAACAGAAGAAGGCAATGAGGCAACTCGGCAGAAGGCAATGAGAAGCCACGCCTTGGGACTGCTGATAAAAGGGGAAGGTGTGGGAGGTGCTGGTTGCTGAAGGGAACCATTTGAAGATCTTCTGCTAGAGTCCTGGTCTGTTATTCTTGTTTAACTCTTGTTTGAACTTTTCGTTTAACTTTTGTTTGAACTCTTTGTAAATAAATTTGGTTGAGTTTTTTCCAACCTGTTGACTATAAAAAGGGGTTGTCCCTGACATTCAAACAGGGTCATAGGCTGGAACAGAACAGAAGGACCGCCAACTGGATGAGCCATTCAGGAGAGGTACCGGGGCCTCAGGGCAGCATAGAGTAAGGTTCTGCTCCAGCCGCAGGAATGTCTACCGCACAGGAGCTTGACGTCCCCTTAAACAAAAACTTTGGCTTCAAGTCAAGCTGCAAGGCATTCCTTGTAGGATGGAACTGGACACTGGTTCAGCTGTATCCATTATTTCACTTGAGACTTTCTGGTTTGTGTGCAACTGCAGCAAAAGATGGGCCAAGCTTAGGCCGTCCAACATCATTCTAACTGATTTCCAGAATTCCTGAGTAGCCGTCAAGGGTGAGGCCACTTTGGCCGTAAAATTCAAGGGGTTTTCAGGGCCCCTAGACATAATTGTGGTGGAGGGCCAGCAAACAAGCCTAATTGGGCTTGATTGGTTTGATGCACTGAGCATTCAAGTAACCGGGATCCACTGGACACAAGTGGCAAACTTTGAGTCAGTATACAAGGAATTCGCAGATGTTCTTGACACAAGCCTGACAGAGTACAAGGGCCCTCCGATAGCCTTTAAGCTTAATCCTACCGTAAAACCCATTAGGATCAAGCCCCGTAGAGTGTCTTTTGCACTAAAACACAAAATCGATGCAGAGCTGGACAAGCTAGTCAGTCAGGGGGTACTACAGCCCATAGATGGGAGTGAGTGGGAAACTCCCATTGTCACGCCACTTAAGGCCAATGGTGAGATCAGGATTTGCGCTGATTACAAGTGCACCATTAACTGGGCACTGCAGCAGCACGCATACCCAGTGCTAGTCGTTAGCCACATTTTGGGATTGCTGCAAGGGGGTACTGTGTTTGGTAAGTTAGATTTGGCACAGGCCTATCAGCAGTTACCAGTGGATGAGGCCACAGCAGCCGCACAAACAATTGTCACACATAGGGAGACTTTTAGGGTCAAGCCCCTCCAATTCAGAGTTAGCATAGCCCCAGGCATCTTTCAGGGAATCAAAGGTATTCTGGGGGTGTGCCCCTATTTTGATGATGTACTCATCGCCGGTGAATCCACTGAGGTGCTAGCAAGGCGGCTAAAAGTTGTCCTTCAGCAGGACTCAGGCTAAAGCGGGACAAGTGTAAGATTGGGATCCCTTCCACTGAATTCCTGGAGTTCTGTATTGATGCTGAAGGCATCCATCCTGCAGAGTCCAAGCTGAAGGCAATTCAGCTGGCACCCAGCCCCAGATCCAAAGGAGAATTCCAGGCATTCCTGGGTCTTCTGAATGTTTACCATGCGTTCCTTCCTAACAAGGCCACAGTGGCAGAGCTGTTATACCGGCTCTTAGACAAGAACACCCCGTGGAAGTGGACCAAGATCCAGGGAAATAGTTTTAAGGCAGTAAAATCACTACTGTCCTCAAATTCAGTGCTTATGCACTTTAATGAAAACTTGCCAGTCTGTATTGCATGTGACACATTCTCTTATGGGGTGGAGCCTGTACTAAGCCATTTGTCAGATGATGGGACTCAAGTCCCCATTGCTTATTATTCAAGGACATTGTCCTTGGCTGAGTGCAATTATGCTCAGATTGACAAAGTCAATTTGACTCACGTGAACCCAAGAGTCCTGGTCTACCCAGCCCGGCTGACAAGCTGGTAGACCAGGAGTTGCCTGGAACCCTCAGGCATTCTGAGCAGTCGCATAGACCACCAAAATATCTTCAAGATTATGTTATGAAATAATGTGTGTACATTCTAGGGAGGAGGGGTGTAATGTATTGGGATTTTTACTTGTACTGATTCACGTGTCTGTTTGAATGCTGCTTAGAGTTTGCTCAATGGTGTGTCTGTGTAACACTCAATGACTAAGCCAGACTTGCTGTCTCCAAGAAGATTATTGGTTGATTTGGGGCAGGAATGGGTTTCTTTAAACCTGTTGGCCGCCGCCTAGTGGCTAACCATATAAGTAGCTGCACAGCAGCCACTGTTTCAGTTCTGTTCCTGTTTGCCTCAATAAAGCATGTTGCTGTGTGCAACCGTCCATCTCGTTTATTGCCTGCAAAGAACCGGCTACACAACAGTAATTTTCCTGAAATTGATGGAGAAATGTTGTCATTCTCATAAAATAAAGAGGAAATATATCATGTATGTAAATTTCTTTTCCAAATAAAGTAGACTATGATAAGTTATTAATTTTGATTTTTTTCAAATCTGGTTTCGTTTCTGTCATTTAGATCTGATTGCAGAGTAACTTGGGTCATATCAGTAAGTACATAAATGTCTTTCTCTTGTCATTCAGCTGTTTAGTTTTACATTTAGTTTGTTAACTACCGGTAGTTGTTAGAAATTTCCAGCAACTTTAGCAATTAGTAGTCTTAATCACAAGTACATAAGTACATACATGGTCTTAGCAACCAGTGTGAAGATAATATCTAAAAAAAATACAGAAGCCCAAGCTACCAAGTTCTCATACAACCAGTGGTGGGATTCAGCTGGTTTGCACCACTTCAGCAGAACCGGTAGCTAATTTTTTGTTGCCCAGGCCCAGAACGGACTTCCGGAAGTGGCATCCACAAAGAGAACCGGTTGTTCACATATTTGAATCCCACCACTGCATACAACTGAAAGATATGAGTCTTAATATTTGATTTCAGTAGGATTTTTTGAATATAGGCTGTATTTGAATAGTTTACAAATATACTAATAACTAACTGACAAAATAAGTATAAGGAATGAGAACAAAAGTGGGCACAGGAAAATCTTAGTCATATTCACCACCATCACCACCACCATGCCCGTCTTCTCTTTCTTCCCTGTCCCTTTCCTCCTTGTCTAGTGTGGTATCATGGGAAAGAGCTCTCTGTCCTTTCTGGACTTTGGCCAAGGAATATGGCTTGTTTTCCTGGTATATAGACTACTCTGATGTTCTGTATAATATATTACCATTTTCCTCTATAAACATGATGCTACACAGTAATCACAAGAGATGCAGAAAAATATGGCTTGGAAAATAGGGTTCATTGATCATCCCACACATTATTTGTACTCATAGTGAGATTTTTTTAAAAGTATCTAACACTATACTTTAAACAGACATATAGAAATCATAAAAGAAACAGTGTATAAGTTCCTCAACAATAATCCTCAAGAAATAGTTCTAAGATGCATGATAAAGAGAATGTAATGGGGTCTTGGTTGGAAATATAGGTGCTAAGAAAAGTTAGTCCTGGAATCTCTATATATTGCATACCCATTAATGACACACAGTCTCTGACAGAAAAGCACATGCGGATTTGTGCTACCACGTTCCTACCATGCTGTGACAAAATATTGTTCCCAATAACTTTAAGGCCCAAAAGTAGACATCCAAATGTCATGCACAAAATTCTACTCATAGAAAAGGGCAAAGAACACTTTCTGACAAAAAGAGTTTTGGTTGTAAACCTTTCTAAATATGACTTACGCCTCAGGAGCCAGGAGGGATTCTGAACTATTCTGATAATTGGGCATATCTACACTGCATTCTTCAGCTACTCTTTTCCTATCTTGTCTTTAAACCTGTTTAGAAATCCTGTCTAGACTGCAATACTTTAGCAACAATTTGCAGGATATTCAGTCTGAGCAACAGACTAAAATGTTCTTCCATTGGATACTTCCCTTGCTACTGCTCCCATTTATTGTGAATGGCTCTGACTTCTGGAAGATGAAATGATAGATGATAAGTGATAGATAGATAGATAGATAGATAGAGAGAGAGAGAGAGAGAGAGAGAGAGAGAGATACAAGCACACAAAGTTGCAAACATATACACAAGTTTAAAGCTATAAAAAGTATTTATATGCATGTGGAATAATTAATTTAAAACAAAAAATCTTTTCTTACTGTCTGGTTGATTACTAATAACCTCTAATCTAGCATTACCAGGGAATGTTATAATAGCATAATGAGTAAAATATTGGGTTAGTAAAAAAATTGTTAATAGCTTGAAATCTAAAAAAAATGTTTTTAAAGTTACTATTAATTAAATTAATTAACCGTTACAAATTATTGATTAAATTACTATTAAATTGAAATTACTGTTTCTGATTCATTATTAGACTGAAATCATAATTTGGAAGAGTCTTAATATTAAACAATTCCTTCCAGCTTTAGCTCATTGAAATTTTGACTTTGCCTCCACCATGGGCTCCAGGTGATTGGTACAGAATAGCAAAGGGGACTGCAGTCAACAGGAAAACCACCAAAGAATTTCTTTTACTTGCTTCATTTTATGGAATCCTTTACTGGTTATCCTCGTACCAATGCAATTTATGATGTAACTTTTTTTTGTAGATTAGGCTAAACACATAAATATGTATGTATGCCAACTTCCCTTTCCTTGGGGTGGCCTCCAGGTGTGTTGTCCATGGACTGGAATTCTAGAAACTGTAATCTAACACATTAGGGCACCAAGTTGAGATTTTTTGATGGTGTTCAAATGATTTCTTGGATCAGAGTTTGCATTTCTAAGGAAAAAAGGATTTAAATCCTTCTTACAAATAAGTTTATGTGCTAAATAAGTTTAACATTCCACTTATCTCAACTAACCAACCACTTATATAGATTTATGCTCCAAGTTTTTCATATCAAATTTATTGCTTGATGACAAGAAATAGTTTAGCTTTGAACTTTAAGTTTTTGGAAATATGAATATGAAAAAGTGTTTCAAGAAGATTGAGCATTTTGGACCCATTTGTTTTACGTATAGAGAAAAAAAGATTTAGAAGCAGGTATTTGTTAATATTCAGTATGGTGTGTAACAAAACTACCATAAATTCTAGTCTTTTCCAGTGCTCAATCATATTGTGGAATGTTTGCAAAGTTTTGGATGATTGTAAAAAAGTCCTACAATACAGCAATTAAATTGTGTCTCTTTGTTTCATAGATTTTTTAAAAAAGAAATGTATTGCTTTTCTTGTTTATGGATTCTATCCAACCTATTGTAAATAGCAAGTTGATAAAGCTGCTAGGAATTCTGTTTGGAATCGTCTGAAAAAGGCTGATGAGGAAATAGTGAACATAGCTAGCCTAGCACAGCAATGAACAAAGGGAAGATCTGAATTATATTAAAAGTTCACTGGGTAGACAATCTACTAGCAGAAAATTGTGAAAAATTTCTGTCTCCTAATTTCTTAAAAATATCAGAAAGAAAGTAATTCTCCTTTAGCATACATTATACTGCAGAAATGAAAAAGCATTAAATAAGAAGAAATAAGGTTTAATATGTATGGGACAGGACAATTGTTCAGTTCCTAGCATTCAATAATCTGCCTAACATTCTTCCTCAAGTTTAAATAAATATTGTTTTTAAATATTGTTTTCAAAGAACTAAACATGTGTATATGAAAGCAGTGAAACTACTTATTTACCCAACTTAAAATCACTGAGGTGTCCAAAATTGCTAGATAACAACAATAGTTATAAATTTGGTGGCTCTTCTGGAAATATCTGGAAACCTGTCAGCTTAGAACAGGAAAACTGATAATGGATCGGATGACATACTACTAGGTCAAATTCCTTGTTGTACTGAAGGGGCAGCAGAAAAGCTTCAGAAAGCTTTCTGTTCATGGATGTTATTAAATTCATCTTATACCTGTTATACATAAACATAAACATGCTTCCATGAAACAGATAAAGAATACTTACTTAGTACTTTGTATATTACAAAGGACTCCTGTGCTGATTATATGCATGGATAGAGACTTACTTGAAACTTACTTAAATTGTCCTGGCCCTTTGTTTCCATTTGCACCATGTTCTCTCAAAACCAGATTAAGCCTTAATGGGCTAATAGATTATCATACTGTAGATCTGTAGATCAAAAGTTTGGATTTCAGAGGCACTTACAGAAAATACTGGCAATTTTCTTGTTCTCTCAGTCAAACTAGCAGGTTGCTTTTTTCTGGTTAATAAAGCCTTTGATTTTCTTTCCTTATGTTATCTTTTGGCATCCAACTATGCCTCTGCATTGATTTGTTACTGTTCCTTTAGTTTCTTCAATCTCTTGTAGTCTTCAGCTTTTTTGGACTCTTTGGTTAGCACTTCAAATCCTGTCCATTCTAGATCAGGATGACTAATTATCACTCGTCTTTCCCAAAAACCACCAACCCATATTCAGTAAACATTGTTGTATGTTCTGTTTTAGTTCTAGCCATTTTCTCCAAAATACCATTTCCAGGGATTTTAAAATAATAATAATAATAATAATAATAATAATAATAATAATAATAATAATAATAATAATAATAATAATAATAATAATAATAATTTTATTTATATACCGCCCTTCTCCCGAAGGACTCAGGGCGGTGAACAGGGCAGATATATAAAAAATACAAAAATACAAAAGTTAAAAGAAAATTAAACATATGCCCAGCTAAAATACAGATATTAAAAATGACATAAAAACCCAACCCATCCCCCTTCAGGCCAGGCCGGCTTGTTCAAATAAGAATGTCTTCAGATCACGACAGAAGGAGCGAAGGTCGGGCGCCATCCAGAGCTCAACCGGCAACCGATTCCATAGCTCCGGGGCGCCCACAGAGAAGGACCTCCCCCTGGGGGCCACCAATCGACATTCTCTGATTGGTGGCACCCTGAGGAGGCCCTCTCTGTGGGAGCGCACAGGGCAGAGGGAAGTTGATGCCGGCAGCAGGTGCTCCCTAAGGTACTCCTAAATCTCCTAAAAGAAAGAAAAATATTTTGAGAGACACCCTAGAAATTTATCTTGTAGACAAAACAACTCAAGAAAATATAAATTGTTCAAAAGGTCTATCCTTCCCTTCCAAAAAGGACTAGAATTGAAGAGCCAGTAAAGAGCATTTATTTGCCACTACTGCAGCAAAATAAGAATCTTGAAGTAAATATATGATTGAATTAGACAATAGTTCATAGGTTTTTGTTGTTATGCCATCGTTTATTCCTTCACAGTGAATGTGAAGGGCAGGATAATATAGATGAACAGCTGTGAAAGATACCATTAATTCCAATTCTAGTTTGAGGAATTTACTTATTAAAACCCAAACACTTGGAAGAGAATTATAATGAAAGTAAACTTGCAAATAATTCAGCAATAGAATTTGGATAAGTGCTACTGATCTCTATATACTTGTTCAAGACTTGGCATAATATCTGCAGAGATGTTTTAGGAAAACTTGCTTGTATGCTCTTTTCTACAACTTATCTATTATTTCATCATTCTTGAAAAGTTTTTCCTAAATGCTGTATATGGCATCATCTAAATGGAGATCATAATTGTCATAATCTTCATGCACCACTAGGTGTCAGCATCTATTTAGTTTTCAATATGAACAATGGTCTTTAATATGAGAGTCTTAACCATTCAACAATTTTAAACTTGTCCAAAATTAAATTTTAGCTTTCAAGTTTAAAATTTATTTCACTACCATATATTTTGATCCTCCATGGAAATTTTAATTCGCCGCTTCCGTTAGTATAAGGGTGGGGCAGAAGTTCCCCCTCCTTCACTTTCGGAAGTATTTAACTTCTTGGGGATCTTTTCAAGAAAATTAAGTGTAAAATAGAAAAGGAAAAATCAGATTCGTCATCCAGTTTCAAGCATGCTGTTTACTGTTGTGCTGGTTAGTTCTTTTGGACTTCGGTTGCAAGTAGCTTGGGCTGATCGGTGAAATACAGCCTTTCTCCTGTCGGGTTAGAAGGCTTTCCCCAAGATGAACAGAATGACCGCTATCATTCCAGAGTCACAGGGGCACCCTTCTTTCTTTGCCACCTCTCTGGGGTGGCTTGGACCCATTAGGGTCTCCAGGCAGGATGAATATTAGCTGCAGAGGTGTGGCAGTCCACAAGCCCACAAACAGTTGCTACTGCACAGGACCGGAAGTCCCTATATCTGACTTTTTCAAATTTGGTTTAAATTAAGTGTAATTGAAAACATGTTTTTGCAACTGTGCAGACAGAAAGGCAGGGAATCCAGCAGAACATGTTCAGAGCTGCATTCTTTGTGAAACTTCAAATAAAGTGTAGTTTCACATCCAAACTTTAAAAAAAATCCTCTGGATTAATATAAAATACAAAATTGAATGGCATACTATCCCCATCTCTAATAGCTTTTAGGAAACAACAAAAATTTAAATGTTCTTAACTTAAACATATTACCACCTTTTTTGTTGTTCTTGTTTGTTGCTTTTTCTGTCTTTTTTGGAGGTGTTGCGTTGTTATTATTACTTTTAATCATACCATGATGTTTTATTTATTGTATAGTCTTCAAGCCATCAAGAGTTATTAGAAGAGGGAGGGAGGGAGGGAAGGAGGGAGGAAGGAAGGAAGGAAGGAAGGAAGGAAGGAAGGAAGGAAGGAAGGAAGGACAAAACCCTATGCCAGTTTTGATTATAAATGTTATATAGTTTGTACCAGGAAATTTGGCAGAATTAAATAAACAGAATTATAGAGAAACTGACTATGGAAGAGTAACCCCCAAATTATCAGATTTTGTTCCCTATAAAACTTGATTTAAAGTTGTAATAACATTTCACTCTCATTTAATTTTTTACTTTTCATTTTGGTCAATATTTCTGAAAAGGTGAGGGGAATGTATGCTTATGAAGGAAAGGATAGAAAATAAAATAGCTTTCACTCTGAAATATTCCCAACTCCAAATATTCAGTATCAAAACTGGCTTATTTTATATGCTTAGAAATTCATTTCTCCTCTTTTTGTTTAGATTTGGTGCCTGAAAATTCACTGTCATTTTTTAATTTTCCCCTTTGAAATATAATGGCCAAGAACTCAGTTGAACATTTGATAGAGTTGATATGTGTAAGATTAAGAAACAGCTGCCAATTTTCTACTGGAAAAAAATCCATACTATCTACTTTAAATATTGTGATGTTGTTGTTAGTTGTGAAGTCATGTCTGACCAATCACGACCCCATGGACAATGTTCCTCCAGGCCTTCCTGTCCTCTACCATCTTCTGGAGTACATTTAGGCTCATGCCTACTGCTTCAGTGACTCCAGCCAGCCACCTCATTCTCTGTCATCCCCATTTTAAATATTAATGGCATTTAATTCCATTCTTTCTACAGTATTCTTCCTTCTTTCCATTTAGCTTCAAGTCAATCTCAGATTAAACTGAGATCTAGTAATTGGGCTAAGAAGCTTCATGATTGAAAAGGATTTGAATATTTTCCTTAGTCTGAGCTTTACACTTTATCTAATATAGCACTGTTCTCTAATTCTGTTCTACCAAAAAAAACCCCACTATACTGAGGCATAAATTTTGCATATTTTCTTTCAATTCTTGCTTTTTGAAATTGACATCAGAGGTACTGGAATTGTACTGTTGCAGTGAGCAATTCCAAAATTTTAGTAGACCAGTAATAGCAATAAGGTATTAGTATGTTTGCAAGGGACGCGGTGGCTCAGTGGGTTAGGACGCTGAGCTTGTCGATCAGATGGTCGGCAGTTTGGCGGGTCAAATCCCGAGTGCCGCGTAGCAGAGTGAGCACCTGTTGCTCGTCCCAGCTTCTGCCAACCTAGCAGTTCGATTCCAGGAGACAGAAAATTGTGAGGAAATCCTGGCTGTGATTCTGCTGTTCATTCACTGTACCTTATACATATTAAAATAAACCAACCGTATTAAGAGTATTTAGAGAGAGATGCTTAGACAGATAACACTTTTTATTAATATTACATGGTATGCATCACTGACTCAACTGTCCTCACAATAAAGAAAGAGAAAGAATGAAACACTGTGTATCTGTCTCCAATCAGGAAAAAACAGGTAAGTAACAAAGAAAGGACCAAAGAAGTCCATTGGTTGCTGATGATACTCCTAATAATCTTAGTGGTTAATATGATAAATTATATCATATTTGTGGTGATCAAAGCATTGGTTCGAGACCAGGAGCCATGAATGCTAGCCGTACTTTAGGCACAAAGCCAGCTGGGTGACTTTGAGCTAGTCACTTTCTCTCAGCCCTAAGAAGGAAATAAGAGCAAACCACTTTTGAGGAACCTAGCCAAGAAAAGTGCAAAGATTTGTGTAGGCAGTGTCCGAAAATCAGGCACAATTAAACAGAAGATTAAAAAACTGACACGACATAATACCATCAATATCCACCTCCTACATTACAATATAACCTGATTGATCAGAGAGCATGGTATTTGAATGTACCCTTTAAATTTAACCACATGTACCCATTTCAGCTTTTTGCTTTATACATTAAAACTGTGAATATGGATTTTTAGAAAATCTGTGTTTTATTCATTTATATGTTTTAAAAAGTAAACCATGCTCAGCTAAAAACGCAAGACTTCCTAAAATACTTCCAATTTGTATTGTTATAATTAGCTTTCATTTTCCTGTTTTTTTTCTTTAAAATCCTCCTATATAGAATATCTGTCTGGTCTTGCTGTCTTGCTGTTCATGTTTCCGGTTTGTCGGCAAAAAAAATGGAAGCATCCTGGTAAAGTGTTAACTTATTCCTTTGGGCTACATAGACTTATTTGTACTTTGGCAGTTAGGTAGCTCAACTACCTTTAGTCTGCCCAAGTCCTTTTTTTCTCAAACAGATAATTCCACAACAAGAAGGATTTCTACATGCAGCTGTACTTCACAGTGTTTAAACATTTCTAAAGAGGGGAGGCATTGAGTCACTCTAAATTGAAATTAAAGCACAAGTTTATAGACTGCTGTATCAAATAATTATATTGGTATAATATCCAGGTTCACTTCCCAAAATCTTAACTATACAGATACCCTAATGGGATTTATTAATAATCTCACTGTTTAGAAGTTTATAACACAGCATGTAGAGACATAAAAATGATTTCCTTTAGTTTTTCTCTTTCTTCTATCTTCAAAGACGAATCTCTGCAGGACCAGATGTTTAGTTTTATTTGTTTATAAATCCAGAACATCATGATGCCTCTTCCTTTGTTTGCTTAAAAACTGATAATTACCCTAAAAAGAGTCTTCTCATGGTCAATGGAGTGGAGTTATACAGTAAACCATTTACATAATTATTTATTAGCATATTTCAAACCTGTTGCTTTTAGATCAGTTGGGCTATAACTCTACACATTAATTTCTAAAACAGTATTTCTTCAAACAATCTCAAGCACCTCTCATCCGTGATCTGATTGAGGAGGAGCATGCGGACCTGGCTTGCATCACGGAGACCTGGTTGGGCCCAGAGGGCGGAGTCCCCTTGGTTGATCTTAGCCCATCAGGTTTCCGGGTGCTGCACCAGCCTAGGGCTCAGGGTAGGGGCGGTGGAGTGGCAGTTGTTGTGAGGGAGACCCTATGTCCGCGGGAGGCCACCACAGTCCAGATAGCCGGGTGTGAGTCCCTCCTCCTGAGATGTGGTCCCAGAGCTCAGTTGGGCTTGCTGCTGGTGTACGTTTCACCTAGACACGTGGCAGCAGCCCTGCCTGAGCTTCTCGATATCCTCTCAGGGTTGGTGGTTGAGTTCCCCAAACTTATTGTTTTGGGTGACTTCAACCTACCATCCCTGGGGGGATCATCTGAGTTAGCTCGGGAGTTCATGGCTTCCATGACGGCCATGGACCTGAAGCAGGTTATTCTGGGCCCAACTCACGGGGGGGTGTCACACGCTCGATCTGGTTTTTCTATCCGGATGGTGGTTAGATGATCTTGGGGGGGTTTCCCCAATTAATTCACCCCTGTCATGGACCGATCATCATCTCCTGTGGATGGTCTTCCGTTTTGCCACTCCCTGTCGTGGGGTTGCTGAACCAACAAGATGGTTCCGCCCTAGGTGCCTTATGGACCCTGAGCGGTTCCAAACGGCACTTGGGCCCCCACCTGCCTCCTTTGCTCACAGCTCGGTCGATGCCTTAGTGGAAGCCTGGGAAAGGGCAGCCACAGAGGCACTCGACCAAGTTGTACCCATGCGGCCCTTGACCCGACGCAGATCCCAACGGGCCCCATGGTTCTCCATGGAGCTCCGTGAGATGAAGCGTCGGAGACGGGGCCTAGAGAGCTGTTGGAGGTCCAGCCGATCCAAATCCGACCGGTTACGACTAAGGTCGTTTACGAGAACTTATCTCGCAGCGTTGAGGGTGGCTATGTCTAACCACTTTGCCACCCTCATCGCATCCGCAGATAATCGCCCAGCCGCCCTGTTTAGGGTAACTCGCTCTCTTCTTAATCAGGAGGTGAGGGAGGAACCCTTGCAGGGTCGAGCCGAGGAATTTAGCCGATTTCTGTCAGACAAAATCGCTCGGATCCGGACCGGTTTGGACTCCGACTGGGCAGAGTCTGACGAAGAGGATACGGGTGGCCTTGTCGATTTAATCTGGGAAGAGTTCGATCCTGTGACTCCTGAAGAAGTGGACAAGATCATGGGGAAGCTGAGCTCCACCACGTGTTTGTTGGACCCGTGCCCATCCTGGCTGACTTATGTAGCTCGGGATGGGACACGAGGCTGGCTCCAGGCAGTGATTACTGCCTCTTTGAGTCAGGGTAGTTTTCCCTCCGCCTTGAAGGAGGCGGTGGTGAGACCCCTCCTCAAGAAGCCTGCCTTGGACCCAGCAATTTTAAACAACTATCGTCCGGTCTCCAACCTTCGCTTTTTGGCGAAGGTTGTTGAGAGCGTGGTGGCGCAGCAGCTCCCTTTGTTCTTGGATGAAGCTGACTACCTAGACCCGTACCAATCGGGTTTCAGGCCCGGGTACAGCACAGAGACGGCATTGGTCGCGCTGGCGAATGATCTCTGGCGGGCTCGGGACAGAGGTTGCTCCTCTGTCCTAGTCCTTTTAGACCTCTCAGCGGCTTTTGATACCATCGACCATGGTATCCTGCTGCGGCGTCTCAGAGGGTTAGGAGTGGGAGGCACAGTTCTCCAGTGGTTCTCCTCTTACCTTCTGGGACGTTCGCAGTCGGTGTTGGCAGGGGGGCAGAAATCGACCTTGAGACCTCTCATTTGTGGAGTTCCTCAGGGATCGGTTCTCTCGCCTCTCCTGTTCAACATCTATATGAAGCCGCTGGGTGAGATCATTCGTGGTTTTGGAGTTGGGTATCACCAATATGCTGATGATACCCAACTTTTTATTTCTACCCCAAACCACCCCAGCGATGCCCTCGACGTGATGTCCCGTTGCCTGGAGGTGGTCCGGGTCTGGATGGGGAGGAACAGGCTTCGACTCAACCCTGACAAGACTGAGTGGCTGTTCGTGCCGGCATCCCGGGAAATTCCGATTATCCCATCATTGGCCATGGGGGGTGAGTTATTACCCCCCGTAGATAGGGCCCGCAACTTGGGGGTCCTTCTAGATTCACAGCTCTCTTTGGAAGAGCATATTGGAGCTGTGACTAGGGGGGCCTTTGCCCAGGTTCGCCTGGTGCGCCAGTTGCGGCCCTATCTAGACCGGGATGCCTTGCGCACAGTCACTCATGCGCTTGTGACCTCTCGTCTAGACTACTGTAATGCTCTCTACATGGTGCTGCCCTTGAGGTCCACCCGGAGACTCCAGCTGGTGCAGAATGAGGCCGCGCGAGTTGTCTTGGGAGTTTCCTGATACTCCCATGTTACACCTTTGCTCTGCGAGCTGCATTGGCTACCGGTTGCTCTCCGGGTGAGGTTCAAGGTGTTAGTGATGACTTACAAAGCCCTTCATGGCATGGGTCTGGATTACCTACGGCAACACCTGCGGCCGGCGTCAACTTCCCTCCGTCCAGTGCACTCCCACAGAGAGGGCCTCCTCAGGGTGCCACCGATCAAAGAATGCCGATTGGTGACCCCCAGGGGGAGAGCGTTCTCTGTGGGCGCGCCAGACCTTTGGAACAGCTTACCGGTTGAGCTCCGGATGGCCCCCGACCTTCGCTCCTTCCGGCGCGATCTCAAAACTTTCTTTTTCGAACAAGCTGGCCTGGTCTGATGGGATGGGGTTGGGTTTTTATAAATAGTTTTAATTGTAATATGTATTAATTTTAAGGGCATAATGTTTAATGACTTTTTAATTTTTGTATAATATTTTTATTGTGTATTGCCCTGTTCACCGCCCTGAGTCCTTCGGGAGAAGGGCGGTATAGAAATCAAATTATTAAATTAAATTAAATTAAATTAAGTTGTTCCTTCAGCTGATACCAAGTTCCAAGACAGCATTTATGTATGTTTTGAACCCACTGTTTTACTAATCTAACAATACCTTTTCTTCAGGGAATAATGGCAAAGTTTTCCTTAGAAATTGTTTTGAAACAATCAGAAGAAAATATCATTAGAATATTTCACAAAAAACTTCACAGAAAATAGGAGATTTTAACAAAAAGTCATTGAAGATTCTGTGTTCAATATACAGTCTAATTGAGACCAAATAATGAAGTGAATACAGATATTAACTTTGTTTCCATATACAAATTTATATATCTCGTAATTGATAGCAGACCAGAAAAGGAAGGAAGGGCTGTTATGTATTAGGCTTAAAGGAACATCTAAAGCACTTGTATAAGACTCACCAGCAGGAGGCGTTGAACTGTAACTGTTTTGGCGGGAAGCAGTTTCGGCGGGAAACAGAGGTTCAATCCGATTGGTTGGCTGTGTACCTGGCCAGGTACTGGCCAAGTATATAAAGAGTGCTGGTAACCCCTATTCCCCAGTACAGTCACTTCCACCTAATGAGCTGTTATGTTGTACTCATCGGCCTGGCGTCCTTCCTGCTCTCCAGAACCCACTACACAACAAGGGCAAAAACCTGTCCTGACTATAAACGTTACATAGTTTGATCTGGAAGGCACCAAGATGGGGGTAAGGGATATAAGTTTGTCTTTGTTCTTAGATGTATCTAAATTGAATCTATTTTTTGCCCTTTTGGGGGAATAAGGGTTGTTTTTGCTCAGAAATAATTCCTTATGGAGTTGACTTATTTCTAAACTTATGTATCAGCAATTCAAAGTCTCTCAACCTAGAGCCCACAACCTTTAAAAAAAAATCAAACAAACCATTGCACTGCATATCCTATTCTAAGTTATTTGAAGCTCAGTGCTCATCAATCACTACAAATGATTAGCAAACATGAAATTATGTTTTTAGGGTATCAAACCTTACTCCATCTCAGTACCAGATTCCAAATTAAAACATCCCCACCAGCCTCTGCTTGAACACTTGTGAGGAAGTAGAGCCACTTACTCCCTAGTATTTAATGTTATTCCCTAGTATTTAATGGGATTTTTTCCTAGCATTCAACCAGACCATTATACTCTGCCTTATACTTCGAGATGATAAGAACAGATATCAGCCCTTCAACTACTTAAAAAACAGTCACAACACACAAACACAAAACAGCCATTTCTCTTCATGTCTTTGCATAACACTTACAGAAATAGGTATTCTGTGAACACTCCAATTAGTAAATGATTTTATTGGAGATAAAATAAAACCAAAACAGCAATAACATTTTTATTAAATATATCTGATAGAAATTATAGGAGTTATAGTCTAGTACATTTAGAAAGCATCCAACTGGAGAAAGATAGGGTAGATTTTCCAACTGGGGAAATTCAAATTTCATTTAGCCATGAACCTTCCTAGTTGGTTGTTGACTAGTAGCCATCTGTCAATTTAGCCAATCTCTCAAGAGATGATGAAATGGAGTTTAAAAAACAATATATTAAGTTCTCTTAGGGATGTGTATTTATGTGTGAGAGAGGATAAGATATAAATGATTTCATTACTGTTGGATTTGTTGCAAAATACAACTACATTCAGAATATTAAATTCCAACTTTGATTATTCTAGGCAGAAAGAAAATAGATTCCTTCTTATCTTATTTTCCCCTTCCTAGCTCCTTATATAAGACAGTGAGAAAAGGTCTTCATGTTCACACAGCTGCCCTCCCCACCCCCTCTCCTTTATATGGAATTTGTTTTTAGACGGAGCCATGACAAATTCCTAGCCATTTTTTTCTCAGAAATCTGTCCAGGAGAAATTATTAGTGAGGTCAAATTTGCTCATGAACTGTGAGACTGAAAGATGAAAAAGGCACATGAGATCATATCACCTCCCTGCCAGAGAGACATTGTTCCTTGCAGTACGTTTTCTGGTGCTAAATTTTATGAGTCCTAAGAAATGGAGAGAGATTCTCATTTCCTTTGGAAGACAATTGCACAGCCTAACACCATCCAGGGACTTTCCTTGGCCCTTAGTCTAATATTTCATTCAGATCACCTTTTAGTACGCCCACTGATAAATGATGACCTCTTCTTTCCATTCAAATAGAAATATATATATAAGTGACCACAAATGCATCTACCAATACCTGTTAGTTAAATCCTAGAGGGCCATGGGGAAAAAAGAGAAAATCCCAATTTCAATATACCATATTAAATTAATTACATTTTAAACATGACTAAAGAAATCTCATTTCCTGTATGTGTGCATATTCTTTAAAACCTTGCTATCTTCATCCAACACTTACATCAATGACAAATAAATACAAAACCAGCCCATATAAACAACAACAATTCTGATTTTCAGTCATTGTCCTATTGTACTCCCCACATTCTCTCAGCAATTCCTTTACCTTAATCTCAAGAAGGTCCACAAATTGAAAGTACTGTATAACGAGTTATAGATAATTCAGTTTTCAAAAAATGAGTTATGTAATAAACAGATAAATGGCTACTAGAACCAAACTAGAACCAAATTCTGTGTTGGCTTGTTCCAGCTTCTGATTTTGCTTAATTAATTATAAACGTTTAAATGTTGAAACTTGCACATGGAGTGAGAATTCTAATCGTTTGCTTTCGTCCTTTTAGCAGAAGCTTTATAAAAGATAGTTTAGAAGGAAGAAAATCCTTCCTCAACATTATAACATATGAGATACTTGTGGTTTCTGGATCAAGGTGTAGATTAATGTAATAGCCATAGCAGCAAATTAGAATAACACCTAAAATAAAATATGATATGTATATGTATATACATATCATAGTTATATGTATATGTATACATTATTCTATCAAACGTTGGCTGAGATATAAATAATTTAATAATTTGGTGAAGTATACCAGGTAATCCTATAATTTACTAAGCCGCCCTGAGTCTTCAGAGAAGGGCGGGATATAAATGGGATTAAAAAAAAACCAGCTTGATTAAAATAGCTTTCACCACTAGGAGTGTTTCCACAGTGCTGTGTTATCTACCTGCTCTTCAGCTGGCAGAAAACTATGCTGAAATTGACTGGCCCTGTTACCATCCTCAGTTGCCTCTGTTTCAATTTCATAGCTCTTCAGGTAGTCCTCGACTTACGATCACAGCTGAGACCAAAATTTATGTTGTTAAGCAAGATAGTTGTTAAGTGAATTACTTCAGTTGCTAAATTAGTAACACAGTTGTAAGTAAATCAGGCTTCCCCATTGACTTTGCTTGTCAGAAGGTTGCAAAAGGTGATCACATGACCCCAGGACATTGCAAATGACATACATATGAGTCAGTTGCCAAGTGTCTGAATATTGGTCATGTGACTGTCAGGATGCTGCAATGGTTGTAAGTATGGAAAATAGTCACAAGTCACTTTTTTCATTGCCGTTGTAACTTTGAACGGTCAGTAAATGAATTGTTGTAAGTCAAGGACTACCTGTATTTGCAGCTATGGGAACATGTGAAGGAAGAGTCATAATGACAGACAGCAACATTATTGTGTATGTCTGTAGCATATAAAGTTACTAAATTTAAGAATGATTTAGTCTCATTTTAAAGTTTTCAAAACAGTTGTGTATTGTGAACTGCAGTCAGACTGTCAGATTTCCCATTCACAGTACTCTCCTTATTTTTCTCCCCTTCTCCCCTTCCTATATATTTTTCCTCTGAATCAACTTTTCTCACAGTTTTAAAAAGATGTTTGTTCTCATCATCAATTAACATTTAGTTTTGACATGTAAGGCTGGAAAAAACTACAGATACTCTTGTTTTTAATCTATGACATATTTTTCCCCAAATAGAACACTTGTCATCATTACATAGATGAAAGGGGAAAATATCAGCAAAAGAATTTGAAAACTGTGTCCATATAACTATTAATCTTTTCACATTTAATCCCAAGGATTAAGGAATAACCATGATTAGGAGGCTGGCTGAGAGATGGATGATTTGATTGTCAAAGTTTTATCACTGAACTAGACGGTTATTTAGGCTGGATTCAAACACTGCACTAAACTGTAGTATGATTTATTTGGTTTTCTATTAATACATAATGTGAACCCGGCTATTGAATCTGTAGATTATTTTTAAGATTTAGCACAAGATTTGAGTAGAGCTAGTTGTGGTTTATTCAAGAGAAATTGATAAAGCAATTAGCATGTTATTATGTAGTAATTCTTACAAAACTTCCTTTCCAGCTAAAAAAAATTGACATTCTTAATAAAAAATGCAATACAATACAATAGCAGCATTGCTTTAATTATTTATGTTACTTTGGTGTTTCTATGTAGACTTATTCAAAGAAAAGTTTCTTGGTTAAATGGAGTTATTTCCAAATAACTGTGATCTGTTTATAATAGAAAACATACAGATAGGCACAATATAGTAAGAAGAAATTCTGAATTCAGTGCAATTTTTTTGTTTTACTCAACAGACATAAAACTGTATTGTGTGGTATAGGCACATATACCAGAGATTAAAGTGTATGGAATTTATAACACTTATTTCTGAACAAACACTGCTGAGAATTACCGCTTTAGTACTATTGTTGTTTCTTGCCAATTTACAACTTTATGCACTTTGCCTGAGTTCAAAGTGGGCTAGTATATGTGTTTCAAGATTACAACAAAGTTTCTTTGTTGAAGTTAAGAAAAACCACAGGTTTTACAGCTCGTAGTCCACCAAAGTTTATGCCATTCAAAAGTGTTTAAGATGTTACAAGACTTTTTATTGTTTTGTTATTGTCGCTGCCACAGTTGCTGTGGGCAATTTTGGAAATAACTGAAATTTAAGGGCACCAATATAGATAGATAGATAGATAGATAGATAGATAGATAGATAGATAGATAGATAGATAGATAGATGATAGATAGATAGATAGATAGATAGATAGATAGATAGTTAAATAAGCCTTTTCTTCTTTAAAAATACCATAGATCTAAGAAATTAATTTATTAAAATTACTGAAATTATTTGATTAATTAGAGCTACCATATCTGGGCTATGGACATCTGGAATAATACTTTATAGTCATAAAAAGACACAGGAAAAAATAATTATAATTCTTCACAATTACAATTTCTTACTTAAGTGATAACTTGGCATTTATTATACTGTAATTCAGATCATGATCTCTACATAGGTCAGCAGAAGTCTGTTTCTTGTTAGATTTTCCCTTTATTTTTGTAAGACATTTAGTTAATATCCTGAGAACTGCATTGTTCTTCCGATGTTTTTCTCTCAATTAACAACATTCTCCTGTCTGTGGGTGGGTGTGTATCCCTCTCTTCCAATGTTTAGACTATTAGTGCCATTGCATTTCTAGCCAAAATAGCAACATTCACACATAACAAGTCTTGCAATAGGGGCAGTATACAAAACCTGTAATAAATAAATAAAATAAAAATGTCATCAGGCTGGACATAAACGTTGGAGAAAATCACAGGAACAAACAAGTTTCCACAGAATGCAATATAACTCCATAAAAATTCAACATATTCAATAACCTTGGAATGCTGTCTGTTGCAGGGAGAATGTAAATGACAGGATAGCAAGGCCAGAATCCTGAACAGCAACCCTGTACACTAAACTTTTGATTCCAAATCCTACTGATGTTTTCTAACTGTTTGCAATAGTAAAACATAGTTCCCTAGTCTGTTTCTAATCAGCATCACTGAAGGTGGAGGATGAAATAATCTAATTATCTTGAAAAGGCATAGAGCAGATTCAGATTGCAAAGGAGTTCAATCCTCATTCTAGCCAGAGCAAAACCACATGGGCAGCCAGATGGCTTGCAATATATATTTCCTATTCCAGACTGAAGCCAAGAACCACATGGTAGCATTTTCTAAAGGAGTGCAATCCACCTTGAGTGTGGGAGGCTTGCATTAAGCAATCTTTCTCATGCCATAACCTTGCCAAGGGAAACCGCCTATTTTTAAAATACTTCCTCTCAGCTATCAATCAGCTTCTCTTGCATTCCAATTAGTTTCTATTCCCCAGAAGAAAATCATCAGAAATTGCCTCTCCCAGAATGATGGTGAAAACACCTCTATCAATATTGACAAGAATCACTAGACTTTACCAGGATCTTAGCCTCAGCGAACCAAAGAGGTCTTTAGAACTCAGATGAAGTAAATTACTATTTGTAATAGTAATTTTTATTTATTAAATTTATATGCTGCCCATCTCAAGTCCAATGCAACTTTGGGAAGCCTACAGTGAAGTAAAAATAGAAATATAAAAAATATAAATATACACCCAATTAAAATTGCAAAGGCTTAAATACAATAAAAAATGCCAAACATGACTAAAGGTGGAGCGGGGTAATGCCTTCTCTGTCACTGCACAAACCACCCCAATCTACAGCTTCCAATCCATGTCAAGCAGCAGATTTCACCTTTGGTGGTAAGATGTTCCAAAGGGCCATGGCAGAAAAAGGTCTTGGCTGATGAGGTCCTGACTGAAAATTCTTTGGCTGATGGGGTCCACAATAGGCCCATTCTGCCAGAATAACTGGAGCAGGCCAACTCCACTGAAGCAAGATGGTTCCTCAGTTTAATCACTGAGAAACTATATATTTAGAAAAGTACATTTTCTACATATGAAAGTCAAATTTAACTCACACTTATTAATTCACTAAATTTCATCCTGTTATCAGGCTTTATTAATAGTCAGTTGAGCAATGCAACTTGAACCAGGTACAGTATATCTACCCATCTGTCCCTTTCTCAAAAGTGCTTTTTCAAAAGGCAGCTGGACAGTTTTTCCTTGAGGATTAAGATGTTCCACTTTTCATTTTCATCTTCTTTTTTTCTTCCTCAAAGAAAAAAAGATTCAGTTGCCTTTTGAAAAAAGCACCTTTGACACAACTGTGGTCTGGATGACTGAGAATCTCCATAGACATTCATCCATCCTTTGTTTTTAATCACTATCATCTGATTGTGAGATAGCAACAGCACTTAGACTTATGTACTGCTTCACAGTGCTTTACAGCCTGCTCTAAGCAGTTTACATAGTCAGCACATTGCCCCCAATAATCTGGGTCTTCATCGTACCTACCTCAGAAGGATGGAAGGCTAAGTCAACCTTGAGCCAGTGAAAATCGAACTGCCAAACTGCTGGCAGCCAGCAGCAGAAAAAAGTAGCCTGCAATAATGCATTCTAACCACTGTGCCACCATGGCTGATGGGCAGATGGGCAGCGATGTAAATTTGCTAAATAAATAATCAATTCTTCCTCTAGGATTTGATAGTTTCACTCAATTTAAAAAAAATAGAAGAAAGGAAGAGAGAACTAATGCATGAATCCCTATGTATTACTATGTACACAACTGCTCACTAGTTATTGTCTATCTGGAATTGCTGGATCAGGCATCTGTTGTTGCTTAAATGGGGTCAGTTCCAAGTTGAAAAGAGCTTGGGCAAAATGTCTTCATAACCATTCTATCATCAGTGTGTTGGGTCAAAACAAGCCTTTTCACTGCATGCACTAAAGATACATAAGGAACATTATGGGCAATTAAGCTGGGCTTAAAGAAGATGACAGCAAGAATCATCAGTGAGCCAGACTGGCTCAAGACATTTTTCTGAGGGAATCAAAGGTTTATTAGATTTACAAGAATTTAAGGTAATATTAATAGCACTGTGTTTTCCCATTTCCTCCAAATAACAAACCTGTGAGGTAGGTTAGGCTGAGAGTATCTGCTTGCTTATTCAGTGAGTTTTTGCGACTGGTAATGGACGAGAAATGGGGTTTCCATTGCAAAATCAGCATCCCAACTACTAGACCATACAGGTTCTGTTAAGGGTACTTCAATGACCATACAGGTTCTCTTAGGTAAAGTTAAAGGTTCCCCCGCACATGCGTGCTAGTCATTTCTGACTCTAGGGGCCGGTGCTCATCTCCGTTTCAAAGCCGAAGAGCCAGCGCTTGTCCGAGGACGTCTCCGTGGTCATGTGGCCGGCATGACTAGATGCCAAAGGCGCATGGAACGCTGTTACCTTTCCACCGTAGTGGTCCCTATTTTTCTACTTGCATTTTTACGTGCTTTCAAACTGCTAGGTTGGCAGAAGCTGGGATGAGTAACAGGCGCTCACTCTGCTACACGGCACTTGGGATTCGACCCGCCAAACTGCCGACCATCTTGATCGACAAGCTCAGTGTCCTAACCCACTGAGCCACCGCGTCCCTTACAGGTTCTCTTAAGGGTACTTCAAATACAATGGACTAGGTCTTGCTACAGGCTAGTTTGGAGAGTGTAGATGAGCGGGCAGTGTAATATCCTTACCTCTGTCTCCAAGAGATGGGAATGTATGAGGAACTGAGATGGCTTCTACCTTGCTTTACTTTGTCTAATGATAAGGCCTAGTCCTGTTAGGAAGAAAAATGTTCCACCTGATCAGAGCTATGGATCAGAGCCACATTCATGCAACCATTTTCTGCTATTGGAGCTCAGATGCTGCAACATTAAAATTATGATCTGGAGCTTCTCTTGCTTAAATCTTGCCCTTGCCATTTTCCAGCATCTGTGCCAGAGCCAGCGGCTTCCCTCTGCTTAATGACAGAATCAGTTCTGAAAATGCAGTGAGCTTAGAGGCTTTCCTTCCTCAAAGATGCTGAATTTGAAATATGACTATTCTACAATGGAGTGTAATTTCCAATTAAGGACTGGATTGCAACAAAGCTCCACTATTTGTATTTTGAACAAAAGTATGCAGCATGTTGTAACAAATTTGTCCCTCAAGGCCTGGAAGCCTAAGATTTGGGAAAGTGTAACAAGTGGCAAGTAAATTGCAGAAAATTGTTGAGGAGTACATTTCGTAATCTACTGTTAATGCAAAAATTCGATTTATTAAAGGAAATAAACACATAGCCCAGTGTTATGCCAATATCATAATACAATTTCAAAGATTGACTGCTCCCACTGAATTTTTATAGCCTGAGGATTATGTCTAAAATCCAGACAGATTCTGTTTCTGATTTGGAGCTAATCATAAAAATGAAGTAAGCATTTAAATGAGTCACATTTAGAGAAAGGCATGCATACAAAATCTACAAAAGTTACATTAAGTCGTGCTGGATTTTTTTAAAACAGCAAAATCCTATTAAAAACAAGCAGTCTGGTTCCTTTCAAACACTTTCTACATTTTAATGCAAAAACTATATATTTGGTACTATCTGTTTCTTTATGTGCCCCTCTCTGGATTCTTAAATGACACAGATAATCCTAAAGATCCGTAGAAAGAAACTTTTAAAAATCTTTCAGGAAAAAATTCCGATAATGTTCTGAACAAGGCCAAGAATTCTTAATGCTTACAGAATGTCACTGGGAGGGGGGGGGGGCTTGAAAAAAATGGAATAAAAAGTCAGAAAATGAACTGGTTGGCTGGTTAGTTGGCACTCAGGACAGCATCTTTTGTGTCCACAAATGAACCTTTTCGTGGGCCCTGGTTGTTCTGTTAACTTTTTATGATTAAAAATATGAGCTTGTTTTTAGGGGTTTTATATGCCAACACATGTTACCAGTTGTAACACTGACTAGACTGCTGCATCAAATCTGGCCCCAAAGAAATCTGGCCTGAAAGAAAGCGCAGCAGCCTATTAATCTTGTATCCAGCCACTTTCATGGTATTAGTGTTAGAGTACAAAGCCTTCAATAGCTCCAGTTCTTTAAGGAAAGACCTCCAGTTATACCAAGCTCCAAGGGATAGTGGTCGCCTCCAGATCTCCTGATTTTAGTAGCTATGCAGAGTTGTGCTTCTTCCCAGAGAGATCTTTCTGGCAAAATGATTTTCCACTTCTTTGCTCTCCCCACACTTATTTTCTATTATTGTTTTAAATCTATTTCTATTTTGAAATGTTTAAGGCACTAAGGATTTTTTAATTAAAAGTATATACCATAAGTGATCTTAATAAATAACAGTAAGAATAAGTTAGGCACCATAGAATCTCTCACTCTGCTTGTTATGGGTCCTGATCCCAGATGAGCTGCCAAGTTGTCCACTCCTAGTCTTCTTCTGGGTAAATGCCAAGTACACAAGCTTGGAGTGTTGAGACAAACAAGACCATTTGCCAACTCCTTGATAATTAGAATAACAGAGTTGGAAAGGACCTTGGAGTCTTCTAGTCCAACTCCCTGCTCAAGCAGGAAACCCTATACCATTTCAGACAAATAGTTGTCCAGTCTCTTCATGAAAACCTCCAGTGTTGGAGCACCCACAACTTCTGGAGGCAAGTCTTAATTGTTCTAACTGTACAGCTGTCTAACAGTCAGGAAATTTCTCCTTAGTTCTAGGTTGGTTCTCTCCTTGATTAGTTTCCATCCGTTGCTTCTTGTCCTACCTTTGGGTGCTTTGGATAATAGGTTGATCCCCTCTTCTTTGTGCAGCCACTTAGATATTGAAATAATCAGGCAATATATGCAGTAATGATTCTGTTCAATCTTTCTTATTTCTAACAAGTTTATTCTTCTTGGTCTCAGCAAGTAAGAGACACCTGTCAGGCATGATTTCAGACGATGCCTGCTAATTTCAGTTTTGAAACACAACAAACAAGAATTTGGCTTTTGTTGTGAGCATGGAACCTACTTTAATGCAGGCTTCTGAATTTGCCCTGATAGCTTGACTGAGAGAGTATGGATAATTATTACTGAAAGCTGCCATTTTCTGAGTTAGCCTATTGTCCACTGTGCTGTATATTGTATACTGTACTATAGCCTATTGTCTGTTGTGCTGACAATAAATTTCCAAGAGACTTCCATCTAGATTTCATGGAATCTTCTTCCCAGAATTCCCAAGAAATCCAAAAGTGAATCTAGGTCCTTCAGGAAGCAAGTAATGGCATACCACAAAACTAAGGCTTTCCCAACTACTGCAATTGATTTACTTTCACTGAGAAAACCATTATTCTGGATATGTGGTTTGGCAGTGCTGTTCTAGAGAAAAGTGTCTGTGCTATTATAAAAAAGAGAGAGAGAGAGAAAGAGCTAAAATAATTATTTCAATGTTGAGTATCCAGAAGTCTCTTCTGCAAAAGAAGCACATACAGCCATAGATTATATAATAATGGATATACAGCAATTTTTGATCATTCTGTAACCAGTTGAGCAGAACAGAAGGCATGTTTGGTGAGATGAGAAACAGGGCAAAATGAAAGTGCCAGAATAAACCTCCTCTAGGAATGCCTCATGGGAAGCCTCTCATCAAACGATATTAGTTAATGCATGAGAAAGACAATTAAGCAGTCACAACAAATTTCTCCAGTATGCATGATTTAGATATGAACAGCTAAAGAGGTCTTTACTGAATGGAAATCTTATTTTTCTTCTATCAACCCCAAAGTAGATCGTAAAGTAATGGAGAGGGAACATAACCAGGCATAACCAGTAAAAGAGCTACTTTTCTTAAAATGAATCATAGCATACAGGGGATCAGTCATTTTAGGACATCCTGTTTGCTCCATTCCCATTTGAAATTAGTTTAAGTTAAAGGAGTGTGTACAACTAAAGTGAAAATTCTTTGAAAAGCTGCTGTTACACTCTGTAAGCAGTCAGATAATCACCCTCATGTACTGCCAGAACCTGGTGGGAGAGAAAATGGCATTTCCTTCAGGATATTGTCCATATTGTAGTTTGGTTTTACACATACACATTTGCTTTCAAACTTGTGTGAAATTTTATATTGATGTACCGTATACCTCACATTCATAGTTTGTGAAAACCAGATGCTCCTGGAAAAGTTTATGGACATGACCTTTTCACATGTAGATATTAAATAGTTATGTGTGAAGCAATGTGTCACATGACATTCCATTAATACATATTTATGAAAATCACTCTTGAACCAAAGCTTTAGAAGAAATTTTTGTGCATGCAGGAAACTGTGTTCCAAGTTAGCAATATTGGGAATTTATACTTTCCTTTTTTCTGTCTCAGTCCTGCACATTAAGTCCACCTCTACATTATTGTATAGAGTTCTAGCCATCATACCTTTTATGTAAGAATACTATGCAGCTTGAGAACATGAAGAAAAAAACAACAACTTTATTTGGAGCAGTTTCCTATAGAAAAAACTATAGCCAGTGAGGGGGTTTAACTCTGTTTGAAAGCTAGTGCTGGAAATATATAATACTGTTCATAAAAATTATCAAAACATTAGATCTAAGGTTTATTGAGATGAAAAGGAGAAAAATTTTAGACTAATAAAAGTCTTTGTTTACAAAGTTCCTAGATAGGCTATGGATTTTGTTGCCATCTGATATTGGTGACAGCTAAAACATTGGATGGTTTTAAAACAGCTAAATAAATTCATGGGCAACAGGTCAACTAATAGTATAAATAGTTATATACAACAGTCTAAATCAGGGGTGTTCAACTGCTGGCCTACAGGCCAGATGCATCTCATGGAAGCTGAGCCTGCCCCATTGCCGACAATGGCAAAACAGTCCTGATACATTGAGCGACGTCATGTGACATTGCGAGTTTGACATGTCTGGTCTAAATGATGGACTTGATCTGTCAGGGCTTTTCTGATGTTCATTATATCTTTGGGGAAAAGGAAATCTTTGAGGCAAAGAGAACTGCTGCTGTGACATATTTGTGTTAACTCGGATGTGCCTATTACATTATTTCTTGATCTATTATTCCATTTGAAAATCTCAGCTTTTATGACCTTGCCAAATACTGCATTATTTTGTTCTAGACTGCAGTTACCCAGAATTTCTAAGGAAACTAGATCTTTCCCCATATGTTTTTTTTTTTGTAAGTGCTGTATATGAAGAATCTCCAACCTTGGCAACTTTACAAATTTTGGGCTTCAACTCCCAGAATTCCTCACCCACCATGGCTGGCTGAGGAATTTTGTGAATTAAAATCCACAAGTCTTAAAGCTGCCAAGGTTGGAGACCCCTGTCATATATAGCAGAGGTATTATATCACAAATAATTAACTTCAGTGATACTAAAACACTGAATCCTGAAATTACCTACGTAGACCTTTGTTCTAGGACTAATTTTCAGAGTCAGAAGTCAGGTGCCCCTTGTTTAGTTATTTATTATATTTTTATATGCTGCCTTTATTTTTATTTTTTCCTATCATGAAACCATTATCCTTAGCCAAACACATGCTGAAGAACTATGTCTTGTTCACAGCTACTTTTCTTTAGCTAGGGTGTTTTCAAAGTTTTCCACATGGCATCAGAGAGTAAGTATTCAAATGGAAGCCAAGTGTTAAAATGGTATTGAATTTATTTTGTGTAAAGCTCTTCCAAGTGCAAAGGGAGCCAGCTAAGTAAGTCTATATTGACATGTAGGGACAAAAATGCAACTTTAATGCGAAGGTCAAATAGGAACAAGTGATTTCAGGGATACTTTGTGACTAAAACGAATGGCAGATTCTGAAGTCTAAAGAACAGGAAAACCAAAATGGACCTCCAGGCCACGCATTTAATAGAACTCTTCTTTGGTTCTGGATTTTTTGAAAAGTTCCACTAGAAACAGGAATTGGGGAACATCCTGCGAAGAAGGCTGACAGCTTTGGATGGTGGCCTAAAGAAACAAAGAGGGACACTCAATTCTCAATTCTGGTGCAGCAATTCAAATACCAACACATATTACCTCTATGGAATTCTTTATTTTTGTCCCTGTATGTTAAATTTAAGGGATGCAGTGGCTCAGTGGGTTAGGATGCTGAGCTTGTCAATCAAATGGTCGGCAGTTTGGCGGGTCAAATCCCAAGTGCCGCGTAACAGAGTGAGTGCCTGTTACCCATCCCAGCTTCTGCCAACCTAGCAGTTCGAAAGCACGTAAAAAATGCAAGTAGAAAAATAGGGACCACTACGGTGGGAAGGTAACAGCGTTCCGTACACCTTTGGTGTCTAGTCATGCCGGCCACATGACCATGGAGACATCCTCGGACAAGCGCTGGCTCTTCGGCTTTGAAATGGAGATGAGCACTGGTCCCTAGAGTTGGAAACGACTAGCACGCATGTGTGGGGGAACCTTTACCTTTACATATATGTTAAATTTAAAAGCAATTTAAAAACAACAATAGCATGTTTTGGGATTCCAAACATTAACTGCTGTAGGATAAATATATTGCATGTGTGTTGGGGGAGGTAGCATCATTTAATTTCCAAAAGAATTATGATGAGTATTCCAGATTGTATATGTGGGGATCCAAATGGAGAAGTACACTCATATTCTTGGTATTATATTCTTTTGTTGATAAACACAATGAAGATATGGACATCTTTTAGATTTACGAATGTTAGCTGAGTTAGAGCCTTTCCACATCATCACTATAATGATTTGTTGTGATACCTTTAATTATGCACTGGGAAATATGTTCCCTTTTATCATAGGAGAAAAGAGAAGATTTGCTGAGAAACAATAAGTGCCACACAAAGAATATTATATAAGCAACATTATAGAGAAAAACTAAATTAAAACATGTACATATTAATCGTAGGATACCTTCTTAGATCTAACCTTTCAAATCTTGGGCATTACTTGCTATAATTGATTATAACTGGACTTGAAATCATTTATTGCAATATCATTTACAATAATAGGAAGGGCTATTTGCTTACAATGTATCCAAACAGTTCAGGAACAAGAACTATTTTAGAAATATAGCTAATACTTATGAGATTCAGAGTTGTCTTTTTCCAGAAATCCTTGGAGAGTGCCTAATGTAGGGTATTAGAATTCTGAATAGCATAGATGGTTGTGTCTATTTGCCACTTTAGAATCTTATATGCACCAATGATACTATGAGAAATTAAAATGGCAGTTAGAAAGGGGAGATAGGGCAGGCAACAATAACAGACCCATTTAGATATCTAATGTTGATAAATGCTCAGATATATATACAATAAAACTTAAATGAGTGAGAATCTCTTCTGTTACATCAAGCAGGAAGAACTGAATGGGGCAAAACCCAACAAAAGGAGATGTTAAAATGCTCTGGGGTTTTTTCCTTCCCGCTTCCAAATGAAAGCTGGTTATTTAAAACAAAAACCCCAGAGTTGTTGTCATGCACATCTGCAAAAGTTTTGTCAGTTCCAGGTTCCCAATCTGGTCTAGATCCAAGCTGGATGAGATTTCTTAGCAAAAAAGCTAAGCCTTGCCAACCCAACTGAGGTGACCTCACATCTAAAAGGTTCAATAAAGCAATCAATGTCACAGCATTAAAACTTGGAAGGAGGGGTGGACTTCCCTAAGAAATAGCTTATAAATAATAGAGAATAGTGATAGCAAATGAAGAATTTCAAAATATATTGTGAATCATAATTGAAGTCTACAAGAGGTAGCCTACAGCCTTCTTAATAGTTTTCTTCCTCGTGCATGGAGTGCAATGTGGAGATGTGTTATTCTTGTATTTTGATTATTTATTGCAATTTTACTATAAAAGGAAAAATCCCAAAGGACATGGAAGTACAAATCATTTTTCATAGACTATTCATGTAGTGAAATTATGTTCGAATATTTCTTTATGGCTATCAAGCATTGTTTCTTAATCTCAGCAACTTTAAGATGTGTGGACTTCATGATGGATGGGAAATTCTGGGACTGAGATCCACACATCTTAGAGTTTCTGAGGCTGAGACATTGCTTTATACAATGATTATACTGGTATTTAACATAAAATATAAAAGCACACTATACACTGTATATCTCTAATGCAGTGGTTTTCAACCTTTTCTTCACCATGGACTCCCTTTAAATACTTTTTGTGGCCATGGATCATGGGCATGGGCCCCCAAGACTTAACTCAATATTTAAATCATCACTTTTCTTCAAGCCTTTGCAGACCCCCTGTGATGACATTGTGGGTCCCCAGGGATCCACGGACCACAGGTTGAGAACCACTGCTCTAATATATAATTAGGATACTTCTGTACTTTTGAGCTAGAGTTCTATAGTATTTAGGAAACAGGAGTGATCCTTTTATAAAGAGCAGAAACATCAAAAGGAGAGCAATTTCTTTTTTCTTTTTTTTATTGAAAAGTTTTAAAATACATTTTATCTTTCACAATCCCCCCTCCCCCCACCCCTACCTATCCCTCCCTGCCCCTCCCCCCATTTCCCCCTCCCCCCCGACTTCCCAGAGAGAAAGACATTTCTTTCCAAGCTTAAAATCTCCTTATACGTAGTCACATCATGTTTGAAACCAACATTTATGTTTTCTATTGCGTGTTTTGGAATTGCCCACAACGGCATATTGTAACCTAACTTATGTCTATACTTCTTCCAGACTCTCAACAATGCCTGTCTTAAAATATGCACTTTAAACACATTATCTACCTTCTTATCATACAACAAATATGCATGCCAGCCAAATAACAAGTCATGGCCCTCAAGATTTAATAATCTCTCTTGTGTCAAATTAATCCAATCACTTATTCCTGATAACGCAGCAGCCTCATAATATAATTTAAGATTAGGCATTTTAAGACCACCTCTTTCACGAGTATCCTGCATAATCTTAAGTTTAACTCATGGCCTTTTCCCTGCCCAAACAAATTTATTGATACCCCGTTGCCATTCTTCCAAATTAGAATCTTTTTTAAGGACCGGTATCATTTGAAATAAAAATAAAAATTTAGGCAGGACATTCATTTTCACTGCTGCAATTCTTCCCAGCAAAGACAATTGCAATTTTTCCCAACTCTCCATTTCTTTTTGAATTTTTCCCCATAACTTTTCATAGTTATTTTTATATAACTTTATATTAGAGGGTGACAAAAACACCCCCAAATATTTAACCCTTTTAACAATCTCAAATCCAGTTAATCTTTCTAAAAGGGCCTTTTGCGATACTGTCATATTTTTGGCCAGAATTTTAGTTTTTTTGTGCATTAACTTTAAATCCAGAAACCTTCCCATATTGCATTATTATCAAAGGAGAGCAATTTCTACCCTTACTGGCATATTTGTCCTAGCACTGCACAACGCAAGAATAGAGCCACTGCAGAACAGAGAAGGTTTATGGCAAGAACTATGAGAAATATAAAAATGAAAAACATAATTAAATTTTAAAAATTGCAATTGAAAACAAATAGCATTTTGCAACTATATTTTTAATTACAGTGTCTAGTTTGTACTCATGTTGTAGAATTATACAGTTAGAAGATGCCATGTAAACCATAAAGCTGGCTCTAATTATCCAGTTCAGTGCTACCCAGCCTCTGCTAGAATCCATTAACTGAAATGGAAGCACAAACATTCTTGATAACTGACTTAATGTTCAACTGTTATTATTATTATTAGGGAGGATTTTTTAAAATATTTAAACATAAAATTTTGAAATTTAAAAAATGATTATGACTGTGTAGCAAAAGAACATGCTTTGAAAAAATACTGTAGCAAACTATTTCCTTATCAGGAAGGCTTCATGTAAGTGAAATCCCAAGGATTTTTCAACTCAAAGATTACTTAATTTTTATATTTGCGTTGTTAACAGTGCCATTGGAAATGTCATTATAAGAGGCATCAGGGATTACATAACATTTCTAGGTGACATTTGCAACAGCCACAAAATATTTCTTAATTTTAAAAAATGATTTAAATTTTGTAATTCAGTATTTTCAGTATTTAGTATTTCAGATTTCAACTCATAAAACTTTGGAGCAAGGGTACTGGCATTTCATATAAAATCATGTGATAAAATCCAGCTGCTTTCTAAGATGGCTGGGCTAATTTAAAAAAAAAGGCCATTCTTAACTACTACAGTTAAAATATAGTGTTATTTGCAAGACAAACATGTTATGTCAATTAAATGTCATAAATACCTATAAGAATCCAAGAAACTGGAGGCCATAGAGATAATGAGAACACTTTTGTCAGGATCCCTAGATATAGTATCTGCTCTTCCTCTGAACTGTAATTGTTAGAATTCTCTGAGGAAAAGAAAAGAATTGGCTATAAAACCAGTCTACATCTATATCACGATTAAGTCATTAAATGGCGGTTAACCATGCAGTTTACTTCCACAGGATTTTAACTGACATAATTATTTTAAGTATCTTTCCAAATGTCCCATATAAACAAACATTTAAGTCATTTGAGTAGGTTATTCAACCCTTTCCTGACTTACTCATAATAAAATTCTTGAAAGTTTAATCAGTGTTTTTAATGGAAAATAGATAGGTCAGTGCATATTCATATTCATATTTCAACACATCATTTTATTTTTATTTCTTTTTCTCATGTTTGTATTAAGGTTACATAGAACAAATGCCATATTTTTTCCTCATTATTGACTCCAACATTCAAGAAAAAATGCAGACTGACAAATATACAGCTGTAGAAAAACAAGTTTAAGCAAAGTGTGTTAGGCCCACAGAAATTTCTAACTAAAATAGATTACAATTTCATTTGTTGTATCTTTCTATTGTATGCATGCTAAAATATTTTGTTTTACATGAATATAAATTAGAATTATTGGTTGAAAATGCAAAATAGTAATAAAAAGATTTAACATTTTATTTTTAATTTTATATATATATTGTGTTGTTGTTTACATTTTACATTTTTACAGTGGCGTAGCGTGGGTTGTCAGCACCCGGGGCAAGGCAAGTAATTTGCGCCCCCTAACCCGTGGATTTTAGCACTCGAGTCTCTTCCACTAGCTCAGGAATTCTGGGAGTTGAAGTCCATGAGTCATAAAAGAGCCAAGGTTGCCTACCCTTGAGTTAGGTTCAAGGCAAAAAAGGGTCTCTGGAGAAGAGGGAAAATGCTAGTTTAAAACTGAAACAAGGCAACTTTAAGATGCCTCAGCTGTGATTTAGGATGAGACAAAGAGAGGACATGGCGTTGAAAATGGTTAATGGGGCATGTTTGTTCCACTCTTAGTGGATGTCAAGATAAACCCCACGAGAGAATGACCTTACAACAGATGTGAATAGGCTTGGACTACGTTTGTAGATTGAGTGCATACAGCACATGGAGCGATGATGGGCTTCATCAAGATTTATGATCCCACAATTGGCTAGTTTTCTCCATCTTGTCCTAAACCCTGGATACCAACCACGGTTTATGGCTTAGCATGTGGTGTGGGGTGACCCAACATGTTAGGCAACAAACAATGACTTCCAACTTACAATGCCTCAGCTTCCCAAGGTTATTCCAAAGCCGGAAAAGCCAACCAACCCACCCTGCAGCTTTGCCTGCTTAGGCTGAACCCCAGGAGTTCATACTTGCTGTGGCGCCTGACCTATTTTCTGCCCAGACGCTGCTTATCCAAGCCAAGCCGCCTCCTTCTCTTTGGCACCTCGCCCCAAAGATTCGCCGGACTGGCTGGAAACTCTCGCTGCTGGCGACGTGTGTCGGGGGGCGTCCCGATCGCCTCCTGCAGGGGGAACCGAGTGGCCACAGAGAGTCAATACGGCAGGAGGAGGAGGAGAAGGAGGAGGAGGAGGAGCAGCAACCTGCCGCAGGTGCGGCGACTGCAGTTGTTACCTTTACCTCCGGGAAAGGAGGAGATGGGGGCGGGAGCTAGGTCGGGGGGGCCGGGCTTGCAGGTTGAGAGCCAAGCGGAGGAGAGCTGCGGCGGGAGAAAGAGAGGGAGGCGAGATGCCGCCAAGCCTCCCCACCCCCACCCGAGAAAGGAGGCGATCCGCAGCCGCGAGAGGACGGGATCCCGCTCTGGCTGGGCGCAGCGAATGCGGTTGCTTTCTACGCTCCTCCCACTCGCTCGCTCCTCCGACCCTCGGCGAAGCAGAATCGTCCCCCTCCGGCGAGCTTAATGGGCGCCCCCCCAGATGTTGCGCCCGGTGCGGCCGCCCCCCCTGCACCCCCCACGCTACGCCACTGCATTTTTATATTTTATATATAGTATATTGCATATTTCAAATAGTAAGTAAAAATAATTTATTGGAACTCAAGTAAACATGCATTTGAAAAATCCTTAGTTTGGCCTGAAAATTCCCCATTGCTATTGGTAAACTTAATAGTAACTGATCAAAAATTTCTTTATATAATAATTATGAAGATTATGTCTGTGCAGAACTTTGTATATTTATGTTGCAATTATAACATTCATACTAACATATCCCGTATTTAATTTTTTAAAAAATATCTCAAGGTGGCAAACATCCTTATACTCCTTCCTCCTCCTATTTTTCCCATAACCATGTGGGCTGAATTGGGCTAACAGAGAGAGTGACTGGCCCAAAGTCACCCAGCGGGCTTTCACAACCTAATGCAGGACTAGAACTCACAATCTCCTGTTTACATGCCTGCTGCCTTAACAATCAAACCATCTGTTATACAGTATATCTAAATAGGACAGACACAGATGCATATTCTATTACTGATCATTACCCTAACATTCCCCAAATGTTATTTCCTTCTAATTCCAAATTAAACCTTGCCAAATATTTTGATATGAGGAAGCTTTTAATGATTGTACCCCCTTCATCTGGACTACAACTTTTTCATCACTTTTACCTCCCATTTCCATGTGTCGTGAGACTTTTCCTCTCTAATTTTCTATTATTGCATCTTGCCAATTGGTTATCTTTGTTGTTAATCTACAATGGGCTATTGCAGGGAATAAAATGGCAACTTGTTTACTTCTTTAGTGCTGTTCATTGTGTTCCAGATGTTTAAAAGAGCCAGACACTCAATAGTCATAGTTGTATTCAGGAATTATGCCTGAGCAGGAATCCATGCAAAAAGGGACAGGCCTACACACATGAATATCATGCCCAACGTTCCTATCTTGAACAGCCCCAAAAGATGGCTGCTAAACCTCTGCTGGAACACATATGAGGAAAGAGACCCCATCTTCTCCCTGAGTAACTGATGTCACTGTCACACTGATTTCCCAATTATGAAGGTTTCACCCCCAACATTCTGAATGTATAGGTAGTCCTCAACCTATTACCACAATTGGAACCAGAATTTCTATTGCTAAGTAAGGCAGTTAAATGAGTTACATCCAATTTTATGTCCATTTTTGCCACTGTTGTTAAGTGAATCAATGCAGTTGTTAAATGAATCATATGGTTGTTAAACAAATCCAGCTTCCCCCATTGACTTTGCTTGTCGGAAGCCAGCTGGGAAGCTCACAAATGGTGATCACATGATCCCAGGTATTGCAACCATCATAAATATGTGCCAGTTGTCTAAGCGCCCAAATTTTGATAATTTGACCATGGGAAATGCTGCAATGGTTGTAAGGGCAAAAATTGGCCATAAGTCATTTTTTTCAATGCCTTGTAACTTCAAACAGTCGATAAACAGATGGTTGTAAATTGTGAACCACCTATAGCCATCCTACAACTTAAATCCATTATTTTGTGTCCCTCTACTTACTATGTGGTCACAGAGAGCAGATTTTAATCTGTTGTGACATACTTTATGATAACATATCGCCACAAACTTTTCTTCTTAAGAATAAATCTTCTCAACTATTTGAGTACTTCTTTCTATGACTTTTAATTCCATGGCCATCCTCATTGGTCTTCACTGAACCTGCTTCTTAAAGTATGATGCTCACAACTGAACATAACACTCAAGGTGCGATGCAAAATAAAATTGAATGTTTTATAAGTGATAGTTCTAATGGTGCAGCCTAAAATTGTCTTTTCTCTAGTCACCTTATACAGATCATCCATTTTCAGTTTCTTCAAAATCTTTTTCATGAAAATCATTATCAAGACAGGTATTTCCCCTTAATATATCTGTGCAGTTGATTTTTTTTGCTTGTTTCCTATATGAAGAACTTCACATTTGTTTTTGTGCAGCCTGTGATAGCTTCTTCTACTGTGTCGACTTTTTTTACCCATTGAACTTCTTTGCAAATGTACTTTGAGTGTTTCCATTTGTTTCCCATTCCCATTCCCATGCTTTCCACTGACTTTTTTTTTTTTGTAGAACATAGAATAACAGGGCTGGATGCCCCCTGCTCAGGCAGACCTTATACCACTCCGGACAAATCAGAGGCATACACTGATGTAATATCACAATATAAACTACAAATGAAATCATAACCTCATGTTTTATTGGCTTTTTTAAAAAAAATCATTCGCTCCCTTTGGAAATTCACAGGAGACCTTTATTAAGTCACGTGTGGAAGTTGAATATGTCCTTTCTAAATGCAACACCCGCCTTCTCGTTCCAAGCCCTGCCTTTGCAACGCACGCAGCTCTTTTCCGGAAAACTTGACTTTTGTTGAAATGAATCCTGTTTATCATGCCCTAAGTTTAGTAAAATATTTCATTACAGTATCCTAACCCTGCTTTAAAATCTATTTCTCCTCTTTCTCTTCTTCCTAATATTCTTTCTACTATCTTCCCCATGGATTAACATCAAGTTTTCCTTCATGCAGTTCAAGAATTTCTTTGAAGGACTATACTAAGATGATCTTGTCTTCCAACAAATGTCTGGTAATTATTATTCCCTGTTCCTACTGCTCTTATCATGAAATTGTCCAATTTGTCTCTATGACCTTCTGAAGCCAAATCAAAATGATGGTTCACCATGCCAAAACAATTTGCCAGATAAATTTGCCAAACTAGAGTTTCCTGTTGTCATTTTATGTAGATAATTTTCTTTTTTACTCTATTTGGTAGATTTTCACTTAAAAACCATGACAACTTGAGTTTAGAGGATTCTATTTTATAGTTATTTTTTTCTGAAACATAATTGTTTTGGTTTTAGCTAATTAGTATAATGCAGAATTCAGATTTATATAAAATTGCATATGTTTGATTTCTCTGTTGATATTTTTAAAGTAGTTCCAGCAATGTAATTTATAATATACTTCAGAAGAATGGAGAAAGCTGGTCTATATTTTTATGACTAATTAAGAGTACAGTCCTTAAACCAAACATAGTCTTTCCTGCAGACTATCCTCTGAAGTGAGTCACATATAATGATAGATACAAGTTCTTTTTTCAAGGATTGTTACATGTATTAAAAGCCTGATTTACTTTCTATATCATTCATAGTACATAGTCTAAAACATTAAAATTTTGTGTTCTAATGTTCCAAACATTCTTTAGTGATTTACTTTACTAGATTTACTTTCTAGCAAGCACATTTAGAATTGACCAGTACAAAGTCAATTCTGCTATTGGCTGTTGTTTAACTCCTTCCCCCAAACCCAGAAAAACAGAAATATTTGTGTTTATAAAGTACCTACTGTAACAGATTTGCTGATAGGTAAAGAACATTGCAAACTCCAGAGGTATTTCTAGGAAATAAACATCATAGAATACTGTCAAAAATTCAAAAGTTGAACGCAGAAACCATAATCAGTCATGATGATGTGATAAGGGGAAAACAAAATGATTTTATGAAAATGTCTGTCTGAAGTAAATGCATTTAATTGCATTCAGAATTAGTGTAGCAAGATCAGTTTCCATATGTTCATAGCTCCCAATGTCCTTTTTATTGTTTGATTAAGTCTATAGCAAACAATTCTCTATTTTTATTTGAGAATAAGCGGCAGTATTTACACAGTAATATTTGAACTCTGAGACAGGAGAAGGTCAACATCTGTCTATTTATTAACCTCATCTTTAGTAGCTAGTCCCTACATATAAAGGTAAGTGCAAAGACTATCAAAATACAGCATAGCTGTGAAATGTCATATAAAATACAAAGTGAAGATGTGGACCACCTGTTTTATTTTATTTTTTAATAAGTAGCTTACGTTCAGTTTGTGATGGCTCTCAAATTGCTTTGCATGGTGTATCTAGCTTTCAGTTGCCAAATGACCATCTAGGCTGGGGTGGACAATATCAAAAACAACTACCTGTGTGATTTAGTGGCTAACCTAATTGATTAGGGAAAATCAGTTTCCGGCCTCCACTCTAGAGCTATTGTTTAATGCGTTGTTTCTTTCTGGATCTGAAACTGTCTTTGAGGGGACATAGTCGAAGATAATTTATTAGGCATGGGCACCAGTTCCAATCATATTTCTATACTGAACCCTGGAATCTATTAGCATTTAGAAGGTATAAAATCTATCTTGGTAGAGAGGCATAGGCATCTGGAGGAGGAATAAATGTGATAAAGGAAGAAAAGATATGACAATACAAGTTCTATCTCTTATAGACTTGTGTGTGACATAGTGAAACAAAAAGAAAAGGACTGATCTTGCATTATAAAGTTAAAATGCACCTTTTGGCATTAACAACAACAACACCAACAAGAAGAAGAACAACAACAATAAAAGTTGGAAGGGACCTTGGAGATCATCTAGCCAATCCTGCTCAGGCAGGAAATCCTACACCATTTCAGACAAATGGCTGTCCAGTCTCTTCTTAAAAACTTCCAGTATTGGAGCATTCACAACTTCTGGAGGCAAGCTGTTCCACTGATTAATTGTTTTAACTGTCAGAAAATTTCCCCCTAGTACTAGGTTGCTTCTTATCCTGCTTTCAGGTGCTTTGGAGAATAGCTTGACTCCCCCTTCTTTGTGGCAACCCCTGAGATATTGAAACACTGCTATCATAGAGATAGATTGAAAGGTAAATAAATGTCAGGCTCAAGGCACCAAGTATGATACAATGAGTTGTTCAAGTAATTTTTTATTGCTGTTCGCCCATAGACATAAATCTTGCCAGACTAAAGCACATTCTGTAGAACTACTGGATAAATTCTGTGAAAGGTTTAAGGAAGGATCCCTTCTGGGCCTCTTTCTGAATACCAAGGACTCAAGGCTGATTTGTGTCTTAGCTCCCTGAGAAAGAGCCTCTCCCTCCTCCAACCAAGTGCCAGAATCCACCACAATAAATGTTTAAACCTATTTATTTCTTACTCTTCAATGTACCATACTAATCAAGAACACAATAAGGTGAAATCAGACTGCATTCTCAACATGGGCAAGTATTAAGAAATGTTAATAAGATACTGCTCTGATTCCTTTATCAAAATCTGCACAAAGCACAGGAGACTGAAAAATTTTCTCTGGTAATTGGTTGTTCATGGCTTTCAGTAATAAGAAGTTATCTTTGGCAACAAAATCCTGGTAAAAATTGTATGTAATTTAATGCATATTCCCATGAATGTATAAATAGGTATAGTCCAGTGGTGGGATTCAAATATGTGAACAACCGGTTGTCTGTGTCGATACCACTTCTGGAAGTCCATTCTGGGCCTGGGCAACAAAAAATTAGCTACCAGTTCTGCCAAAGTTGTGCGAACCAGCTGAATCCCACCACTGGTACAGTCTAATGGCTGCAATATCAATTCAGTTACCAAAGTGTAATAAGAAATTGTCCTCAGCAGGCATGTGCTTCCCTCCTTCTCTAACAACCATAATTCTTGGCTCCTTAATCATTTATATTACTAATATGCAGTATGAAAGGGTCTCAGAACAAAGGTGGGATTCATTCTAAGGGCAATATAGGTCAGTGAATTAAAATTCAACTACTTAGTTTCCTATTCCTTGCCTGTAGCCAACTTAGCAGATTCATTTTGATAGGAATTGTATTCATCTATCACTACAGTTCTTTGAAGCAAAGCAACTAGATGTGACATTTGGTTTATCTTTCTCCAAATATTCTAATTCAGAGAACTTTACATGCATCCAACACCAGGAACCCCCCTTAATTCATCATCTGAAGAATGTAATCATGATTTGAGTCATCCCAAATGTGACTTCTATTATCCCACTTACTTGGTCTCTCTCTATATATATAATTTCTGTTCAGTCATGCCCAAGTCTCGAAGACTACCTGGACAAGCACCCACAGTTTTCTTGGCAAGTTTATTTCAAAAGTGGTTTGCCATTCCTTTCTTCCTAGGCCTGAGAGAGAATGATCTACTCAAGGTCACCCAGCTGGCTTTGGCCTAAGAGAGGACTAAAACTCACAGTCTCCCAGTTTTTAGTCTAATGCTTTAACTACTATACCAAAGTGTCTCTCAAACATGCATACATGCATACATATACATTGTTGTTGTTAGATGCAAAGTCGTGTCTGATCGATTGTGACCCCATGGGCAACATTCCTCCAGGCCTTCCTGTCCTCTACCATCTTCTGGAGTCCATTTAACTCACACCTACTGCTTCAGTGACTCCATCCAGCCACCTCATTCTCTGTCGTCCCCTTCTTCTATTGCCCTCAATCTTTCCCAGCATTAGGCTCTTTCCCAGTGAGTCCTTCCTTCTCATTAGGTGGCCAAAGTATTTGAGTTTCAACTTCAGGATCTGGCTTTCTAAAGAGCAGTCAGGGTTGATCTCCTCTAGGACTGACCGGTTTGATCACCTTGCAGTCCAAGGGACTCGCAGGAGTCTTCTCCAGCAGCATAGTTCTCAGTTCTTTGGCACTCAGCCTTTCTTATGGTCCAACTTTCACAGCCATACATTGCAACTAGGAAGACCATAGCCTTGACTATACGCACTTTTGTTGGCAGGGTGATTTCTTTGCTTTATAGTGTGCTGTCTAGATTTGCCATGGCTTTCCTCCCCAGGAGAAAGCGTCTTTTAATTTCTTGGCTGCAGTCCCTATCTGCAGTGATCTTGGAGCCAAGGAAAATAAAATCTGTCACTACCTCCATTTCTTCCCCATCTATTTGCCAGGAATTGAGAGGGCCAGATGCCATGATCTTGTTTTTTTAATGTTAAGTTTCAACCCAACTTTTGCACTCTCCTTCTTTACCCGCAACAAGAGGCTCTTTAGTTCCTCTTCACTTTCTGCCATTAGAGTGGTATCATCTGCATATCTTAGGTTGTTGATTTTTCTCCCAGCAATCTTAATTCCAACTTTTGATTCATCTAGCCCTGCCTTTCTCATGATGTGCTCTGCATATAAGTTAAAAAGGCAGGGCAACAGTATACAGCCTTGCTGGACTCCTTTCCCAATTTTGAACCAATCAGTGGTTCCGTGTCCAGTTCTCACTGTTGCTTCTTGAGCCACATATAGGTTTCTCAAGAGACAAATAAGATGGTCTGGTACTCCCATCTCTTTAAGAACTTGCCACAGTTTGTTGTGATCCACACAATGAAAGGCTTTAGCATAGTCAATGAAGCAGAAGTAAATGTTTTTCTGGAACTACCTAGCTTTCTCCAGCTTGGCAATTTGATCTCTAGTTCCTCTGCCTGTTCGAAATCCTGCCTGTACTTCTGGTAGTTCTCGAGCCACATACTGCTAGAGACTAGCTTGTAGGATTTTAAGCATAACTTTACTAGCATGGGAAATGAGTGCAATGGTGCGATAGTTTGAACATTCTTTGGCACTGCCTTTCTTTGGAATTGGGATGTAAACTGATCTTTTCCAAGCCTTTAGCCACTGTTGAGTTTTCCAAATTTGCTGGCAAATTGAGGGCAGCACTTTTACTGCATCATCTTTTAAGATTTTGAATAGCTCAGCTGGAATACTGTCACCTCCACTAGCTTTGTTGTTGCTCAGCTTTCCTAAGGCCCACTTCACTTCACATTCTAGGATGTCTGGCTCGAGGTCAGTGACCACCTCATCGTGGTTATCAGGGATGCGAAGCTCATTCTTGTATAGTTCTGTGTAATTTTGCCACCTCTTCTTAATCTCTTCTGCCTCTGTTAGGTCCCTGCCATTTTGGTTCTTTATCATGCCCATTTTTGCATGAAACGTTCCCTTCATCTCTCCAATTTTCTTGAAGAGATCTCTGGTCCTCCCTATTCTATTGTTTTCTTCTATTTCTTTGCACTGTTCATTTAAGAAGGCATTCTTATCTCTTCAAGCTATTCTTTGGAATTCTGCATTCAATTGGGTGTATCTTTCTTTTTCTCCCTTGCCTTTCGCTTCCCTCCTTTCCTCAGCTATTTGCAAAGCTTCCGCAGACAGACATTTTGCTTTCTTGCATTTCTTTTTCTTTGGGATGGTTTTGGTTGCTACCTCTTGTACAATGTTGCAAACCTCTGTCCATAGTTCTTCAGGCACTCTGTCTATCAGATCTAATTCCTTAAATCTATTTGTAACCTCTACTGTATATTCATCAGGGATATGATTTAGTTCATATCTGAGTGGCCTAGTGTTTTTCCTTACTTTCTTCAGTTTAAGCCTAAATTTTGCAACAAGAAGCTCATGGTCTGAACCATAGTCAGCTCCTGGTCTTGTTTTTACTGACTGTATAGAACGTCTCCATCTTTGGCTGCAGAACACATAGTCAATCTGATTTCTGTGTTGACCGTCTGGTGATGTCCATGTGTAGAGCCGTCTCTTGGGTTGTTGGAAAAGAGTGTTTGCTATGACCATTGTATTCTCTTGACAAAATTCTATCATCCTGTGCCCTGCTTCATTTTGTACTCCAAGGCCAAACTTGCCTGTTATTCCGGTTATCTTTTGGCTTCCTACTTTAGCATTCCAATCCCCCATGATGATAAGGACATCATTTTTTGGTGTTAGTTCTATAAGGTGCTGTAGGGCTTCATAGAACCGGTCAATTTCATCCTCTTCAGCACCGGTGGTTGGGGCATAGACTTGGACTACTGTGATATTGAATGGTTTGCCTTGGATTCAAATTGAGATCATTCTGTCATTTTGGGGATTGTATCCCACTATTGCTTTTCCTATTCTTTTATTGACTATGAAGGCTATTCCATTTCTTCTGAGGGATTATTGCCCGCAGTAGTATACCTGATGGTCATCTGAATTAAATTCACCCATTCCTGTCCATTTTAGTTCACTGATTCCTAAGATGTCGATGTTCAGTCTTGTCATCTCTTGTTTGACCACGTCCAGCTTTCCTTGATTCATGGATGTTACATTCCAGGTTCCTATGGAGAAAAATCTTTACAGCATCTGACTTTGCTTTCACCACCAGATACAACCACAGCTGAGCGTCCTTTTGGCTTTGGCCCAGTCGCTTCATTCTTTCTGGCGCTACTAGTACTAGCCCTCTGCTCTTCCCCAGTAGCATATTGGATGGCTTCTGACCTGAGAGGCTCATCTTCCAGCGTCATATCTTTTTGCCTTTTGGTGCTGTCCATGGAGTTTTCATAGCAAAGATACTGGAGTGGGCTGCCATTTCCTTCTCCAGTGCATCACGTTTTGTCAGAACTCTCTGCTATGACCTGTCCTACTTGGGTGCCCCTGCACAGCATAGCTCATAGCTTCATTGCATTATGCAAGCCCCTTTACCATGACAAGGCAGTAATCCATGAAGGGGTACATATACATATATAGTACAAAATAATGGAAAGCAATATTCTGTAAATTTATGATTTAAGATAATACTATACAAATAATAAAAAGTAGCGCAACAAAACTATGTCTGTCCTTTCTCTCTTTCAGTTAGTCCATGCTGTGGAATGTAAATCTCAAGTCAAGCTCCATCTCATGTGGTTAATTGATCCATTCATATTGAATTCTATCAGGGTGCCAGGGGTTGTGGGAAGGGTAAACAGGTAAAGATAGAATGTGCATTTACTGTAGATCTAGTCCTGTCTAGTACTTGAAGATCAACCATGGTTGACTAGATGCTGTCTTTATTAATAGTTTATATCAATAATAGTTTATATACCATGAGAACAAATGCAATTGAAATATGGAACAAACTGATGTTAAGTACTATGAACTATTAGTTTACAGAATGGATGATTTCAATTATTTGCTACAATTACCCTAGATTTGAATCTTTAAATTCACCCATTCACAGTCATGTTGCTTCTAATATCATAACATTTTGCAGTGTAATGTGTGTTTAAATTATGAATGTTGAATAAATAATATGCAAAAATAAGGTGTGAAAGTTTGAGGCTAACATTACTTCCTGCAAATACATAATTTTTGATTGCATATGGCAGGAAATGGATTACATAAAAACTTTGGGTCAAATTATATTTGGTAAATGCTCAGATACTTTTATTCTGAAACTTAATAATTAGCAGGGTAAGTAGGAATGGACTTTATGAACTAAATAAAAAGATTATTTAAAAAAACTGTTGCAGAAAACTATCAGTTTAAAATATTAACAATTTGTATTACTTACAGAATACTGTTTGTAATTGATTTCTGGGTGCAATTCAAGATGCAGATTATTTCCTTTAAAGCTCTAAATCACATGGGGCCAGGTTATTTCACTGCCACTCCCTGAGGTTATCAACAAATCCCACCCAATGAGATACAGTTTTTGTGCTCCATAGCTCTTCCCATCTGATGGGATCTTGGAGACAGCTTTATCTGTGGATGCCCCAGCTCTTTGGAACAGTCTGTATCCTGAGATTCAGATGCCCCCACCCTATTGGTTTCCAGAAGGCTATGAAAACCTCCATAGCCTACATAGAAGCATTTTACGATGCCTCTTCAATCCAGGCATTGGACTGTGGAAGTGAAAAATGTAAATGTAGAGTCAGTGATACGTTGAAGCACTCTGATGAGATATACTATATTGTTATGGGGGTTGGGGGTTATATTTAATCTGATTTTATGGAAGGTTCTTGTGAACCACCCAGTATTGTCATAAATAAGAAATAATTTTAATTAATAAATAAGAAAAGAAAGGGCAAGAAAAAAAGACAGGATACCCCAGTAGAATGAGCTAACTAAAGAAACATTGCAGGATTGTTCCCCTAACCAGAAAAATTCTAAGTGATCCAAACCAGTGCAAAAGATGGGTACTTTTGCTACAGACTTGAAATATCTGGTGATCTTAAGCAGTGATTTAAACAGGGTATTCAAAATTTTGCAGTCTGGTTCAGATTTTATAAAATTAACCATCAAAAATGGGATTGTCCTGCTAACTCTTTATAGGCTGAATTATTTCCAAAATCGTCTGACAATGTTTCCATCCCAAGTATTATTTTCTCTCTAAACAGTTTAATTTAGAAAGGAACCTATTGTATTTTGTTGTATTAAAGATGACTGTTTTGATGATTAAATGCGTTACTTGTAGAAATTGCTAGCATTTTCTATTTGCCAGATTATTTTATTAATTGTGAATATGACCCAACAGAGTTTAAACAGTTTACTAAGCTGCTATGAATATCACTTTATCTACAAGCTACATAATTGCAAACAGTCCATCTGTTATTTGTGTCGATTTATTATAGAATAACTAATGAACATAGTGTTCTCAGACAACAATCCTAAAGTTGCTAGTAATGTCTCACTACATGTGATGGGACATAGTTTTGAGTTCTGGACTGCACAGAATTCAGTTCATACTTGCAGAAATCACTGTGTGCTCACACTCCTGAATCTGAGAAATAAAATGAAAAAGAGCTGATACTAGGAAGATAACCTCCTCGATGCAAGACACAATTCTGTGTTATATTATAATAAGTCTTTGCAGACTATTTAAATAAAATTATAATATGTTGGCAATTTATCAAGAAGACACATTACTTAATAGCTGTAATGATTCCATGACAATAAAGGAAGAGATAATGTTTTCTAGAAACAGAATGATATTCTATGGAAGAAGAAGTAACAATGGTTCTTAATCTAGGTTTTGGGAGGTGGGGTGAAGAAATTATCCCTATTGGCAATGAAAAGCATCAGGAATATTAAAAGGGAAACCTAGCTTTGCTCAGATTTTGAGTAAGCTAATGCAGAGCCAAAAATAAATAAACAAGCCTTTCCTATAAGACAGATCAAGGGATGATTCTGAAATGAGACAAAGCTTCCTCGTAGAATTACTTTGACCATGCTGAATGGATTACAAAGTATTTCTACTTGGATCCCATTGAATCAAAGTAAAGATTTAAACAAGACATACTACTTTCAATGGTAATAATATTTACCAAGTTAGTTTACCTAATCAATTGCTTTTTAAAAAAAAATGATGCCAGGAGATGCAACAACCTCCTTGTATTTGTTGCCCTGTGATATTCTTTGTTTGATATATTTAATACTGCAAGTAAGAGGCCAAGCTTATGAATCTCACTGGGATTCACTTCTGAGGAGAAATGTTTAAAATCTGTTTATATTATTTGTACACAATACAATTGGCTTGTGAATGAAGACTGGCTTAACTAGCTATCTCACCAGCTGCAAAGTACACAATGACATTAATTCATTACTTTGCTTTAAAAAACCAACAGACTCAAAATAATGTAGCATTTGTATCTCTGGGTGGGTCTACATGGTGTTATGAACTATAGTGTAATTTGTTTGGTTTTGTCTTTGGTTTTGTGTATTTTATAAACAATGGTTTACAGCTTAGCAAAATTAAGCTATAGAGGTGAAGTAAAGAATTAACAAAATAAAATGCTTTGTTCTCTCTGACTGACTAAAACTTTTATATAAATTACATTTGAAATATTAGACAGGATTCTAATTAAATAATACTTCTGGATATCCTTCTTATGTTCACATTCTGAACTTTATAATAAGGTCTTCTGTCAGACAGAATACACAATTACAAATGTTTTTCTGGATTAAGAAAACCTCACATATGCATAGTACTGGCCAATGGATCAGAGTAATATTTCATTATTATAAACAATAAAACAGCACACGTTTTTCTGGTATACATGTTCCTTTTACTGTTACAATACTCCACAACTTTGTACAGGCAAGGGAGCATAATAAGAAATATACCAACTCTGAGGGGATAGAGCAGGGGTAGGCAACCTTGGCTCTTTTATGACTTGTGGACTTCAATGCTCAGAATTCCTGAACCAGCCATGCTGACTCAGGAATTCTGGGAGTTGAAGTCCACAAGTCAGTATCATGTCTTCTCAGAATTATGTGGTACAATTCTTCCTGTGCTCCAGGAAATATCAGGATCTCTTACCACAGCCTCTGAAACATGGAGGCTATTTCAGTGACTCCATATGCTTCTAAGATATTTGCATTCCTCCTTGGAAGGATCCCTATCAACAAGATATACATAATAAACACAAGAGGAAATATGCCCCCCCCCAGACAATCATCTAATTTGACTGAATGTTGGACTTGCTTTCTGTAAGATATGAAGCCGTCATAACAGTATTTTTCTAAACATATTTATATAATTATTTTAGCTCAGTGTTTACTTTTTAGGTAGTACTTAAGATTCCTGCCTTTTACATATAAGTGTGTTAGTATAATTACATTCAATGGAATTTTTCTTCATAAAAGTTTCAATAAACTAATTTTGAAGATAATTTACACATAGCCATTTCTACAACAGTTTGTACATGCAAACTTAATATAGTTCATTCTTTAAATCTCTGTGTCTACTCTCCTCCTTTTCTGCAGAAAGCAAAAGAAAGGTAATTGTTTGAGTTCAAAAACTGACACGTTTTCTCTTGCAAAATGATGCCATTATGGACATCAACAAATGATTAAGAATTACAGGTTTACATAGAAATCCAGGCATCCATCAATCTTGTCTCAATAATTTGAATAAAACAGGGTATATGAAAAGTGAATATTTATAAAATACTACATTACTGAGTGCATTATGCAGTAAATGAATATATTATATAAGTTGAAGACAACAGAGTATGTTGGGCATGCATAAAAACTATATATTTAGGAAGAGTGCTATTTAACAATATATTTTTTAAATCTTAAAAAGGCAAAAAAAACCTGATGTATTCTTTAACATCCTCCAGCATCTGCAAGCAGGGGGCTCTAAGAGCAGTTGCAGGATTGCAAATGAAGAGCTATCCTTTTGTACATGCTTTCGATATCAACAATGGTTAAAAAACAAAGCAGAACTTTGCACTGTCACAACTGCCATACTGCTTTGCCACCAACATGGATGCTGCTGGATGTAAAAAAATAATCAATTATTTTATATGATCCTGACACAGACCTCATTTAATTTAATTTCTACATTTCTACATTCATGCTATTATACTGTTCAAACTGAAATTGTGCACACATCATTTTATGTTTATCTGCACAGTTGTAACTATCTGATAGCCAGCTTCTACACTCACTTGAACAGTTCTTCATCTGAGTGATTCCTTCTTCTGACTGCTAAATTTACCTTCCAATGTTTTATTTATTTATTTATTTATTTATTTAATTGGATTTGTATACCGCCCTATTCCCGTAGGACTCAGGGCGGTTTACAGGGCAGTTAAAACCATGAATACAAAAAATTAAAAACAAATAAAACAATTAAATTAAATTCAAGCCCCAAGAGTAAATCTAAAACCCAGTTAAATTAACAACCCCACAGTCTGGACCAAACAGATCGAAGAGCCAAGTTTTCAGGTCCCGGCGAAATGAGCGAAGGTCGGGGGCAGTCCTAAGTTCTGTGGGTAGTTGGTTCCATAGGGCAGGCGCACCCACAGAGAACGCCCTTCCCCTGGGAATAACCCGCCAGCATTCATTAACCAGCGGTACCCTGAGAAGGCCCTCCCTGTGGGGGCGCACAGGTGTTCCCTTAGATAGTCCGGACCCAAGCCATTTAGGGCTTTATAGGTCATTACCAGCACCTTGAATCTCACCCGGAGGGCAACCGGAAGCCACATGTTTTTTTCCAGGCATGGAACAAAGCACAGGCATGTCAAGAGTTTTGATACAACCTCATACCTTTGTTTTGTTTTTGGAATCAAGTGGATAGTTATGCTTGGTGTAGACTAGCTGAGATGGTGTGGGAATTGCATGTTAAATAAATGGGTAGTGAGGAGACTGTTCTCAATTGCATGCCTACCAGTCTAACTAATAAATTAGTGGCCTTTTAAAAAAATACTTTCATTGGGAAAGTTAAAGTTTATCTGGATGGCAGGTTGTAGTTGATTCTCTGTATTGTACTTCTAATTGGCAGGCATAGCCTTATCTATAAAAGAAAGCAAGAAAAGTTTGTGAATGATGTTAGAATTGTGAACACAAAAGCTAATCATGGCTACTAGTGCTGGTGAGAATTTAAGTGTGAACATTTGCTGTCACAATGTTGACCTTTTAGAACACATTTAAAGTACAAAATCTCTATATTGGTTTGTTGAACTTCTTTGGAAGATTTTTTCCCCTTTTTTAGGATTTACCATATAATGTTGATTTCAGTATGCTGTGATCTGCTTTCTACATTACTTAATGGTTTTGATAATTTTTTTCACTTCATCTTAATTATAAATAATTAAATAAAATAATTTTAGCAATTTCTGGTTGGACATACTAATGTTTTAAAATTGACCATAATTTTATTTCTAATTTTCAATTTATTTATTTTTTTCAAAGGTAGTGGTGATAAAAATACCTTTCCTTGCTTATCAGAATCTAACAAAAGAAGCCAGACCTCTGAAAATCCTAGTGCACTGATCCATATCTCAATCCATTTCACCAAAGTTATAAAGTAAGTATATCCAAAAACTTTTAAAATACAAAATGTAAATGTAATTGGAAATTTATAAATAAATATAATGTACAAATATGATTTGTACAACTTCCAAATTTGACCTGGCAGCAGAACCTATTAATAAACATAAAGAAATTTGAATGAAATAGTTCATTGCTCAAAAGGCTTTTATAATCTTCATTCCATCTCCAAAATAGAAAACATGAAAATAATTCTTGAAAACCTGATTCCCATGAGGGAAACTACTTTTAATCAAGACAAGGGTACACAACATGTAAAATAGGGCTGTATACTCTCAAATACAAAGCTGTTATCTAATTGATTTAGTCTAGTTGATGCAAACCAATTGTTACCTTTTTTTTTAACAATGCCATCTGATCATACAGGGGTATGTCCAGATCCACTGTACTTCCAGTGATCGGCTGCCTGGTTATTTCTGGGCAGTCATCACCATACACAGAGGATGTTATAGGTCCTGGCAAGCCCAGGTGTCTGCAAAGTCCGGGACAGCCAATAATACTGCTTTTTTCCTCCTCATCCTGAAGATCTCATCCAGCAGCTATAACTGGACAATTCTGTACTGTAGTCTTTCTTATGGTGGGGCATGGTGGCTGCTCCCTCTGTTTCTCCTTTAGCTTTTTTTCTAATCTAGTTCTCCATAGTTCTCCAGATGATGGAGCCACCTTCTCAGCTCACACTTGCATTGTGTCTCTAAATAACCAAGCCTTATGACTATAGAAAGTCCAGAAACTATTGCTTTTGCCACTACCATCTTCATTCCTGAAACCACAGCTCTTCCTATCACTCACTTTGGCTACTAGTTTTCCCTAATTTAGTTAATACTTATACCCAAACCCTTTTTTATTACACAAACACACAGAGAGAGAGCTCATGTCTGTTGAATTGTTACACTTCTGTTTTGAAAATCGGCAACACATATTTCCTGCTTTCTTGAGTGACCCTATAAAACTATAGGCCTGAAATCTATTTACACGGGAGCTAAGAATGAAAAACAATTCAATGGCTCATCATCATCATCATCAATCATCATCATCATCATCATCATCACAGGATTAAGACAAAACAAAAACAAAAACACCTCTATCCCGTCCCTCAACAGCTCCATAAGTTTTTTTTAAAAAATATTCATTGCTGCTGTTTTGAATGAATGAAGATTAAACTGAAAAACAAAAACATGGAAATAAGGGTGAATGGATTTAGTAGAAGGGAATTATGGTTGGATGGAAGCAATAAAGCTGATGAAGAACAAAAGGCAAAGGATGAAGCAGTCCATGAAAGTGTGGGGAAGCAAAGCTGTCTTGCAATGTTAAACAAGTGTGCAGAAATACAAGCGACAGTGTTGGTGTAATTTTATTTTCTTTTATTTACTATTTGCCACTCAGTTTCTGCATTCTGTAAAACATGGCTTATTCCAAAATGGAATTTGGGTGTGTGTGTGAATATGTAATATAGGCACAGTATTTAGAGCAAAGAGAAAGAAAACAAGTTTTATTAGGCTTCTAAACAATATTGAACATAACGATTAGTAGCATTGAGTGGATAAGGAGCACTTACTTTACCAAAGTTTATTGTTGCTCAATTTTTTATTTTGTACTTAAGATGTAATAAACTGACAATTTTATAACTTGCTGGCTATTTGGAGAAAATAAGTACAGTGAAATTTAGTTTTGCAAGGCATTGGAGGAATTCTAGTATACAAATGTATGGAACTTATTTCTATGAAGTTGATTTTGTTCTATTTATACAAATACCATTTAGCTAAATGGGTCAACCTACCATATATGATGCAAGTCTTCTTTTTAAAAAAATATGATCCTGAATTATAAAGTTTATTTTATGAGCCATAATTTTTGAGATTTGATGAATCACTGTGCTTTTTATGTAGAACAGAAGAAATATCACAAACCATAATTACTTTTTTAAAAAAATTGTAATTGGAATACTTTAAATAAATAGACATTAGCTCATAGTGTCCGTAGTCTTTATAAACCTATGACTATTGTCTGGTCCTAAGTGAGACTTTTGGAAGAAACATTTATTTTGCTAAGAAAACACTTCCTATATTCTGTATCAGAGAGAGAGGGAACTAGAATATGTTGGAAGAAAAATACATATAATTTTCTTTTTCAGATACTGTACATTTCCTGCTTAATTTTATAAAGTCAAGCCTAAATACCAAGTAAGTTTGATGCACCTTGCTCCAAATAAGTGACACGAGCTATACATTTTATTAAAAAAAAACTTTTGTAAATTAAAACTGAAGATTGCAAATAATAACAGAAAACAAAATAAATGTTAGGCAACAATGCTACAAAGAATAAACTCCAGTGACCATGAGGGGTTCTTGGTGCTCTCTGAGCTTGGTTGTTTTCTTGCAGACATGTCATCACCCAAACTAGATGACATCAACTAGGGACCATATGAAGTCACCCTGTTCACATAGAAGGGAAGATCCTCCAACATTTGTCACCTTCCTGCAATTCCAAAAGTTATGCTTCTCACTTCCATACAGTGAACCAAAACAGGTCTTAGATAATTAAGGTGTTGGTGTTTTATTAGAGGTCTATTAGTGTGAACATGTGTTTATATGGAGGTAAATCTGTGTCCTGGTTGATAAAGAAAAATGCTGGTATGATACATTGTTTTAATCATCTGTAAAACCAATAGAACTCCACAATAATCTGAGCTATTTTTCTCTGATTGGGATTGTTTGATGGTATGCAAGAAGCAGATAACCAGCTGAGTTCCAGCAGTTAAATTACAATCATTTATTTGGCTTTATCCAAGGGCGTTACCATATTGTCACAGCTTCTCCTTCTTAATTCCTTAAAAGCTATTTAATTTTTTATTTTGTGCCCACCATAGACTTCTATAATATGTATATAAACCATACAATAAAAAGCCCACAGAATACTAAATTAAAAAAAACCATGAAAACACAATAAAACACTCATAATAAAGCGATTAAACGAAGATAAGCACTCAGCAATTAACATATACTGTAACCAATTACAGAACCAATAAAATAGATGCCAATATGTCCCACCCAAAACACTTTCTAGAATTCTGTTTTTAAATAATAATTCTGTTTTTAAATAATAATTCTGTTTTTAAATAATAATTCTGTTTTTAAATAATAATTCTGTTTTTAAATAATAATTCTGTTTTTAAAACATGAGGAAAGTCAGAAATATATATTTTACTGTTTGGATGAAGAGACATCCAGTTGACTAGGGTAGAAGCTAATTGTATAAATTGATAATTTAAACAACTGCAATGAAATGACTAGTATAACTGACATTGCAAGGCACTTAAAAGAAATTTCCAACTTTATACTACTGCAGGGCAGGCTGCCATAGGAAAAAAATCCAAAGGAAGTCTCCAGAGTGCCTTAGGATTTAATAAGGATAAGCTTTGAATCCCTGAATCAAAAACTCATTCCTTCATAGACACATCTCTGGAATGAGAGAAATATGTGTATTAAAATCAGCCTTAAGAAATTGAGAACATGCTGTTGATAGGAATTTATCCTCAAACCAAATCTTATAAAGCAAGCTGTATCTTCTAATCTTCCACAGTTCTTTTAGTGTTTTGGCTTAATAGTTTCTGCCAAGTGCATTTGTATCCAATCAAAATTCTGATCTTTAACCAAAAGCAACACTCAATTTGTCTCTGCCAAAAACAGGAGACTGCTCTTTTTGGATTTCCTGCATGTAAATCCCACCAACTTCCCTCAGAAGCAGACATTGCTGTGCTGTGCTTGATAAATAATTACAAGGGTGTGTTAAAACACCCACCTCCAATTTAGTGCCCTCCAGATATGTTGGACTGAAACTCTTATCAATTGTCAACTGATGGCTTAAGAATTATGGGAGCCAAACTCCAACCCAACCTTGAGGACAAAGGGTGTGAAAGGCAGCAGAGGAAATTGACAGACACAGAAAAATTAATTAGGAAATAAAACTGTCTGAAAGTAGGCACTGTGGCAAAATTAGGATGGTTTAACAGTTCTTAAAAGCCTAACACTTTTTTAAAAAAACCTCCATTGTGTGAAAATATTAGTCTAAGTGAAGGATTTAGATTTTTTACTAGAACAATGAAGTATTTTAAGAATGTGCTTGTATGAGTATCCATTTTTCCTGTCCATTTTTCCTGGATTCCTTTGCTGCAATCCAGGTTAGAACTAGCCCTACTTTACGTTATTAAATGGCTGTAAAGGTACTTTGTGGGAAAATACATGTTTTAGAAATTATTGAAACCAGCGGAAAAAGAAATATATTCAAGTACATTATAAATAAAGGAATATTTGTGATGTGCACTCCTGTTTCAACCACAATATGAAGGGAAATACTTATGGGAAACTCAAGGGTGCTTATTCAACAGGTTGGTTTTAATTATGGTATAATAAGGACAAGAATTTGTCTGTTTGGTTTCAACTATCAGTATTCTGTCATAATTTCTGATGTATCATAGCTTAAAGGTAAAGGTTCCCCCGCACATGCGTGCTAGTCATTTCCGACTCTAGGGGCCGGTGCTCATTTCCGTTTCAAAGCCGAAGAGCCAGCACTTGTCCAAGGACGTCTCCGTGGTCATGTGGCCGGCATGACTAGACGCCAAAGGCGCACGGAACGCTGTTACCTTCCCACCGTAGTGGTCCCTATTTTTCTACTTGCATTTTACGTGCTTTCGAACTGCTAGGTTGGCAGAAGCTGGGACGAGTAACAGGCGCTCACTCTGTTACGCGGCACTCTGGATATGACCCGCCAAACTGCCGACCTTCTGATCGACAAGCTCAGCATCCCAACCCATTGAGCCACCACGTCCCTGCTAAAGTTGGTTTAGAAACCTCAATTAATATAGAGGGTCATGTCAACCTGAAATCACAGTGAATGTAATGAGTCTCTTAAAGAATATTTAATTATAAATGGCTGGTTTACACAAATTTTTCTGTTGCCTGGATTTCTACTTGAGTAAAATCTCATGATGTAGGATAGAAGATTTGTTTCAGGCTAATATTCATCAGATTTAAATTTGAAAAAAAGAGGTTTGAAATGTCCAGTCTGCAGAATAATCCTTGAATTTATGTCAAATTTCTAAGCTTAATTTATTTCTTAACCCCAAGATTCTGTTTGACTCAAAAGTCAAGAGGAATTTGAATTAAGCCTAATAATGTGTTGTAACATGAATTTTGGACTAAAAAGGCAGTAATAGTTGTGCCTGCCTAGATGGGCGGTAGACACAAATTCCACTTTCCCTCTCCTACAAACAGCAATGTTCTCCCTTGAGCTTCCCCATGAACTTAGAGGTGACAGTTTCAAGAAAAGAGCTCAAAGTTTACTTAAGCAGTTTCTTTCATTCCTCACTTTGAGAAATGTTGCTAAATAAGTAATGGCCAAGAAAAAGTCCTGGCTAAGAGCCTGAGTAATGATGCCTAAGTATGCATCATGGGTAGTGAACAAAGTTCACAGTTTGCAGTGAAAGGTCATCAGGCATTCATACATTCTTAACATCCTTCTTCAATCAAGAGAAATGCATCAGACTTGGTGCCTGATATATCTATTCCAAAGCTCATGAAGAATAGGAGGATAAAGCAGATGACAGCAGTATTAAGTCTTTTTATATAGTCTGTATCATGGCAGCCAGTCAAACAATTATATTGAAAGAAACACCAAGGGACCATTCATTTTTATTACAGTACTTTATTCAGTCATTTGAAGGGCACTTTGGTTAAAAATGCTACCCTTCTTTCTAGCAACCTTTTAAAATGTTTAAACTAACACATGCATTTAGCATGCAGGCATAGTGGCAATGCTGCTGTGATTTAAATGAGTTTAAAAGGCAAAAGTACAGATTTTCAGAGAAAGTTTATCAGACTGGCAAGCAGGATTTCCCAAATGATAGAATAGGGCAGGAGGAACAAATTAAATGGAATATAAGACCTGTAATCTTCCTTGGCTAAGAAACAGAGATAAGCACCATCCCCTAGAGTCGGACACAAGTGGACATGAGAAACCTTTAGCTTTAACCTGAAGGCGAAGTGCTGAACTTTCTTAGATATACCAAATCTGGACTGCAAAAATCTAGACTATTAGGCAGTAACATAAAAATACAGAAATTGTAACCATTTGTAATCCTAATTTGGTAGTCCTAGTTTCCCAGTAAGTATGGTTAATAGTAAGGAAATGGATTCTTAATATGTTTACATACTGTATTGGAGAAAGATATTTCTCTTTGCATACTACTTGAGTCCCTGCTACTATCCATGGCAATCCCACTGTTGATGCTCACTAGCATTAATAATGCCTGCCCAGGTTTAATTTTACTTTTTTACTATTATGTTCATTGAAGGACCAGCCTTAAACATAATAGGTCAGTGATGATGAACCTTTTAGAGACCGAATGCCCAAACTGCAACCCAAAACCCACTTATGTATCGTCGGGTGCCGGGTGGGCATGGCCCATTGGGTGGGCGTGGCCCATCGAGTGGGCATGACTGCGGTGGTGATTGCAGATTGGGTGGGACTAAAAATTTCAATCAATCAATTCCAACTTTGCGAGACCTTTTTTTTCCCCATGAGAAGTTGAAATTGATTGATTGATTGAACCTCTTTTTTTTTGCACATGGCGGCAGAGGCCTAAAGCGAAAAGGTTTTATAAAACCCAGCTGAAGGCCTAGGACTAGGGGGATGGTGTGCGTGCCCGCAGAGAGGGCTCTGCGTGCCACCTGTGGCACGCGTGCCATAGGTTCACCACCACAGTAATAGGTACTTCCAATAATGCCTATGGATGTCCATCTTGGAAAATGAAATGGTGGGAAGCTGCAACCTTATTTGGAAGTATGTCTAACTGTCAGAAAAAAGACAGCTGAAGACAGCTTCCTAGGAATCTAGAGAAGTTAATAGTGAGGAATCTTACTACTTTTTCTTTTGATAAAAGCAGCATTATACGATTGGCCATATGTATCATGTTAACACATGGAGTACACCACCTGGAATACTGCACCCAGTTCTGATCACTACGATACAGAAAAGATGTTGCTACTCTAAACTGTACAATGAACAGTTGCAGGAATTAAGGATGCCTAGTCTAATGAAGAAAAGGACAATGGATGACATGGTAGCAGTCTTCCAATAGATGAGGAGCTGTCACTAGGAAGAGGAGGTCAACCTATTTTTCAAAACACCTAAAGGTGGGACAAGCAGTAACGTATGGAAGATTTTCAAAGAGAGACCCAACATAAGATTAGGGAGAAATTTTCTGACAGTGAGAACAATTAATCAATGGAATGGCTTGCTTCCAGAAGTTGGAGGGTGCTCCATCACTGGAGATTCTTAAGAAGAAATTGGACAGCCATTTTTTTTGCAATGGTATAGAGTCTCCTGCTCAAGCAAAGGGTTGGACTTGAAGACCTCCAAGGTTCCTTCCAACTCTGTTATTCTGTTAATGTGCACGAAAATGGTAATAATATCCTCAAATTTGCCCATAGGCAGTGCTTTTTTTGTAAAAGAAAAAGGTGCCGGAACTCACACATGTCATACAACCCACCTTGCCTACCCTACAAGGTTCCATCCAAAAAAGGTGCCGGAACTCAGTTCTGAGCGTTCTATGAGAAAAAAAGCCCTGCCCATAGGTACAAAAAAAAAATTGAGGAACTCAAGCTTCTAACAGGACCAATGCAGATGGGAAACATGCAGGGACTTAAAATAAGAGTGAAGCATTTTTTTCCTGTTACACTGTCCCCTGGGCAGCCTGGTCTGTGCTTATGGAAAGACTGTAAGTCTGAATTGACTAAGTACAGGAGGGCTGTTACATTCAATTTATTTTAAGTAGCACAATTGTTTAACTACAAGGTCATAAAAATGTCTTGAGATGTTTCTAAAACAGTATACTGGGATGTGATCAGCTGTAAACTTGACGTCTGTTTGGAGCATTAACAAAGATAATTCCCATGCCAAAAAGATGAGGTAATGACGGCTCTGCTCAATAGTCATTGCTTTAAAAAATGGTCCTGTGAATTTGCCCTCAGGGTCCTTCCCGCATTACACAATCCTTTAAAGAAAAGAATTATTTTTCTTAAAAAAAGAAAAGAAGCAACACGGTGTATAGTATTCACATTATGTTTTCAGTGTAGCAATCTTGTAATGTCTAATGTAACCAAGGGAGACTCAAACAATTATTTATTTGACTTAAGTTAGGGTCTTCCAGATGTTTTTGAGCATCAATTCCCAGAATTCTCGGCCATCATGGGAATTGGATGAAGACATCTGGAGGGTACTAGGGCTGAGCAAGGCAGCTCTATGACCATATTATAGAAGTCATTTCAAGCAATGTCTATGTGAAATTGAGTGGACCACAGCTACCATCTAGTGATCAGATTTCTGAAATTCAGTAAGGAGAACACCTGCCAGCAGTATACTCCACCTATTGGTGCAGTAGTTTCATAACAAGGAAATCATCCTGTAGTGCTAGGCTGCATTAACAGAGGGATAGAATCAAGATCACATGAAGTACTAATACCACTTTACAATGCTTTGGTAAGGCCACACCTGGAATACTGCATCCAGTTTTGGTCACCACGATGTAAAAAAGATGTTGAGACTCTAGAAAGAGTACAGAGAAAAGCAACAAAGATGATTGGGGGACTGGAGGCTAAAACATATAGGGAACGGTTGCTGGAATTGGGTATGTGTAGTTTAATGAAGAGAAGGGTGAGGGGTGACATGATAGCAGTGTTCCAATATCTCAGGGGCTGCCACAAAGAAGAGGGAGTCAAGCTATTCTCCAAAGCACCTGAAGGCAGGACACTGGAAGTTTTTAAGAAGAGACTGGACAGCCATTTGTCTGAAATGGTATAGGGTTTCCTGCCTGAGCAAGGGGTTGGACTAGATGACCTCCAAGGTCCCTTCCAACTTCTTCTTCTTCTTCATATTATTATTATTATTATTATTATTATTATTATTATTATTATTATTATTATTATTATTATTATTATTATTACCAACCTTTGTGTTCCTGTTTTCTGTGTTTCATTCCTTTCCATTGTAATGTTACCAAGACTGTTATGGCAGGAACTTCAACTTCAATCCATGCAGATGGTCTATTTTCAGTTCTATCTCTTCACATTTATGCTCAGCATCAGTACTTTATTTCAGTTGAAAATTAGGACACTGACATTGTGCACTTCTGTCCCTATTGCCTTTGGAGTTTAATATGTGTTCATGAACCATTCAACATCCTGGTGTTTGTGTTTGCTTTGCTTAGAAAGGATTTTTCTTCACACACTCTCCTCTTTATACTACCTGTTTGACAAAAAAATCTGTGCAACCTCAGAAGTCCTAGAAGTAAGAAGTATGGACGGGACAGTTACTCATAAGCTTAGAAGTCACACAGTTTTGATTGTGATCAAATATATGTAACTATTAAGGACTTCAATCAATCCACCACAGAATGAAAGCTTCATTACTGAATGTTATGGATCATCATCCACCATGCTAGTCATGTCCATGTTCATAGATACTTTTTAAAAAAAAAAAAAAAAACTTCCCTGGCTAGGACTAAAAAGAATGACAGGCCCAAAGTAATCCAGCCAGTTTTTTGTGCTCAAGGGAGGACTAAATTTAGATTTAGACTCAGAACAATTTTAAACAGGAGAAAACAATAGTATGACATGGAGAACAATAAACTGGCAAACTATTTAAATGTCTGTAGAAAAATATTTATGCATTCATGTCTGTCTGGAAGTCAGCTGGGCATATCTCTAAAAGGGGCACTTTCAGCCAGGTCTCTGTAATTCATGGCAGGTCAACTTTCTCATCCATGATGAAGTTACATTCCATGTGTGCAGCGTTCTACTCATCTCCAGATATATCTTCCCATACCTGTCACAACTGGGATGATCTAGTTCTCAAAACCTTGGCCATTTTTTTACAAATAACTCAAAGTAGTAAACATAGCTAATGCTCTTTCTTCCTATTTCCCCCAAAATCACAACCCTGTGAGGTGTATGGGGCTGAGAGTGGCTGGCCCAAATTCACCCAACCAGCATTGCATTCACATCTGTTTATTGCATCTTGAGGAACCCATTCATCCCTTTTATTCTGTGATTTAATAAAAAAATTGGCATCCTTTCCATTACTCAAAAGATTCAAATGAAAATGTCTGCAGATATTCTCTGTCATTCAGGCCATGGTTGTCCCTAAGGTGCTTTTTCAAGAGGCAACTGGACTTTTTTGTTTTTCTTTGAAGACTTCTCATCCAAGAAGCTTCTTCAACTCTGACTGGATGGTGGGGATTGGAAGGATTTATATTCCTTGCAGACATCTGGTCATTTGCATTCTTTTAGAGCAGGCATGTCAAACTCGCGATGTCACATGACGTTCCATAACATATTGCGACTTTATCCCCATTACCAGCAATGGGATGGGTTCCGTTTCTGCATGATTGCATCCAGCCCACAGGCCAGCAGTTTGACATGCCTGTTTTAGAGAGTCATTGAAGCCCCTTTGAGGTTTATCTGTGTCCTCAGGGTCACCTGAGCAGTGCAAATGTTTGTGGAGCCTTCTTGAAACTGCTGAAAGGACTGTGTTGTAGACTGGAGATTGATGATGTTGTATCCCTCCCCCTCTGTTGAGAGAGGGCTGCTCAGTTGTGACATAGATGGCCTCTTTGACCCCCTCATTCAAACCAGTCCAAAATGTGGACTTTGCAGTCTTTGAAAGAGTGGCATTTATATTTTAAATGCAGATGGACTGCTGAATCTTGTCCTGATGGGTTTGTTCTCCTATGTTGTGCCTTGTGTTTATGAAGTGGTTGTTTTGTTTCCCCAATGTTGAGATACCGTATTTTCCGGCGTATAAGACGACTTTTTAACCCATGAAAATCTTCCCAAAAGTTGGGGGGTCATCTTATACGCCGGGTCGTCTTATACGCTGGGAAAAAAAAACAAATCAGTCGAGCGTCCCCATTCTTGCAAAGCCGGGCCACCCCACGCAACCGAGCTATCTCCGGCACAGCTCCGGGACACGGCTGGGCGGGAGCGTCGGGCGGCTCTCCCCACACGAAGGCGGCGCTGCCCGTCGGCTCTTGGCCCAAGGGGAGAGCCTTGCGCCCGCCGGACTCACCTGTCACCAGCACCGCTCTCCCCCTGCGGGGATGCGCTTCCGCCAGGTGGTGCTGGCCGAGACGAGCCAGCAGGCAGCCGCCATGAGCGTGGCACTGAGGGGCAGTGGCAGGATGGCCTGGCCCAGCACCTGCAGGACGGCCAGCAGCCCCACACGCAGCAGCAGCCACCGGCTCAGCAACAGGTCTGAGTGCAGGAGCCGCACTGCCAGGCTGCCCAGGAAAAGCAGCCACAGCGAGAGGCTGCATGCCCAGTCCAGCTCCATGAGGGGCAGGGCGGGAAGCTGGCCGGGAAGAGGGACTGGGAGCCCGGGCCAAGCGCGCCTCGGCCGACAGTGAGAGGGAAGCGGCACATGAGTTCTAAAAAAGAGGCTTCGGGCAGAGCTGCCCTGCCCTGCGCCCAATGGGAGAAGTTCAATGCCTGGGGGAGAAGCAGGAGGGGCGCCGGCCATGGCGGGGTGGGAAACGCTGCGCCTCGGGGGCCGGCAGAAGCGTGGGAGCAGCGCGAGGGCCGGCGGGGCCAGTTGGGCCTTCGCCTCCTCTGCAACGGACAGGGAGGGCAGGGCATGTAAGTATTTTCCGGTGTATAAGACGAAAAACCTTGAAAATCTTCTTAAAAGTCGGGGGTCGTCTTATACGCCGGGTCGTCTTATACGCCGGAAAATACGGTATTCTTGCTTCTTCCATATCACCTGATTTTTTTTGTAACAGAGTTCCTGATTTTAAAAACAAAAACAAAAAATAAAGCATTATTTTTGATCACATTGGTGTCCCCAACAGAGGGAATATCTAGCTTTGGTGTTTGGTCCTTTCTGATGTTCATAATGGCTCTGCCAATATGAGATCAGTAGAAATATTTACTACATCTTATGTTTCCTTTTTCTCATCATATATAATTATATTTGGATTAATCATAAACCTGACAAAATGGATTACATCTTGTAACAAAACTGTTGTTTAAAAAGATTAGCACTATGCTTGAAAAAGGCAATTTACAAGATTATATGTCACAGAACATAATCAAATAGCTTATTTTAGTAATTTAGTAGAGTGTTTATTTTAAAAATGTGCAAAAACTTTAAATGTAATCTGAAATCCATCAAGTAAACAAATAATGGTATTATTTTCATGAAATTTTCAAGGCAGCTCTTGGAATAATCAAGTCAAAAATGATGTTCCCTTAAGCCAAGCCCTTTATGTATTTATATAGCTTGCAAGGCTGGGCTTTGAAAAAACCTTGTCCAATAAACAGCATTTTGTCTGAAGCAATTCTCTCTCAGAAATGTGTTTTATGAGAATTGTAATCCCTTTGAAGCTGAGAGAATCTGAAAAGCACATTTTTCATAATATTGACTAGTTTTTGCTTGAACTGTGGTTTTATTTGTAGGATTTTTGACTCCAGTGGTCCCTATTGACTGGATGGGTTTGAAAGCAGTAAAAAAAGTCAAAGAAAAAAGACATATTAGTTGAACAAAAAATAATGCATATCATGTTCAGCTAGGCAAACACAGAAGCATCAAATCTTCCTCAGCAAACCTTTTGGTTTTAGGGAAGATTTGGCAGGACTAGTTGTTGGTTTGACATTTCTTCACATACAGAGGGAATAGTTTCTCCATTCATTTCAGTCATTCTCTCTCTTTTCTGTTCTGTTAGAACATTCTTGCTAGATTAAACAAAATGCCCTCTCATTTGGCTTTCATCTTGACAATGGATTGTGCCCAGTATCCTCTGGGGAGCCCCCCTTTCTTGAAGAACTTTGGGAAGGCTTCTGGATCAAGAGCAGCAATAGACAGATGAGCTATAATTGGTTCCTTACTCTAGATAAGAGGCCATTCAACCCATTTTGTATGAAGTTGTATGCCTTGGGAGAAGGGGTGATCCTGGAACTGCCACTAGCATTTAAGGTTTCAGTGGCTTATAATGAGAAGCACTATTGTGAGATTCAAGATACTGGTAATGGTGTTTAAGGCCCTACATGGCATGGGTCCGGAGTACCTTAGGGAGCACCTGCTGCCGGCATCAACTTCCCTCCGCCCTGTGCGCTCCCACAGAGCGGGCCTCCTCAGGGTGCCACCGATCAGAGAATGTTGGTTGGTGGCCCCCAGGGGGAGGTCCTTCTCTGTGGGCGCCCTGGAACTATGGAATCGGTTGCCGGTTGAGCTCCGGATGGCGCCCGACCTTCGCTCCTTCCATCGCGAGTTGAAGACACATTTATTTGAACAAGCTGGCTTGGCCTGATGGGGGATGGGTTGGGTTTTTTATTGTTATTTTTAATATATGTATTTACTGTTTTTAGCTTGGGCATATGTTTAATTATTTTTTTAACTTTTGTATTTTTGTATTTTTTATATGTCTGCCCTGTTCACCGCCCTGAGTCCTTTGGGAGAAGGGCGGTATATAAATAAAATTATTATTATTATTATTATTATTATTATTATTGTCAGCTTCAGCCTTTTATGCAGAACAGTCAGGCCATCCAGAACTACTGGTATGTACAGAGGAACTCTCTGGGATCTTGCAGTGCATCAGTGGCCCCGGGTACCTCTATGACCATCCCATGGCAATTCATTGGCAAATTGTTAATTTTTCTTCCATTTTTTTATTTTGCAAAAAAATCTAAAAGTAAAATTTTTTAGCATGGCTTAATGCATTTCTAATTCCTATTCCTTTGGAATCATCATCATCTTCATTATATAATAACAGATTTCTTGCAGCCTTTGACTGTTCTATATAAAGAATTATAAATGTGCTCCTTCTCATGCAGAAAACATTAATAATAACAATAACAATAACAACAATAACAATAATGATAAAGTTGGAAGGGACCTTGGAGTTCATCTAGTCCAATATCCTGCTCGGGCAGGAAATCCTATACCATTTCAGACAAATGGCTGTCCAGTCTCTTCTTAAAAACTTCCAGTGTTGGAGCATTCACAGCTTCTGGAGGAAGGTTGTTCCACTGATTAATTGTTCTGTCAAAAATTTCTCCTTAGTTCTAGGTTGCTTCTCTGTTTGGTTAGTTTCCATCTGTTGCTTCTTGTCCTGCCTTCAGGTGCTTTGGAGAATAGCTTGACTCCCTCTTCTTTGTGGCAGCCCCTGAGATATTGGAACACAGCTATCATGTCCCCCCTCATCCTTCTGTTCATTAAACTAGACAGGGGTAGGCAACCTCGGCTCTTTTATGACTCATGGACTTCAACTTCCAGAAATCATGAGTCAGCTATGCTATGCAATGCTGACTCAGGAATTCTGGGAGTTGAAGTCCATGAGTCATAAAAGAGCCGAGGTTGCCTACCCCTGAACTAGACATACCCAATTTCAGCAACCGTTCCTTATATATTTTAGCCTCCAGTCCACTAATCATCTTTGTTGCTCTTGCTCTTTCTAGAGACTCTTTCTAGAGTCTCAACATTTTTACATCGTGGTGACCAAAACTGGATGCAGTATTCCAAGTGTGGCCTTACCAAGGCATTGTAACAAATCACTTGTACTAATTTGTTGTATCTGTTAGTGCAGAAGAAGCAACAAAAGATCTAACTGCAGTGAGCTATTATGAATATATGACAATTACAATGATGTTCTGTTCCCAATTCGCTTCCCTGAATTTCCATCTGTGTTTTAACTGCTTGTCTGATGGTTGCTTAATCTTGTCAACTGCATTGTACTTGACAGTGTACCACTGGTGTTTGTTTACCCAGCCTTCCAGATTTTGTTATAATATTATTGTATGATTATCATGGATTCATCACTGCATGTGCCATATTCAATTATGCAGCATGACATACTGTAAATATAAAAAAAATGTGTTTAATATTCTACCCCGTTCCAAAATGATGACAAGTCAGGGAGCATATGAGAAACTGAAATGATATTTAAACTCATCTGCTAATTGGGCTAAATGTTCTGAACTGAAAATAAGTAAATTAAATCCAGGGCAGGGCATGTGTCAGCAGGGAATCTTCTTTAGGATGCTAAGGGCATTGCATGATGTAGTTTTAAGTCTTCCCAGGAAACAAACTAAACACACAAAATCGCACTGCCACTGCCAAGTGCTTTTGCGTTTTTCATCACTCCAGGCTCTCTTGCTGGGATAGAGACACTTTGTGCAAAGTAGCTAATGGGAATGGCATTATTAAGTGATTAGCAGGGGGCTCAGTTAATTTCCTGAGTGCTGTTGAAGTCATGTCTGGTAATGCCTAAGGACTCTATAAATTAAGTGAGGATGCTGAGTACTGATTCTCCCCTTGTAGTTATGTCAATAAATGTGGGTATAAAATGTCATCGTTATACGACTCAGCACAATTTAGATTTTCGTTTTATCACAGGCCCTGGATTGGGATTTAGAAGAAATTAAATTTTGCATTAATTCCAAAGATTCCAAATTAGCACAGATTTGTTTTTACTCTGTGAATTAATTAGATTTCAGTGGAGAAATTTTATTATAGGTAGCTGCTTTATTTGACACCAAAATTAGTTCTTATCTATTGAATGACAGTTTTTCCTATAAGTACCTTACGTCTTTTAATCTTACCAAAGTAATGCAATGCTTTTGTTTCTACAGGCCTTGAAGCCCTACAGGTTCTTTGAGACCTAGAATGAGATTAGAGTATAATTGGAAAGTTCAGTTCAAAGTAGCCTAATCTACCTTAGGATGCGGAGTTGGGCTGAATCCATTGGTGACCTCTCATTGACAATACCAAAAATGTAATATACTTAGTAATTGTGGCTAATTTATAGTATTGACTAAAATCCGCTTTATTTGACTTACATTGTTTTGGCAAAGGAAGGATTCAATTATTAAACCACACAAAATATATGGAAAACATTTGTGTCTGATTCCTTTTCAACTTTATTTTCAATTACAAAACAGTAAAAGAGCTTGAAAAGAAAACTCATTGGAATTCTTGAAGCCCCATTATCCTCTCATCAGAACAGCAGGAGAAATTCCAAATAAAAGAATCTCAGCAATTTATAGTGTTGGTACTTGACTGATAATGCTCTTTCAAAAACCAAACAGGAAAAGCCTGTTCTTCAGGTATGGAATAGTCTGGCTACTATCATAATTCAATGAATTATGTGAAGAAAACTTTGCTTTGACGTTTTCAGTTCTAGGTACTAGTCCCATGAACTGTGATCAACTGCTTATAAAAAATATATTAAAACTATATATTGAGCTGAAGACATGTGGATGCCTGAGGCAAAAGACAAGATCGCATCGCTTTTCATTCCACATGCAGAAGTCTATTGGACTGGTAGACAGATTTCACTTCAACACTTGTATTGGGACAGTGTTCTTTTTTCACACTTGACAACAGTATCTTAGTATAGGATTGTAAAGCTACGTGGCATTCATAACTCTATCTTCTGAAAATTAAAAGCACACAGAATGCCTTAAAATATGTAGGGTATTCTTCTTTCTGTCCAGCAGTAGGGCGGTATAGGAAATAGCATCTGTGCATCTCCCCCCACCAGTTTTCTTTGCAAAGTAAGAATCAGTTATAAATCAGTTCTGAATGACACTTTTTGGCTCATTCACGGCTTCCTTTACCATTAAGTAAAAATTGGAAAAACCTTTCCAGGTCAAACACCGCACTTGGAGCAATTTCCTGGGAATTCCACTGCAAATATTTGCAGGGTCAGGACAACATAGTGGAAGAGGCAATGGTGAAACAGAATTTGCTTGAATTACATTTAAACGTAATTAATTGAAATAACCTAATATAGAAGATTATTATTTCTCATGTATTAAGTGATTTACACTTTTATATTTATGAATTACTATAAAATTATTAGCAACATTGAGAGGCTCCAGGGAGTGGGTATTTTTTGTGGTTTGGTGGCTATATACTGTATATCCCTGGAGCAGAAGATAGTGCTATTCTAGAACTAAGAAGGAACAGGGCGGGGGAACGTTTATGTAACTGAAATAATACATGAACAATTTTCATAGAAGCAGCATATTAAATCTTTGGTTTAATGGACCTCAATTTCATGGATTTAAGGTACAAACAAGATAATTTTTCTCTAAGTTCACCTCATTTAGTAGATTGCCCATTGAATTAAGAGTGGTTTGTTAAATCAAAGTTTTATTAATTTATTTATTTATTCTATCTATTTTTATAGTGGTTCATCTTATGAATGGCTTTATAGATGATAAGCAGCACTTTAAATTGCATTCAGTTTTTAAACTCACCGCTACCTCTACCCTTATATTCTGGGCCAGCTGTAGTGTCCAAGTAAGTGCATTACAGTAATTCATTCATGATCCAAGGCATAAATAATGAATAATGCTTCCCAATCCATGAAATTGGTACCCAAGACACAAAAACCCTCCTGGACACAGCTATCACTTGTTCCTCAAATAAGACCCATAAGTCCAGGAAGTTCTTTAAAGTGTGCACTAATTCTGTGTGGGGCACTGAGCGCCCAATGAAAGCAAAAGAAAGAAAATCTCCAAATCCAGGAGAGTTTAAAACCCAAAGCTTCATGGTCTTGCTAGGGTTGAGCTGAAACCTGTTTTCCCAATCCAAACCAGGAGTCTCCTGTATTTGGAGCATAGAAGTATACTGATGATACCAAACCCCATCCTGGCAAATGACCTCAACCAGAGGATCCATACAGAGGTTAAACACGACTGTTAGAGTTGTATTTGGATTTTCTTTTCTCTATCTTCTTTTGCTTACCGTTCCTTCATTTTTTTTCTTGCACTATGTGGATGACAATCGGAACTTGGGATTGCAGGGACAACAGATATGAATAGAAAAAGAGGCAAAAGACACTTTGGTGGGACCCCATTGCTTTTGCAGAATCCGCTCTGGCATCTGTTCTGGGTGATTCCAAATCACGTGGTCTTAGCAAAAGGTATCCCCAAAAACTGGAGCTTGCCCTAACCCAGCTATTGGGAAAGGGCAGTTTTCCCATACCTCTTCCTCTTGGTATCTGGTAAGGTCAAGCATGAGAACAATTTAGAGCAGGAGTGGTTCAGGAATTCTGGGAGTTGAAGTCCACAAGTTGTAAAATTGCCATAATTGCCACCCCTGCTTTAGAGCATCTTTCTATAATGTAATGCTCTCCATATGGGTTTGACTTTAATTCCCTTTATTCCCCAACCATCTTAACCTACAGTCTTGTGTTAGAGGATATGGTTTTCCTGTGTATGTGGACTCTGACTGAGGGAAGAATGACTTAGATTAGAACAAGGGTGTCAAATTGCCGGCTGGCCAGCCGGTTACATCATGCTGAGGCCGCACCCATCCCAGCTCTGGCAATGCAAAAAAAGTCAATATGTCGTGACACATCATGTCATGTGGCGAGTTTGACACCCATGCCTTAGAAGAAAGTGAAGAAGAGAGCAACAAATTGAGACTTAACAACAACAACAACAACCTATTCTGTATTGTTTTCTGCCAAGTAAATCATCACATTTCATTCGTTATTTGGGTAGACATAGATTATTCCAGAACTGGAAGGAGCTTATAGGCATGAGAATCAATCAATTTATTTATTGTTTTTATCACCAGTCACAGCAAATTATAGAAAGATTCTGTCTTTGCAATGGAAAAAAAAACAACCCTTCCAATGAAAATGGTCTAACTACAGGAGACATTTTCAAGAAAAATATTGTAAAAACATTTTTCATGGTTTAAATATCTCCGTTGGATTAGGATCCTGGGTTTCTAAAGAGCTATAAAATTAATACAAAGCAAAGAAAATAAGAGATGCTATTGTTTTGCATTCCCACTTGGAAAGGATAATCAAAGTACAGTGTAGTGAAATACTGTACATGGCAGAGAATCAGGCTTAAGATACAAACTTTAAGACAGCTTTAGTTTTTGAAGACAAATCGCCCATAAAGCAGCATGGTGGCAAGAGCTAAGAAAACACAGTGTGCATTGCATCAAAGTGAGAAGATGAAAGACCAATAACATATTTCTAGTTTTTAGAAAGCACAGGGAAAGACAATGTTTTCAAAGTGGGGGGAAAGCTTTTTTCCCCCCTTTTCTTTCTTTCTCTTTTGTCTTCTTTACTTTATATTAGTTTTTATCTTCTTGTTTAAACATTTCAATAAAAATTATATTAAAAAAAGGAAGAAGTCTTTTATGACAAAGCATCAGGCCATAAAACCACAGCAGACAGTCATAAAAAAGAGCAATATTAAATAATTCTAATCTAGCCTTATACATTGTATTTAAAAACTTGCTTCTGTGATAAATTTTGGATACAGGGAAGTTGAATGAATGAATGAACCTTTATTGTCAAAGTCCAACCATGTATACATTGAGATTGGCTATGTCTCCCTTCATGCCCCATCCCACAACTCACAGTGACAACAAACCCACCATCTTGTTACACCATGTGAGCTAATCGCACAACACACCGGCCTCACAAGTCAATCATACATACGTTATTTCCCATTCAAGAGCCTGACAGCCCATGGATAGAAGCTGTTCTTCAGCTTGTTGGTACGGCTGGCTATACTCCTATATCTACTACCTGATGGTAAGGGAGTAAAGAGGTACTGACCAGGGTGTGGTCAGTACCTCTTTACTCTATCAAGTTCCTTGATAGAATACAATATGGATTATGAAAATTATTTTCAATATACTTCCAAGTGATGAAGCTTGTAGCTGCAGCACAAATATTTAACTTTTTTCAATAAGGCATGAGCTCTGGAAACTTCAGATCTTCTACAACAAAAGAGGATTTCATTTCCCTGTGGGGTTTTTTTAAAGGATAGTGATATTGACACGGAAGGGGGAAAAAAACAATGTAAGCTCTAGGAGAGATGGATTGGATTGGACTGAATACTTCATTTGGCCAAGTGTGATTAGATATACAGGGAATTTTTTGCAAAGAGAAAAATAAAGTATAAGCTTTATATAGATTTCCCCAAAAATGTTAATATGTGTTAGGACATGCTTTGAAATTATTTACACCGCGTTTTACTCTGGAACTAACAGAGTAGACTTTATGATTCGGATTAAGTGTCATGTAGTCACAGAGCACACATATCTTCTGAATTTGCTTTTTTGCTCCTAGGGTACATTCATTTCACAATTACTATTTATTTAAATATGTTTTAATATGCAAAACAACCTACTGCCTGCAAATGAAACATTGAGCATGGAAATCAAATATGTGAACTGCCCTGATTATCTTTACTGTACGCTTCTTATTTTGTAAAGAGTTTCAGATTAGGAACAGATTAATGAATAGCCCTTTTTAAGGTCTCTGCATACTTTGGATTGAAAGCAAACATGTGCTTCCATGTGTGTAATAGCACCTGCCTGCAAATATAACACCTGCCTGTAAATCTTTAAATCAAGCACATTTTCCCAAGACTGTATGATAGCCATACAAACTTGAGAAAAGCTTCTACTTCTACTTTAAGGATTTGCAAAATGATGCTGTCTTCTTTCACAATACACTCCAAAATGCTGGTCAGTTATATTGCAAATATATGTTTTAAATGGCCAATCTATTATCATGCTAATATTATACTACACCCACCTGGATAACAAAGAATTTGTTTAAAAGGAATAATAGCTGGAAATGTAAATATCAAATGCATTTTCATGAGATATTCTAATTAAATTGTAATTTGCGCACATTTCTGACCACCTTTGCTTAGTAACTTACTAGCTGACTTTAAAGGTTTCCCTGCACATGTGTGGTAGTCATTTCCAACTCTAGGGGCCAGTGCTCATCTCCATTTCAAAACCAAAGAGCCAGCGCTTGTCCGAGGACGTCTCCATGGTCATGTGGTCGGCATGACTAGGCGCCAAAGGCGCACGGAAATAGTGGTCCCTATTTTTCTACTTGCATTTTTACATGCTTTCGAACTGCTAGGTTGGTAGAAGCTGGGACGAGTAACAGGCGCTCACTCTGTTACATGGCACTCGGGATTCGACCTGCCAAACTGCCGACCTTCTGATTGACAAGCTCAGCGTCCTAACCCACTGAGCCACCGCGTCCCTAGCTGACTTTAAACTGTTGACTAAAACCAAAGAATGAAAGCTGGGTGTAATTATGGATTTGCACAGTATGTGCTTCTCAGCTATTTTAATATGATATATGTGGGCCTCCAAATCCCAAGTTGCTTGTTCTTAACTTTCACATTTATAGAAAAATATGTGCCAAAAATGAATCTAAATTCCTGAGGTTTTAGTGCCCTGCCCATTGCAATTCATTGAAGAACATGATTTATTTGAAGTAAAACTATTCTGTTTGAAGCTTTGCAGTTTTTCCAGCTGTGTGATAAGAGGCTGTAATAATTGCAGAACAATATTTCACATAATCAAGTACTGAAATTTGAATGCTGAAGAAAATATTATTTTCTTGGAAAGGAAGTTTACCTTGAAGGAAGATATTGGAATGTTAGGCAGTTGGTAACAATTTCATTGTTATTATTCCATAAGCACACCTTGTTTTGAAATGAATGTTTGTTAAATAAAGGGATTTCGGGGATCTTGAAACAAACACTCCATCTAGTGTACAATTACCAATATTGCTTCTTAGTTTCTATTTTCTGCTGTCCATGAATTGTGAAAGATTCATAATCGTTTCTGTGTGGGATGTGGGCAGCTTATATTATCTGTATGTAGTATTTCACACGCAGGCCAGTTTTCGTTCAGAGGAAATAATTATTTCTGCTGAGTTTTACTGACCCTCTTGATAAGTGCTGAAACAAGATCTCTGTGTAGTTATCTGAGCTCCTGCAGGCAAAAAGAGTGTCTATTTAGAAAGTTGGTGACAACATAGAATGTATTCACAAGCCATGCTTAGTGATTACTTTAAACCAGTGCTTTTTTTTGTAAAAGAAAAAGGTGCCGGAACTCACACACGTCATACAACCCGCCTTGTCTACCCTACAAGGTTACATCCAAAAAAGGTGCTGGAACTCCATTCTGAGCGTTCTATGACAAAAAAAAGCCCTGATTTAAACTATATTTTGTAATAGCAGTTATCTGAGTTCATATACTGCACTAAGCCAACCACTGTGATTTAGTACCGTGTCTGAAGCCAGCCTTTCACATAGTAATTATTATTATACTTTAGAAATAATTCCATGTACCCTTTTCCTGAATATTTTTAAGGAGAGAGTTAGACACTAGGACAGATTAGAAAGACATGAAGCTTCAAAGAAGAGTTCCTCATATATTCCTGGTTAAAGTCTTCCTCACCAGGAAGGGTGAGTCTTCATATAGGAAGCTGTTCATGAATAAGCTTATTGTCATCACCAAGCAGTTAGGGAATAATCTAAGACTATTTAACACACGCCAAGGGACGCGGTGGCTCAGTGGGTTAGGACGCTGAGCTTGTCGATCAGAAGGTCGGCAGTTTGGCGGGTCGAATCCTGAGTGCCGCGTAACAGAGTGAGTGCCTGTTACTCGTCCCAGCTTCTGTCAACCTAGCAGTTCGAAAGCATGTAAAAATGCAAGTAGAAAAATAGGGACCACTACGGTGGGAAGGTAACAGCGTTCCGTGTGCCTTTGGCATCTAGTCATGCCGGCCACATGACCACGGAGACGTCCTCGGACAAGCGCTGGCTCTTCGGCTTTGAAATGGAGATGAGCACCAGCCCCTAGAGTCGGAAACAACTAGCATGCACATGCGGGGGAACCTTTACCTTTACCTTTATTTAACACACACACACAAGTTATGTACTACTAAATTATTTAAATTTACTGAGGATTTAGACAGGTTTAGGGGTGAATACAATTAATGGAGTCGTTTGCTGAAACACTGCAGCAGAAAAAGATGAGAAGCAAAGGGCTCCTGAAATGTCTTCGAGGAGTACCATAAGTGAACATTAAAAATGTTAAAGCAAATGCTTGAATTTATGACTGTTATAACTGGTGGTATACAAATCTCTGAATGCTTTTCAAATAACAAAAATTAGTTTTATTAGTCATCACTGTTTTTTGATTTTCATTAGTTTCAAACAGGGAACTATGGAATAAAATAAGCATGTTATGCCAGGAATGCCTGGCATAGTCTCTATGGTAGTTTGGCATGTTTTTTTCCAAGTGCCATTTTGAGACCTTTATCAGTTGTCATTTTGGTAATTCTAATGATCTTTTTCAGGGCCACAGGTCTATTAGAAGGGTATGCTTACTTGGGAGCAGACCAGATGTTCAAATGTTCAAAGTTTGGACAAACAAGCATGAGGCTGAAAACATAATATTCAGAGACTTCCTCTCTTTCAGAAAACAAAAAAGCAGTGCAAAAACATCCAGAAATATGTTTGCAGTGAAGGCAAAAATACTATTAATGGGACTGAAGATTAGTAACATTTATTACATGGGCTAATTCATGTTGTTTTGTGACAAGAAAGCCCTGTCTGATGATGCTAATATTGGTGTTCAAATATCAAATACTCATAATTTAGATGTGTAATGGCTTGTGTATCAGTTTTCAGTTATACATGTATATGTATAAGATTTGATGAAAACTGATTCACAAGCCATTACAAATTAAATTATTTGAACATACTAGACAGCTGGTCCTAAATGCTTGGTTTAATAAGAAGAGATCAACTTGTAGGACTGCCAGTGAAAATAACTCAACACAAACCCAATTCTTGTAGACCAATGAAGGGTAAGAACAACTCTTTATAAAAGCAGATTAACCAAAGTATTTATGTAATAGTTCATGACAATAGTATACCATTTTCTGAGACCATGTAAAATGAAATATGTATTTCTATAGTATAACAGTGACTTTGTAAAACAGACTAGATTTCCTGAATAATCTTACCATTTCTTCTTTGAAATTTTGGTCCTTTATCAAATTTACAAACATCAATACAGAAAACAAGACTTTAAGGGAATTTTTCTTACAAATACTGGCCCTTTATATTTTGTACTACCACATTTAGGCTCCAATCATAGGTATTCTTGGATAAATTGGAGAAAACTCATCTTCACAAGATGGTGTGTGCCTGTGATCTAGATGATGTATTTTTATTTTCCCTCACTTAAACATGGCCTCTCAATCTTGTAGGGCATCAGACCTGGGATGACAATTTCTGAAAGCCCTGAACTCTTCAGCTATACCTTATGGTTTCTTGAAACTGTTGTTATCCTGGGACAACAAAGTCTTCAGGAGAAAGGGCTCTCTCAGTGAAGAATTGTCCAGGAAAAAAATAACACAGGGATCCTTAAACAGAGATTCTTACTGCCATATACTCAGCCCCTAATAGATTCAACACGTGCTGCCATTTCAAATTTGTCAGTATATTCATACTTTCTTTTAATTTTATCTTATTTCATAATTTCTTTTAATGTTTTGTTATATTACTACACAAACCTTTCTATGAAATATCTGTATTTATAATTTCTAGGCATTTGTCTTTTCTGTCCCTTTTTTTCAAAATAACTACCGTACATTTTAACAAAAATCTTGAAAGCCCCTCCCCCTATTTTTTTCATCAAAACATCTTTGAAAGCACTGTTGTAAACACAAATTATATATTTCCACTGCAAAACATCATTTTACTATTCTGCAATGTAGTGGAACAATTTGTCCAAACCAATATTATAAATATAATTAGCAGTTGGTAGTTATCTTTATGCTTCCAAAGCTAAAATGTCAGAAATAGTATAGGGACCCATAAAAACTACAACCACCTCTGTTTGCTTTAATACTGAAGGAAAGATCCTTTTACCCATGATTTTTTTTGGGGGGGGAAAATAATTTTCATTGTCCAAGATTAAGTTTCTCACGTTTGTTCTTGCTGTTATTCTATTCAGAATGATTTATTTGTTGTTGCAGATTATGGCTCTATTGGTAGCAACTACATGGCTAATCATTTACCTTGGGCTACTAAGATCTATCCAAGCTGGTGCTTATTATGGGATGAAGCAGATGCCTCCTCAAGTGCCACAGTACCCACCCCTTGGACAACAAGTACCTCACATGCCATTGGGTAAAGATGGAGTACCAATGCAGCACATGGGAAAGGAGGGGTCACACCTATCATATGGAAAAGAATATATACCTCAGTATATAAAAGAAATTCCACAGATTCCCATGCTTGGCAAGGAGAGGATTTCAAAGAAACAGAAAGGTAATATGGGCAAGATTGAAGGTAGGTTGGGTTTCATGACTGGACCAAGGTGATGAGCTGATGAGCTTCCATAGCTGAAGCTAGATTTGAAAATGAGTTTTTCGGGTCCTAGTTCAGAATCCTAATTATTATATTATACAGAATGGAAGAGAAGGCAAGTTTCATATATTCAATATTACTTTGCCCGAATGCGTAGAATATATTGCAAAAATAAAAAATCAATGTATGTGAAGAATATTTTTTGAGCTTTTTTTTAGTTTTGGGAAAAGGGAAAACTGCTTGTGCATTTATTCTGAAACAGCTATAAGCTCAAGTTGGAGTTGGCAACAAGCCCAGATGCTTAAACATTCCCTTTTTTTCAGCTCCCTATTTCTAGTTGTGCCACCAAAATTGGTCATTTCCCTCATTCATTTCCAAATGTAAAGTTTATTCTACCCTGTCACCAAAATGTTCTTATACCTGCCTTAGGCAGAGTGAGATGGCTGCCTCAGACGCAGATTGTGCCAGGAAAATATGGAATCCCAAGACAGTCAGGCATGTCCCCCAGGTGGAAAAGGTGAACAAGGCTTGTCAGGTTTACCAGGACCCCCTGGTGCTCCTGGGATTGGAAAACCAGGTTTCCCTGGTCTTAAAAGTGAGAGGCCATTGGCAAGCAAATCCTTATGTGTGTCCCATAGCCTATACAGCTTGTTGTCTTTAGTGCAATAGAAGACATGGCCACTTTCACTAGAAAACTTTAGTGAAATACTGAGAGTGGCAGGGGAGTGCATCTCATCCATTCCCATTTTCATATCCTTATCTTCCAGATTTGGAGAAGTTACAAAGTGATCCTTTCCAATGTCATTTTTCTTTACTTTCTAGACTTTGCTGCAGAAAAACACATGAAAATGTCAACTTGAATATGGGTATAATTCATTAGGAACAATTTAGGAGAACAAAATAAAATGGGGGCCAGGAGCATTGATCACAAAATTGGTACTCTTTGAAAGGAGGTAGTCCATCTTTCCTTTTGAACATCAACTAGAGCCTTGGTGGAGCAGTGGGCTAATGCCTCCTTAAGTAACACCAGCTGCCTGCAATTAGTGCAGGTTCGCATCCCACCAGGCTCAAGGTTGACTCAGCCTTCCATCCTTCCGAGGTAGGTAAAATGAGGACCCAGATTGTTGGGGGCAATTAAGCTGACTTTGTAATAATGCCGCTTGGGGGTGTGTGAAAGCCCTAATAAGCAGGCATATACATAGAATGAAGGCTACTGCTAAGCTTGTAAGCTGCCCTGAGTCTTCGGAGAAGGGCGGGATATAAATGGAATTAAAATAAAAAAATAAAAATAAAACTATTCTGTAAAAATAATCCAACCAGTAAGTTGATACTGTACATCAATTCTTCTTGAAGCATATTGGTGACATTTAAGCAGTCAAGATGAAAGTTAATATTCCTTTATTTCTTTCTCTTCCTCTCTTTAAAAAGCAGAATTGCCATTGGCCAGTTTGAGAGGTGAACAGGGTCCTCCTGGAGAGCCTGGAGCAAGAGGCCCTCCAGGAGCTCCAGGGCTGCCAGGACATGGAGTACCAGGAGCTAAAGGAAAACCAGGACCACAAGGATACCCAGGAATTGGAAAACCAGGCATGCCGGGAATGCCGGGAAAGCCAGGAGCAATGGGGGCTCCAGGATCAAGAGGTGAAATGGGGCCAAAGGGCGAGAGTGGACCTATGGGAATTCCAGGACCCCAAGGACCACCAGGACCTCAAGGACTGCCTGGAATAGGAAAACTAGGTGACAGAGGATTACCGGGACAACCAGGAGCGAAGGGTGAGCCAGGAATGAAAGGGCAACCTGGGGTACCAGGCCCCCAAGGTCCAAAAGGAGATAAAGGTGTGGGGATTCCAGGGTTACCAGGGCTAAAAGGGCCACCTGGTTTATCAGGTCCCCCTGGTCCTGTTGGACTTCCTGGGATAGGCAAACCAGGAATGATAGGGTTTCCAGGCCCTCAGGGAGCTGTAGGCAAGCCAGGAATTCCAGGGGAACCAGGGCCACGGGGTTTAGCTGGGGTTCCAGGAATTCAAGGTCCTCCTGGTCTTCCAGGTATAGGGAAGCCAGGACAAGATGGAATCCCAGGACAGTCAGGCATGCCAGGTGGGAAAGGAGAACAAGGCTTGCCAGGTTTACCAGGACCACCTGGTACTCCTGGGATTGGAAAGCCAGGTTTCCCTGGTCTTAAAGGTGATCGAGGCATGGGTGGTGCTCCAGGCCCACTGGGACCTAAGGGTGAAAAAGGTCACATGGGCCCACCTGGCATGGCTGGGCCTCCAGGGGAACCAGGCCAACCAGGCCAGCCTGGATTAATGGGGCCCTCAGGTGTGATGGGATTCCCAGGTCCAAAAGGAGAAGCTGGAGCTGTTGGGCCTCCAGGACCTATTGGTCCCAAAGGAGGCCTTGGTTTGCAAGGTTTCCCAGGGAAACCTGGTTTCCCAGGAGAGGTGGGCCCATCAGGTCTGAGAGGCTTGCCTGGTCCAATTGGACCAAAAGGAGAAGCTGGTCACAAAGGTTTACCAGGCTTGCCTGGTGCTCATGGGCTGATGGGCCCCAAGGGAGAACCTGGAAAGCCAGGAACTCAAGGCCATCAGGGCCCTACTGGAATCCCAGGTATTACAGGACCAAGTGGCCCAATTGGACCCCCTGGACTACCTGGAGTTAAAGGTGAAAGGGGTTTGCCAGGCCCACCAGGTTTTCCAGGAATGGGGAAACCTGGTATCGCAGGTATGCCTGGACCACCAGGGAAACCTGGATCACTTGGTGCTCCTGGTCAGCCAGGTCTCCAAGGACCTCCTGGCCCCCCTGGCCCCCCTGGCCCACCAGTAATAATGCAACCCACACCGCCAGCAATGGGACAGTATTTGCCAGAGGTGGGGCCAGGAGTTGATGGAATAAAGACTCCATATGGTTATAAGGGGAAGAAAAGCAAAAACAGTGCTGCCGCCGCTGCCGCTGCCACCGCTGCCTATGAAATGCCAGCTTTCACAGCTGAGCTCACCACTCCTTTTCCACGGGTCAGGGTTCCTGTGATGTTTGACAAGCTCCTTTATAATGGCAGGCAGAATTATAATCCACAGACTGGTGTCTTTACCTGTGAAATCCCTGGGATCTACTACTTCGCTTACCACATACACTGCAAAGGGGGAAATGTCTGGGTGGCATTATTTAAAAACAATGAGCCGTTGATGTACACGTATGATGAATACAAGAAAGGTTTCCTGGACCAAGCTTCCGGAAGTGCCGTTGTCCAGCTGATGCACGGTGACAGAGTTTATATCCAGATGCCATCTGAACAGGCTGCAGGACTTTATGCTGGGCAATACGTTCACTCATCTTTTTCTGGATATTTATTGTATCCAATGTAAACTGCACACTCAGACGAAATGAAAGTTCTTTTTGTGTGTGTTTCCAAATCTATACCATTGAAAGGTGCATTTATTGATCATTTTTGGACCAACATGTACAATATTAAAATAAAATTACAAATTTAAACATTATATGTACAGCTCATTATAAGGAAGAACTATTGATAAGCCCAGTGTTAATTGGCTTGCTGCTGAACAAAGAATCTTTTCAACATTTGTCTGCTTCTTTGCATTAAAAATTATGTCATGTCAGGGTTTACATAAAGTGCTTACTGATCACTTGCTTCTAGGGTGAAACTTCCAAATGGAAGGCGACAGGCCAAGAAACAAAAGTTTATTCTATAATACCACTATAAAGATTCGTTTATAACAAAAACTGCAATGACTTAAGGAAGACTCCGTAATCATGTACCAACTTCTCTTTACCAAAATTTCTGTTTTTATGTGAAGATTTTAATCTGGTCATAGTGACAAAAATTGTAGAAAAGGACAAATCTGTGTTAGAAAGCAATTTAATTATTAGCAAATTGACTGAAATCCATGGCATTGCTTTTTTTCCCCAGCAAGCAATAGGTCATATTTATATTGCAAGCAAATGTTTACAGTATATTTCCAGATTGGTTTATGGAATATTGTAAATCAATGACTTAAGAGGTAAAAGGGTATTTACAAACCAAGTAATGTTAGTGCAGCACAGTTTAACAGTTGCATATTTGACTTATGGATCACAGAAAATAAATATAGAAAATGGCAAGATGCATTTGAAATCAGGTAAGGCTGAATTATCTGGTACACAAATAAGTGATCATTTTTCATTTGGAAAGCATTGTTGATCAAGAAATGATAGGACTGGATGTTTGATATGCTCAAAGTGGAAGCTTATTCATTGTTCATTTTCCTTTGTCCTTTAACAAAGGTGGCTACCAATGACTGAGAATAGCACAGTCCTTTAGTTTTGTAAATTTTGTAATCCATACGAGTTGCATAAAAGCAATGCCATATAATAGAATAACTATTTTCATTTCATCTATCTTATGGAGTATTCCTAAATGCCTATTTTGGCTTTTAAATATATGGAGATTAGAAATTCATATGTATGTGGGAGCAGCAAAATACTGTGACTATTATTATTTCATCCTGAATAAATCTATCTGGTTGCCAAGAATTGACACCAACTTAATATTACGTACATAATAACTTGTATTATTAGTGCCACACATATATTATGCCAATAATTATGACATCCTGGGTTCTTAAGAAGAACTCAGTGTGTATGAATGCCAACACAGCTAAAGAACTGGGATCTCACACTGTTGTGTACATAATAATAATAATAAAAAGAGACATGGCATGGCAAAGTATTATATTGCCAGTACATTAAAAAAATGGCAGACAAAGCAAAGAAGAGTAGGAAAGCTGAAGAAAGAGACACGGGGGTTAATTCTGACTTCGCAAGAACAAATCCATGCAATACTAAAATTGAGAAGCCAGCAACAGAAAGCAAATGTCACCTCTGCAAAGAACCTGAAGAAAGAGTGTATCTCTTAGTAAACTCCTAAACAGTTCACACAGGCTAACAACAAACAATGGCCTAACAAAATAGCAACAATGGTGCTTTGGAACATCTGCAAGAAATGCCACTTGCCTGTACACAAGAACTGATAAGAATCACAAAATACTAGTAATAAAATGTGAAGAAGCGTCTGAGATTTTAGAATTCAAATATGCAAACATACTTGCCCCAGTCACAACTGTTGATAAGACAAAACAGTCTGGATAGTAGATATTGCCCAGCAGAACAGAAGAGAAAGAACTGGAGAAAATAAAAAAAGAAGGATTTCCATAACTGTTTCAAAGTATTAGTAAATCCCAGTAGAAAATACTCCCAATTACCATTTTCAGTTAAGCTTTTCAGTTAAAACAGACTCTAGAAGGATACTTGAATGACATAGATGTACCTGAACAGATCATGCTGAAATCCTGTGCCTCTACTGAACAATATTTGCATGTGTAAGAACTGGAACTGGGATTATTCTGTTGATCAAGAAATTATCATGTGGATTGTTAACAGGAGGAAGTGCAAGGGACTAAATTCATCCTTTCTTCTGCTTAACAGAAATCTTGTGATGAAAACTATCCAAATTTCAAAAACATTATATGCAGTGCCACCTGTTTGATCCACATCAAACAGGTGCATGTGTAGGGCTGCTCAGATCTCATCGATTGCATGTATTCAAGAAGTGCAAGGACTCCTGGGGAGACTTTGTTAGAATGGGAATGTCTAATCTCCACTCAGGATTTAACCAAGTTAATCTCTGCTCTTGTTACTTGAAAAGTTATAGACAAAGGATAGCTTGAAACCTAACAAAACTAACTTTTATTCATGGCAGCCATATAGCTAGAGTAGCCCTTCATGGATAAAACACTCACTTGCACACCTTAGTCCTCATTCAGATTTTTGTTGTTGTTGTTGTTGTGAGCAGAAGCATCTATGGTAAAGAAGTTACTTCTAGCTGTATAGGAGTTGGGGAATTAATGAATTTGGCCCTTCTAGTTCCTTTGATAGCTTATGATTTCTCCTTGACAGGGGTGTTCATAGGAAAAGTAATCTACGAGTTATTTAACTTCCATGTGCTTTTTCAGCGTTGCATAACATATTTGTTTTAAACATTCCAACTAGACTAATCCTTATTGTTCCTACATCTTAAATGAAATTTTCATGCTTAACTGAAAGATTATCCTAATATAGAGGATGTATACAAATCAGAAGGGGAATTTCCATTATTTAAATCTTAATGCATTACAGCACAAACTATTTGAGAACAACGGGCAATTTAAAGATTTTTAGGCCGGATTACTAGGGTGAAGAAATAAAAAATGAAAATAGTTTTGTATTTAAGTTTTTGTATTGATTGCAAAAGATCTCATTAAATAATTTTTACAACATTCCAGTGTTTTATTTCAATTATTCCAGACATGCACAACAATACGTTTTCTGAAATGTGTTACTTGTGGCTCCTGAAAATTATCCTCTACAATTATTGACTGCACTAGTTTGGATTGCTCACATTACATACAAATAGCAATTATGTAGGGAGGATGAGGGTTGCATTAATTGACCTAACTACTCTGCCTGGCTATACCCAATGCAGTGCAGGTTCTGGGGAAAAAAAGAACAAATACAGTATTTTAAACGGTTAATTTCCCCATGAATGGAGTTTCTGCTTGTAGAAAACAGCAGATACTGCTCAGTTTAGAACACACAAACAGGTCAAAAATACTAGACAACAATAAGGATGCTAATTGTTATCTGCTGTGACAAATCAATAATAAATCAGTTGTGCTGGAAAACCTAGAAAAACCATGTTTTTCTTTCCATAAAGCACTCATTCAGCAGCCTGTCTCTGCCATCATCATAAGGGACACACAAACAAACAAAACAATAATCCTCATAAAAAATAATGTATGGGACAGTGAAACTGCTTGAAAAATGCATTTTTCTCTCAGGAATAAGATTGGATCCTTGAAACTGTATACTGGAGTTTCAGATCAGATGTTATTTATGTCATACGCAATTAAACTATAGAATTCACTAGCACAAGTAGGACTCACGAGTTCATTTTTAAAACTCACATTTTAAATAGCACAAAATTGCTTTATTTTAATTAAAATAGCATTATCAATCAATGTTCTAGCCTATTAAACATTTTAAAAGGCCTTTTTACAAAACTGTTTATTTTTGCAAAATCTTATAATGCTAATTTTAATTGTAATTCAAAACAAAGCTGTTTTGATTATTACCAAAAACCCCTTTGCTATAAAACTGTAAACGGGGTAATTTCTTCATAATTACCCAAGAAATATATTATGGGATATAGAATGTGAATATTATTGGGATATTATAGTAGAGATAATATTGTATTGGGGAGTACTACTGTGGGATAGTATAGTACTGACATAGTGTGAAAACTGTATTCATGTGGGGGATGCCCAATACTGGGTAACTTATGAGTTATCAACAGTGTAAATTCATCTATATTGATCTGCACAGTATTTCAAAAAAGTAATAAACACAAGCATATATTTTAACATATTTATTATAACAAAAATAAGTCTCTTTCACGTTAAGCTACTATTTTACACAAATAATTACAATGGGCTTTGAAATTTGCCTTTGGATATAAAAACAAAACAAAGTTGAATAGCCACTTAACATTATGTTACTCCGAAAGCATTTTCAGAAAGTAGAAATGGTTATTTAACTGTTAAGAAAGTTAAGGCCTTTGGGGAATACAAACAGCAAATATTTAATGTAACAAAAGTAATAATACTACTTTTAATTTTCAAATTAAATCATAACATTTTAGAGGATAATAAAAATTCAATATTAGCAAAAATATGATTCAGGCTAGTGAAAAGTTCAAGGGTGTAAATCTTCCATAGTTTGTTTCCAGTCTCATATATATATACTATTAAATTATAAAATAAAGAAAAAGTGAAGCTACTTTCAAAAAGAGTGAGACCTATATCCTTACTTCAATTTTAAATTATCAGTCAGAATCTTTAATATTTGTTTTTAATCTAGATAAAAACAAAAGTTAACCTTTCACGTAGTACTGTGAGATGATAAACAAGATTATAGAAGTATGGCTGATCACGTAACATAGAAAATAGGGAATGTACGGTAGCTGAATCCAAGGGGCAAAAGAAAAGAGAGGACTATATGAATGTGTGCAGAATTAACCCTGTGAAGGGATATGCAAAAGTGGGAAATGCAGCAAGTCTTGCTTGTTATGCATGATACACCAGCTGAAATGTCCTTTTCTTAACAACATTGAGTTTTATTTTGCATCAATCCTGAGACCACAGTGTTCTACATGTGGAATTTATAAAGCAGAATAAAAATAGAAATAAGCCTCAACATTGTAGGCCAAGTGCACAAGAAACTTTTGGAAAGACAGTCTATAGATTTGATGAACGTGCAAAGTAGCTCTATATCAGGAACAATTTATTGTTTTTAACACATTTCATAGGTCTATATCATAAGACCAAAGATATTCAAATCATTTAATGATGATAAATTATTTATTTTTAATAGAAATAAAGAAATTGATCTGTAAAACATAAAACCATGTTGTTGCGTATGTCAACTAAGTGGCTTTCCAATATTTAGGGCTATAATGTCTGAAATTGCTCTTTGATATTTATAAGAACTGTAGCTCAACACCTTTGAAACATATCCAATTTAGCTACCTCAAGAAGCTTCAGAAACACAAGTCATCTGCAGCAATACATTAAGCAAAATTAACAAGTTAAGAAACTATGTTTTCTAAAGAGCTAAATATTAAATTAAATAGGATAAAATAAAATCCAAATTAAACTCAAAGATTTAGGAAGACTGTTCTACTAGAAGAATACTATCATCTTTTATTTAAAGGGACTTTGGACCATTTGAATTAGCAAACTAAAGAATGTCAAATAGTTTTGATGAAAATATTATGAAAGCATAATATTTGCCATTTAAAGGTGAACAAGTAAAATAAGAATTTGATATCCTTTAGCTAAGCTATTCTTTTAAATAAAGACTGTTTTTGAAAAATGCAGATGTCTAGCTCTAGACTGCTGTAGGGATTCCACTTCTACTGACTCTCTGCTGTGTCTTTGACAAGAGTGCAATGTTGACCTTACAGGTAAAAATTGAGAGCAAAAAATACAATAAAAGTAAAAAAAAAACTGAATCTGAACAAGATCCAAGAGTAACCTTCTACAGTATGCTCCTTCTACAGTAACCTTCGCTCCTTCCGGCGCGGGCTGAAGACCCACTTATTTGAACTAGCTGGTCTGGCCTGATGGGGAACATTAGGGTTTTTTTAATGGGTTTTTACTGTTTTTATTGTTATTGTAATTTTTAATTGGGCATTTGTTTAATTTCTTTTTAATTTTTGTATTGTTATTTATATATGCCCTGTTAACCGCCCTGAGTCCTTCGGGAGAAGGGCGGTATACAAATTGAATTAATAATAATAATAATAATAATAATAATAATAATAATAATAATAATAATAATAATAATAATAATAATAATAATAATAATATTTTAAGGAGGGATATCCACTGGGAGAAGGCAGGAAGAGTGATAAAATATTTTGCATTTACAGAATTGCACTGTATATTTAAAAAATGCTCGTGGAATTTTGATCATATAATCACGGTCACCATTATAACTTTTTTTAAATCCTCCCTGTAGATACCCCTGATTTAAACATCTATTGGAACATCTTGAATAAAGGTAAAGGTTCCCCCGCACATGCGTGCTAGTCGTTTCCGACTCTAGGGGCCGGTGCTCATCTCCGTTTCAAAGCCGAAGAGCCAGCGCTTGTCCGAGGACGTCTCCGTGGTCATGTGGCCGGCATGACTAGACGCCAAAGGCGCACGGAACGCTGTTACCTTCCCACCGTAGTGGTCCCTATTTTTCTACTTGCATTTTTACATGCTTTCGAACTGCTAGGTTGGCAGAAGCTGGGACGAGTAACAGGCGCTCACTCTGTTACGCGGCACTCGGGATTTGACCCGCCAAACTGCCGACCTTCTGATCGACAAGCTCAGCATCCTAACCCACTGAGCCACCGTGTCCCTTTTACATCTTGAATACATACTAATTAATTCAAAGAAATTCAGAACAGAGTGACTGCTTTAGTTTTGCTGTTCCATTATTTAAAGTGAAAATTGCCTTACTCATAAGCCATTTTTTTGCATTGTTTGGTAGTTATCACTGTGTCACTTTAATCCATGCACACATCACCTTACTGAAAACATCATAGTTTGCAGTCTCATTTTAAACAAGATTTAAAAACTATATGCATTTCCAGCACCCTGTTATGGAGACCAAGTGTATAAATTTTTTAGCACTTCACTTTTTTTACTCATGATTGAAACTCAAAAGGACATTTTATATTGTTGCCTTAACATTTTATCTTGACTTCTAAATTAAATTAACATGTTTGTGTAAATGACTATGATAGTTACTTTCTGGGAAAACACTAACAGTATGGCAAAGACATTCTTAGAAGATATGTGAGATAATTTTTTTAAAAAAAATTGGCAAATTTCTATAAATACTTTATTAAAAAAATAATTGAAATAAAAATAATTCCCCATTCACTTTTACAAAAAATAGTGATTGTTCATTAATTTGGTTCTTCTGTGAGATTGATAACAATTTGGTGCTCTATAAGTTTCTTCAAAAATCTCTGCTCTGCATCAATGTCATGGTATTCATTCTGCAAAGAACAATAAAGGAAAAATACAAAACTCAGAACTAAAAACAGAAAAAAATAAACTTTAAATCAGGGTTTTAATCATGATTTATGACTGCAATTTCAGTCGTAAATCATGATAATCATAAAGCAGGTCACCACATGACTGGATACAATTTTGCAATCAAAATCCTAAAAACATTTTAAAACAAAAAAAAACCAATAAAAAAACATTAAAAAACTGAAAATGCTTGAGTACATACAAAGCAAGACATCAGGCCTTGTTTACAATATACCAGGAGGCAGGGCCCTTGGCACATGCAGCACCCTAGGCTTGGGAGTTCAGCCAGGCCTTTAAAACTTTATGGAAGGCTAAGAGGGTTGGGGTCCTTCTAATCTCCAAAGGGAGGATGTTCCACAGAGCAGGGGCTGCTGCAGAAAAAGCTCATCTTCTAGCCCCTGTCAATTGACATTCTTTGGCTGACAGGATCTGTAGCAGTAAATGAATGCTGCAGTCATTAAGTGAACCCATGTTCACTATGGGACAGTTTTTTGCCATATACTGAAAACAAATGCTGTTTTCCAGAAGAAGAAAAAACATTATAAATTACATTTACATGACCATGGAGGGGGGGGGGAACAGCAGAACTTCAAAACCAGGTCACCATAAGCTTTTTCGGGGCCCATTATAACTTTGAACAGTCACTAAGCAACTGGTTGTTAAGTCAAGAACTACCTGTATTATGTTCAAACTATGTTTTCAGAGCTTGATTTGTTGACTCTAAATAAAGCAGTTCATTGGTGTGCTAACTCTAATATGGACATAACAATAAATATCACACTGAGTAATGACCAATGATAGCTCAGAATGGTTCTGTCTCTTAAATTTCCTTTAAGTCCTGTTGCCCCTCCTCCCATCCGAAGCTGATCTGTAATATGAGATACAGCCTTGAGGACAGTATGAAAGAAGGGGTGGATATCTAATATCAGATCCCCAGAAAATGCTTCCTGCTACTACAAGCTGACATTTGATACAACCCAGTGAAAAGGAAATACATTACATGCATATAAAAGAAAGAAAATAGGGTATTACCTTAATCATCAAAGACATGGTGTCATTACCATAATAGTGCAAAGAACTGCTGTGATCCTGCAGGTTGTATTTGAAGCCTGTCACGTGAACTTCAGTACATATATCAAAGGCAAATGCAATGGCAATTAACCCTGTGGTGGGATGTTTTGGTCTCTAAAAAATCAAATTATAAATATATTTGATTTTTAAACAGATTCATATATGCCAAGCCACATTTGCATTTATAGGAAATAGGGCAAATTCTATACCAATGTCTGTATGCTTCTCTGTCTAGTGTTTATTTTAGTTGTTCTGTACCAGCCTGCTACCGGCCCTGCAGAAAAGGCAGGGACAACCCCTTTTACAAGAAGGCAAGAGGCTGGAATTACGCCTGCCAAATTTATTGCTACAAAAACAAATAGAACAAGACACGAACCAAGAAACAGGAGCTTTTCAAGTGGTTGCCTTCAGCAAACCAGCCCTCCCACGCATTCCCCCTTAAATACAGTTCAGGGCGTGGCTTCTCTCTGCCTCCTTCCGAGGAGCCCCATTGCCTTCCTCTGTTTACTCCTGATTGACTGCCTCCTGCGTCGGGCGTCCTTGAACAGGGCCAGCTGTGGGTCATCTTCATCCACGCTGTCAGGCTCACACAGCTGGGTCTGCGTCGTGACCAGGTGGGAGGGGCCTGGCTGGGGGTTCTCATCAAGCTGTCCAATCCCCTCAGCAAGCTCTTCAACACCCCCCTCCTCCTACTCCTCTGAGTCGTCCGACCCAACTGCCGAACCCACAGGCTGACCCTGAATCACAACATTAGTAAACCAGGCATAGGCCACCCTTTTGATGGGCAGATACTGTATTTTTTTAATTTTTGAGGCTGAGGGCAAAATAGGGAAGGAAAACAATGCTAAATGGATGAAAGCTCATTATGTAGTGGATTGACTGATAGCCTATTTAGGAAGCAGGTGTTAAGAGGGAAAAGAGTAGGTGTTTGTTTTTAATACACTTCAGTCTTTGATACCTACACAACACTTTTTATACGGTTGTTATTTCAAAATGGTAAAAGACTTCAATTTGGTAACTGAGAGGTCTTTGAAAGCCACAAATGAGAAGGAATAAAATGCTGCAGAGTTTGCTCCCCTGTAGTACACAGAAAGTAAAAAGTGTTGCGTAGGCATCAGCATTGTGCCTGAAACAGCTGCTTGTGTGGAAGTCTCAATGAAGTGCAATTGTTGGGCATTTCCCATTTTGCTTACAGTTTAACAGTTAGACGGCATAGCTGAGATGCCTCTGGGAGAGGCTTTCTGGGTGCTGAGACCTTTCCTAGCCTACTGTCTCTTTCAAGTGCCTTCAACGGTTTTCCTGTTTGCCTTGTTGATATCAGTGCCACCTGGCCATTTATGCACACCAGCAATGGTGGGATTCAAATATGTGAACAAGCGGTTCTTTGTATAGATGCCGCTTGTGGGAGTCCATTCTGGACCTGGGCAACAAAAAATCAGCTACCGGTTCTGCCAAAGTGGTGAGAACTGGCTGAATCCAATCATTGCACACCAATCTACCTGGTTATTGTTCCTGCAGCTTTCATTACTTTTGCACACTGTGAAGGGGCTTGCTTGCTGATCTGCAGAGCACTGCTGCTATTCCAGGTCCTAACCATGGCTAACAATCTTTGCTAGATGCTCAGGCATTGCTATAACTAAGCTGCAGCAACCAGGACACTCTTTTCCTGATGTTTCCCCACCCCCTCTATTGGCTGTGGGCCTCATTCAGACTGCTTTCTCAGCCTAATCCAGGGGTAGGCAACCTCGGCTCTTTTATGACTCATGAACAATAAAGCTATGCTGACTGAGGAATTCTGGGAGTTGAAGTCCATGAGTCATAAAAGAGCCGAGGTTGCCTACCCCTGGTCTAATCTAATGAGATATGATAATAAAGAAAAAATGGGTTGAAGAAAAATGGAAAAAGAAGCACTTTTTAACATAGGAAAAAAATGATACCCTAACCTTGAATCAGCAGATTATTGAAGCCATATTCAGTTGTTTTTTTCCTCTGGTCTTTTCCACGGAAGAATCATATTATCCCTCTAAACTAAAGCTACCTCACCTAGGCTGCAAAAATCTGGATGACTACTAGATAATAGCAGAAAATTTGGTTGAAGAATCTACATCAGGCATGTCAAACTCGCAACGTGTGTTGCGTGACGTATCGGAACTTCTTCCCCATTGCCAGCAATGGGGTGGGTGCGGTTCCAGCCCGCAAGCTGGCAGTTTGACATGCCTGATCTACATTGTCTGGATTACTTTGCAGAATTTTAAAAAATGTGGAAAAATGCATTACTCATTACACCAGTAGTCCCAATCTTATGTTCAATTCTGGGACAGTGATATATTGGAACAATTTTAGAGGAGGGCTATCAAAGATGTTGAGGGCTTTGGAAACAGAACCCTATGAGGAAAGGCTAACGGGCTATAGCCATCTTTAGATATTTCAAGGTTGTGGCACAGTAAAGGTAACAGGCGTTCTCTTATTATTTCAGAACCAATAGGTTAAACTATTAGGACCCAGATTCAAGCTAAACTTCAGAAAGACCTTCCTGACATAAACTACCAACTAGTAGAATAGCTTGCCACATGGGGTGATGAATCCTACTTTGGATGGTTGTCTGTGGATTCTGCACTAAGCAGGATCTTGGACTAGGTAACCTGTTTACTAAGGTTCACAAGCTAACTAACGACAGTGGAAAAGCATTAAGATTATCTGCTTGCGCTAAATGACCATTAACCACCAGTTACAGTTTTTTCCATCTAGCAGAGTAGCAGCACTGAATTTATTTTAGAGCTGGTTCAGAACATTGAGTTCACATAAAGAAAAAAAAACAGAATTGATTACATTCCTTGATTCCACTTTTAAAGTAGCCAATTATTATTTAGTATGGATCATGATTTCATCTATAATTTGATTTAATGTGTTAGTATTAAATGAACTGATCCCATTAAAGTTCAGTTCATTTTGTTATTCTACAAGCATCTCATTTAAAATGAAAACAATTATGTAAAACACATAAACCAAGCTAGCATTTAAAAATACAAATATATACTTTTCAGGGATTCCTGTTTTTTTTAAAACTAAAAGGTTCTGAAACCTGAAAGTGCTTGAAACCTTCTACTTTATATAACAATTAAAAGCTCTATTAAATTATAATTATATATTTATATTATATTACATATAATTATATATTACATTGAAATTATACTTCAAGGTTCTAATGAAAACCAATGAGATGTGCAAGTCTGAACATCAACAAGAAATATCAAGTTAAAATATCTTGAGCCAATATCCCACACTTTCTTTCAGACTACCCAATTTCCCAAGGTTAAGAGCACAGGGTAAAAATAAGACAATATTCACCATTCTCAACTTTTGGGAGCAAAAAGCAATATAGAAATATAGTAATGTCCTAATTTTGTTATAATAGGCAAGCTACAGGAAGCTTTGTGATTCAGTATTGGCGATTACAATTTCTTAACCAATATTACTGAAATTGTCACAATAAAATACTTACTCCTCGTCTAGGATATTTTCTGGGGAAATGAAGCAATTCATATGCTGTTTTTTTAATAATAAATGGATCAAGGATTCTGATTTGGTTAGGCTTATAAATCATCTTCATTGCTGGTTTCTTCCAGAAGACATCAGTTGCCTATGGAACAAAAAGTGTGCCTTTAATAGGTTAAAGCCATACTTCTAGTGGTGGGATTCAGCCGGTTTGCACTGGTTCGGCAGAACCATTGCCTACTTTCTCTTGAGTTTGGGGAACCGATTGTTAAAATGGCACTTGAAAAAAGTGGAGTTTGTATGCGCACCTGCCTCGTACTCACCCTGCGTCCGCCATGCTCTCCATGGTGTGCAGCAGCTGACCCAAGGCAGCCGGCCAGGCACAGGAAACAGTGGAGTCTGGGTGCACACCTGCCTTGCCTACATCAGCCATGCTCTCCACAGTGTGCTGCAGCTGATCCGAGGCCTGTAGAGCACAGCTGACAGGTGAGTGTGCAGCAGGCGCACAGACTCTGCTGTTTTCAGTGGCGCTTCGCTGCCTGGCCAGCTGTCTCGGGTCAGCTGCGGCATGCCACGGAGAGCATGGCAGACGTGGGGTGAGTGCAAGGCTTTTTTGGGTGCCCTCCCAAGAAGTGGCATGGCGATTGTTCAGCAGACACGCCACGAATGGGGATTTACCATCCCCCAAGCCCTGTCATTGCCAAAGTGGATCCCAGGCTGCAATGTAGATGGAAAGTGGAGCAGCAGGTGCGAGGGAAGGAGGAGGAGGGAGAAGAAAGAGGAAAAGCAGCCAAGAAGCGGGGCGTCCCGGCATCCAATCACTGCTGAAAACAGCAGAGTCTGTGTGTGTACCAGCTACACGTTCGCCCCGCATCAGCCATGCTCTCCACCCCTTGGATCAGCTGCAGCACACCGTGGAGAGCATGCCTAATGCGGGGTGAGAATGTGGCAGGCAGGCACACGGACTTCCTACTTCTTGTTTGCACTCTAAATTTCCATCTTAGCTCTGAGGCTACTCCTCCAAAGACATGTAACGCCATTCTGCCAGTTCCAGCTAATTCCATTCCACTATAAAAATTACGTACAGTATAAATCTTTGGATTTCCAAAAAATTATTTCTAGTAACATTAATTCTGATATAAATCTCACAATCTAGCACAGAAGCAGTTTATCAATATCTGAAGCACCCTGCTTTCAACAGAGGCAAGAAAGGGGATTTTTAAGGAATCTGCTCAAATGTTCTACAGTTTATAATTAGATTTACACCCCATCTCTATTTTATTCAACGCAAAGTGGCATGCATAATATTCCCACTTATTTTTTCCCTAACAACTCTGCAAGATTGGTTGAAAGCCCATCCAACCAGCTTTTTTGATAGCAGAGAACTTGAACTCTTGCTCTCCCACTTTCTAATCCAACACCTTAACCTTTACATCAGAATGATTTGTTCAAAGCTACCTTGTTTGTGAGCAAACCAGTCTTTTTTCTTCTTCCTCACCCCACCTTTTAAAAAAATATTCTTACATTGTAAGTGGATTTTTATAATATTAATTATAAAAATAAGAGTTATTACTATTTTATTTGGGGAAAGGGTAACATCATTATTATTATGAGATTTTTTAACCTACGTTTTTTAAAATATATTTGGTAAACTCAAGGACACATTATCAATATTATACACAATGTTTTTGTTTCACTCAGTAATTTCATCTATGTGTCACAACAAGTATGTTTAATTAATGCAGGAAGCAGAGATAAAATAATTGAAATTAAAAAAAACCCTGAACTTGCTGGCCAATTTATAGATATAAATTTGAAGGGAAGGTCAAAAATATATTCCAAAAATACCAACCTAAAAGAGATCATTCTTACTTAGGACAATTCCTCATGGTCGTACACAACAGTATATTCACAACCAGTACACACTGCGAAGTGCTGTTCCCCTTTCTGGTAAGGAGAAAAATTAGACACATTGCTAGCACACACGACTTACCATTACATTGTGGCCACTTAATAGATTTGAAAGCCATTTTAAGTCATGGTGCTTGAAGACAATAAAAACTGCAATTGTTTTAGGATCATAGTGAAGTGGATCTGAAAAAATTGACTCTGGATAGAAAAGTCGGAATGTCGTTCTCCTTCCAACATCATCTTCATAGCCTATAACAGGTCCATTATTCATTCTATTGAAGAAAAATATTAATAGTTACGAAAAATCCCGTTTTTATTTGTGAAGTACAACTTCAAGACAGTGCATTCAAAAGCAGAATTTGTTCCAATAAGGCTGCATATATGCAGATTTCACCTCTAAATACATAATAAATGCAATATGACAACAGGGAAGTTTGATTGAAATAATATTAGGTTACATGCCTTAACTCAACTGTTGGAACCTTTTGCTGTTATTTTGAGGAACACTTCCTGTGAGAGAAATTTGTCAAGAGACTTAGAAGAACCGAAATCCCCCTCTTTTCTCAACATTTCCTGCTCTTCCACTTTTTGTCTTCCTACCAAGCAGATTGCTAGAAGAGTAGACTATCTTTGTCAGAAGTCAAAACTGATACCACGCACAAGGTGTTTGAAATAGAAGCAAAACATTGCATGAAACTGCTGAAGAGTGCACATGATGCAAAATCTGGCAAGACACTCATCCTTGAATTTAGTTTCTATTTGTTTCAGAAGAGTCAGCATATAGATGAAGTTCTTCTGCAGAAGTTTTTCAGAAGCATGTAAGCTATTCTGTCTGAGCAATAAAAACAGAGAAAAGTTCCCCTTCAACTATGATACAGGAATATGGCAACATGCAGTTTCCTACTTCTTCTTTAGCTTTGACTTGGGAGACCGGTGTGTGGTGTAGTTGGTTCACATGGTGTGGTAGGATGGAGGGTTTGTTGTCACTGTGTGTTGGGGGGAGAGAGCACGGGGGGGGAGGCTCAGTTAATCTCAATGTACACATGTTGTACTTTGACAATAAAAGTTTATTTTATTTTATTTTTATTTTATTTTATTTATCTGAATCAGCTGTACTTTCTCATAATTTCTTCCTAAAATATTATGGAAAGTATTGAATATACAATCTTGGGAGTTATTTCTCCTACATAAACTTTTTAGTATGTCTTTTGCTTCACACCTGCCCCTTAAAACGATATTTTCCCTAGTGTATATTTCAATTAAGTTACGCATTATAACCAAATGTATGAGTCTGATTATACCTTTAAGGCAACAGCTGCTCATGAAAACATATCTCTATTAAACCTCGTTAATTTTGAAGGTACAGCCAGGCTCCATGTTTACTATTTTGCTACAGGCTAACATAGCTCTGTACTTTGCTTGTAGCTCCTTTAAAAATAAAATAAAAATAAAACAAAAGAAGTGGAGCAGGAAGGAGCAACCTAGGATGTCATCAAACATAAATGAACTACATTTAAAAAGTAATATTCTATTTTGTATAATAAAGTATCAGTTCTTAAATTTATCCATGAATTTATTACACAGTGTGCCATTACAGATAGTTCTTCTTGTCAGAAGCTGGGATAGAGTTCAAAAGTACTATATGAGTTTATATTATGCTGTTTACACAAGAATCTGTTTTACTAATGGTCAAGGCAAACTTCATGTTAGACAGTGCTTTTTTTGTAAAAGAAAAAGGTGCCGGAACTCACACATTTATTTTATTATTTATTTATTTAGATTTATATACTGCCCTTTCCCGAAGGACTCAGGGCAGTTTACAGGGTATTTAAAAGAAAATCAATACAAAAGTTAAAACAAATTAAAAAAGATTAAATGAAACCCTGAGAAAAAATAAAAACCCAGTTAAAATTAAAAATTAAAAAATTCTCAGCCTGGGCCAGAGAGCTCGAAGAGCCAGGTCTTCAGGTCCCGGCGGAATGAACGGAGGTCGGGGGCAGTCCTAAGCTCCGCGGGCAGCTGGTTCCAAAGGGCAGGCGCGCCCACTGAGAAGGCCCTACCCCTGGGTGTTACCCGCCGGCAATCTTCATGACACATGTCATACAACCCACCTTGCCTACTCTGCAAGGTTCCATCCAAAAAAGGTGCTGGAACTCCATTCTGAGCATTCTATGAGAAAAAAAAAAGCCCTGATGCTAGATAAGAGTCAATGGAATTCATGGGGGCTGGACTTAGATCTCTTGTGAGAGCAAAGTGGCTCCAAAAATAGTTTGACTCTGCCCTCGTTTCCTACACTTGCTTAATGACTACAACTGGGACAGTAACCCCACTGCTAATTACCCATCTGTAATTAAGTGAGACATCATATGTCTGCAATGGTCTTGCAACCTCACTTCCACTGTAATTGTTAATCAAATCACCCACAGTCATTAAATAAGACACCTCATAACTGCTCCTTGCAATTTTATTCCTGACTTCTCCATTGACTCTGCTTGTTCGAAGTCAGCTGTGAAGTGTGAAAATTGTGATCACCTGACTGTGAGAACAATGTAACAATTGTAAATGTGAAGACAGATCATAAAGTTACTTTTTCAGTATCTGTGTGCATTGCCTTCTGCTATATATCAGTATGCCATTTTCTGCCTCTTTTCCTCATAATTATAGGGGCCTATATGCATAATCATCAGGATGATGATGATACCCAAAAGAAAGCTAATGACAAAATACTTGGTTTCACAACAGAAAGTTTCTTTACCTAATTATCACATCGTAAGCATCAATTTTTTGACCCAGGTTCTTGTTTCGAAGAATTCCTCCATTGCCAACCACAATACATTTTTTACAGGATGAGCTGCTGAAGGATAAAAACACATCTATTAAGCACTATACAATAAATGTGTCTTTACAAACAGAAGGGCGATGTTAAATGTAATCCACTGAAAATATTACCATCAGTGTTCATATTCAGATGCCCTGAAGATGAGGAAGGAGACAAAGGGATTCTCTCTAAACTTAAAGGATAGAAAATCAACCTATTGCTGCAGATTAAGTCTATTGGATTTGAAATGGGTTTTCAAGCAGGAGGCAGAGCTCCCCAACCAACATCATTCCTGACAGTTTCTCATTTGTAAGCACAGTTTCCGAAGCTATTTTTCAGTTAAACTAGAGCAAAAAGGAAATGGAAAAGAGACAGAGGACACTTTGCTTCAGCTGCAAAAGATGTGCAATCACAAGATCCATTTTATTTCATTTTAGATTTTTGTTCATCTTGCACAATAGATAAAGATGATAGGCAAAAATTAGCTACTTTTAAAATTACATTTTCATGTCACTTAATTCACAGAGAGAGAAGGAAGAGGCATTATATAAGAAAGACTGCCAAAGCTTCTCTTTAGAAGTCTGCAGCTTTGGAAAGCCCCATAAACTGGCTTGCTAAGTAGTTTTCAATTAGGTCATCATTTTAAGTTTGACTGATTATACTATCAACTCAAGAACTGTCAAAAGCATCAAAACAATGCTTCTGTTAATGAAAAAAATCTGCTATTAGAATTCTATTAAGAAATACAAAAAGCAGTATTATATCATAAGATGCATGGGTTTTCTTACAAAGCTCTCTAACATCAGATAAAAGATACAATCTTCACCTGTTATCTTCTGGGAACAGGTCACAGCTTTCAAGTTTTGAAAGTGCTTGTTGAAAATAGATTTCTGTAACACAAACATTTTATTTAAAAAAAGAACCAGCATTTTATTGTCCCAACAAAATTTATCACAATTGATTTGAGTATAATTTATTGTTGCTGTAAAATTAAAGCGCATGCAGAACAGAGTTATGTGCAGGAACGTTTTTGGGGGATTTTTGGACCTAACACAAAGTAAGGCCACCTCAATCTAGATACCTGCATGAACATGACTTGCAAGCAGAATTTAAGCACCACATTCAACAATAAGGAATGTTATCCTGAGGCAACTCTCATTGCATCATATAAAAGACAGAAGCAGAATAATCTCTAGATATTTAATTACATTCCTAAACATATAATTGCAATCAGACCAAACACATTCTAAACATTTTATCCCCTTCTCAGCGAGTTTGATCTGCTGCTCAAATATATTTAGTAGAAGCACTTCATACGTCCTCAATTTGTTGACTCAGCCTTCCATCCTTCCGAGGTAGGTAAAATGAGGACCCAGATTGTTGGGGGTAATAAGCTGACTTTGTAAAAATGCCGCTTGGCGGGGGCCGAAAGCCCTAATAAGCAGGCATATACATAGAATGAAGGCTATTGCTAAGCACATTGATTTGTGCTTCTTAGATTGTAAGCCGCCCTGAGTCTTCGGAGAAGGGCGGGATATAAATGGGATTTTAAAAAAATATGTGCAAGTTCTCAGTGTTGGGGTAATGGTCTTGTTCAGATACATATGGTTTATCCTCAGTATACAGTATACAGATATAGGAAGGCCTTACCCAGTATTACAAATGAAGGGAGTACAAGAAAGCAGATCCTGCATCTTTTAATTTTACTGCCAAAGCATATTGTTAATTTATGTTTCATTCTATTTCTATGCAACACTTCTGAAAACACTATGCCACTGAATAAAATAAAGAACACATCTTACATAACTGAAGCTTAACCATATGCTATTCATGTTATACAATGGTATCTGCAGTGGTTCCCAACTTTTAAGGCAGCAGGCACCCGTTTCGTGGAAGACACTTTTTCCATGGACTGAGGGCGGGGGTGTTTTTCCCATGCACCATTAACATACCAACATTTACTTACCTGCATTCTTCACTCCATAAGGTAATTCAAACTTATTACTTCCACGATTTGCAGATATATCAATAAAATTATTTTTGCACAAGAAAGGACAGACGTTATCCACCCTAAAGAGAAGGGGAAAATGCCTATTTGTATTTATGTGGTTACTTTACGCTGCTTTTCAGACTACCCTATTTCTCACCAACTAAACTCTTAATTTAATATAATTAAACAACCCAAAAAAGGGAAATAACAATTGTAATAGATTCTTGACAGACATAAATACAAAAAATTACTGAAATAACAACAAAACTAAGATTTTCTGTAAGAACAGAGACACATTTTTGAAAGACTTATTCCAGAAATATAGCGTGAAAATTGAAAAAGGCCTTTTCTCTGATATCCATACTGTCTAATGAAATGTGATGAGTAAGATGGCCAGGCATCTTACTAGGATTTCAGTATAATGAAGCAGACCATCACATAAACATATGAATGTGCTTATTTGAATTAGCAGATCAAAGGAGAAATATAGTCCTTAAAACTGAAAAACAAAAGTTGTTCCACTGCTAATCAGAAAAAAGTGAAACCATCATAGAGAAATAGCTCATTAATCAGAAAAGACTAAAATAAGACATTTCAATCAGGAATTTATTAAAAACAAATCAATATAATTTCCAAAAGGTAGACTGAGCTGGGACACCATATCATGTCAGTTCACTAAAAGATTCTGGCAAAATTTCCATTGAGCATAGTTTAAAAGTCATAGCATCTCTAAACCAGTTTTTGAAAAATCCTACTGAATCTTGTATCATAGCTTCTCTTTGAAGATTTAGGATAGCATACTTTCAGTGCCCTATATCTTCTAATTCTCTTTCCTCAGAAAGTAAGAGAGTCCAGAAGGACCAATGAAAGGTCTAGGAGAATCAATAGAATCAATCTTCATATCACTGACAAGAACTATTTTTGTCACTAAACCAGACATGAACTATGGAATGGATCCAAATAAACAATTTCCTTTGAAACAGCATTGTATTAAGAAGATATTGACTGGTCTAAGAATTTGCTCAAAAATAGTACACCAGCTCCTGGGTAATACTTGTTCTGGTCAATTGTACAAATTAGGAATTCATTATTTCCACCTTCAAGACAAACAGATTCCTGAATGAAGCATATGAAATGCCCCACACTTGTAAGCAGTTTGTTCACATCCTCAGATGTACAATGTGAAATATATCTATAACCAGACCAGCTATTTTATCTCTGGCCCTCAGATAATATATATACATATATGCACACTTTTGAATGAGTGTTACTCATTATGACTGCCTCAATTAGTCTCTGCAGTTATCTTGGCAAGATCAAGCAATGTCAAGTGATTTGCCACTACCTTCTTCCTAGAACCGAGATCACCCTTCATGACTAATGCAGAATTAGAACATACTGTCTCCTGGTTTCTAGTCTGTACCTTAACTACTTCACCAAACTAGCTCTTATACGTTGGATACAACTATAAAATAGCTTTATTTCTATAAACTGAAGATGGACTTTTAGAACATTGTTGTTATATCAATAACTATGTCAGCTTATTGTTTGGGAAGTTGGTGACTTCCCAAAAAAAATTAAAAAATATTTTTTCAGAATAGGGAACACCCAATATACGATAAAGTAAGCATTTTCCAAACAGTTTCCTACTCTGATACAAAGTAAGAAGTAAGAAGTAAGTAGGAAGTCCACAGAGGCTTCAATATATGTTAAGAAAATAACTACAACTTCAAGATAAATATATTCAATGAAAACAATGCTAAAATTGTGAACATGTGTTTATTTAATTTATTTAGAAGATTAAGTATTAGGCTTTATTTCAGTACAATTATGTTTGCAATAAGCAGATGTAATAATATGGGATCTATGACAATTCACCATGGCCAACTCACTACGGGATAACTTTATTTATTTTAAATAATTAAATGGAATTGTTCCGCAGTGAGTTGTCCCATGGCAAGTTGGCCATGGTGAGTTGGCTGCAGCAAATTGGCCATGACAAGTTGTCCCATTCCCAATAATGCATTACGATATGCCCATGACAAAATAATGTGCACAAAGATTTGGGATTAAGGGGCAGAATTAAGAGTATATCTGGGCATGTCTGGCTTCTTTAACTATTTAAGGAGTTGACCAAATGTATGCAATTGCCAGTATTGGTGGCTCATTTTGCAGTATTAGCTGTTCAGTATTAGGACATTTTTATTCTGCAAAATTCAGTTTGTAAAATCATAGAAATATTTAGAAACTTACATTTCATCAGAACTTTTAATGTACATACCATACACATGTCTAGGGTGACAAATCAGATTTTAAAACATATTTTTTGTCACTGCTTATTTGTGTTTATTAGAACCCATATTTGAAATTATATTTCTAAACAGACGGTCCCTTTACTTTGAAGAAGAGTAGGCATTCTGTGGAAAAAACATGTTCTTATATCACTTACATAATGCAGGGTCCCTTTTTCTCTTGAATTAGAACTTCTTTCCTGAAATTGATTCTCTGACACTGATGTCTTTTCACCCTGACTTTTACTGCTGCTAATAGAACAATGGCACAATCTTCCTATCCAACTAATCTTCTATGTTTTTGATTTCATAGTGACTTGACACATATTTGCAATTTAAATCTGCATTTAATGTATCTTCTTTTTACTATGAAAAAGCAAATTCATTTGGAAATAAAATATTTCAGTACAGTAGTAGCAATATAAATAGTAAGAGATAACACAACCACTTTAAGTAATATGACATAGAAAGCCCTATCCCAATCAAGCCCAATAGTAAAATTAGAACATTTGCTTTATATGCACAAAGGGTAACATTTGATGTCCCATATCTTCAGGAAGACAGAAAAGATTTGCTATCTGAAATACTAAAAAAATTTCCCCTCGCCCCCCCTCCTCAACAATTTGCATTTTAGAAATGCATAAACCAAATTATCAATTAAAAAAATAAACTAAAAATGCACTCCTACAGGTGAGAAAAGTCTGCGGATGTAAAAAAACATTTGTACTATTAAAAGTCAGAAGTTAAACCTAGCAGTTACATATTCAAACCTTATTTCTAATACCGTATATACTTGAGTATAAGCCGAATTTTTCAGCCCACTTTTTGGGCTGAAAAATTCCACTTCGGCTTATACTCCAGTCAACAAAAAAAACTTACCAAGGACTTGTGCGCGGCCGAGGCTTTGGTGCTTCCGGGATCGCCCGCACCTCTCCCAAGCCACCGCCGTCCGAGACCTGCCGAAGTTTGGGGAGGTTTGGGGAGGTGCGCGCGCACCTCCCCAAACTCCGCGCCTTGCCTGCCTGCTTCTTTCCGCAGCGGAAAGAAGCAGGCAGGCAGGGCGCGGAGGAACGGAGACTTGCCGACGTTTGGGGAGGTTTGGGCGTCTCCCCAAACCTCGGCAGGTCTCCGTTCCTCCGCGCAGACCTGCCGACGTTTGGGGAGGTTTGGGCGCCTCCCCAAACCTCCCCAAACCTCGGCAGGTCTCCGTTCCTCCTGCCGACCTTTGGGGAGGTTTGGGCGCCTCCCCAAACCTCCCCAAACCTCCCCAAACCTCGGCAGGTCTCCGTTCCTCCTGCCGACCTTTGGGGAGGTTTGGGCGCCTCCCCAAACCTCCCCAAACCTCGGCAGGTCTCCGTTCCTCCTGCCGACCTTTGGGGAGGTTTGGGCGCCTCCCCAAACCTCGGCAGGTCTCCGTTCCTCCGCGCAGACCTGCCGACGTTTGGGAAGGTTTGGGCGCCTCCCCAAACCTCCCCAGGTCTCCGTTCCTGTTTGGGGAGGTTTGGGCGCCTCCCCAAACGTCCCCAAACCTCGGCAGGTCTCCGTTCCTGTTTGGGGAGGTTTGGGCGCCTCCCCAAACCTCCCCAAACCTCGGCAGGTCTCCGTTCCTCCGCGCAGACCTGCCGACCTTTGGGGAGGTTTGGGCGCCTCCCCAAACGTCCCCAAACCTCGGCAGGTCTCCGTTCCTGTTTGGGGAGGTTTGGGCGCCTCCCCAAACGTCCCCAAACCTCGGCAGGTCTCCGTTCCTCCGCGCAGACCTGCCGACGTTTGGGGAGGTTTGGGCGCCTCCCCAAACGTCCCCAAACCTCGGCAGGTCTCCGTTCCTCCGCGCAGACCTGCCGACCTTTGGGGAGGTTTGGGCGCCTCCCCAAACGTCCCCAAACCTCGGCAGGTCTCCGTTCCTGTTTGGGGAGGTTTGGGCGCCTCCCCAAACGTCCCCAAACCTCGGCAGGTCTCCGTTCCTCCGCGCAGACCTGCCGACCTTTGGGGAGGTTTGGGCGCCTCCCCAAACGTCCCCAAACCTCGGCAGGTCTCCGTTCCTGTTTGGGGAGCTTTGGGCGCCTCCCCAAACCTCCCCAAACCTCGGCAGGTCTCCGTTCCTCCGCGCAGACCTGCCGACCTTTGGGGAGGTTTGGGCGCCTCCCCAAACCTCCCCAAACCTCCCCAAACCTCGGCAGGTCTCCGTTCCTGTTTGGGGAGGTTTGGGCGCCTCCCCAAACCTCCCCAAACCTCGGCAGGTCTCCGTTCCTCCGCGCAGACCTGCCGACCTTTGGGGAGGTTTGGGCGCCTCCCCAAACGTCCCCAAACCTCGGCAGGTCTCCGTTCCTGTTTGGGGAGGTTTGGGCGCCTCCCCAAACGTCCCCAAACCTCGGCAGGTCTCCGTTCCTCCGCGCAGACCTGCCGACCTTTGAGGAGGTTTGGGCGCCTCCCCAAACGTCCCCAAACCTCGGCAGGTCTCCGTTCCTGTTTGGGGAGGTTTGGGCGCCTCCCCAAACCTCCCCAAACCTCGGCAGGTCTCCGTTCCTCCGCGCAGACCTGCCGACCTTTGGGGAGGTTTGGGCGCCTCCCCAAACGTCCCCAAACCTCGGCAGGTCTCCGTTCCTGTTTGGGGAGGTTTGGGCGCCTCCCCAAACCTCCCCAAACCTCGGCAGGTCTCCGTTCCTCCGTGCAGACCTGCCGACCTTTGGGGAGGTTTGGGCGCCTCCCCAAACGTCCCCAAACCTCGGCAGGTCTCCGTTCCTGTTTGGGGAGGTTTGGGCGCCTCCCCAAACGTCCCCAAACCTCGGCAGGTCTCCGTTCCTCCGCGCAGACCTGCCGACCTTTGGGGAGGTTTGGGCGCCTCCCCAAACGTCCCCAAACCTCGGCAGGTCTCCGTTCCTGTTTGGGGAGGTTTGGGCGCCTCCCCAAACCTCCCCAAACCTCGGCAGGTCTCCGTTCCTCCGCGCAGACCTGCCGACCTTTGGGGAGGTTTGGGCGCCTCCCCAAACGTCCCCAAACCTCGGCAGGTCTCCGTTCCTGTTTGGGGAGGTTTGGGCGCCTCCCCAAACGTCCCCAAACCTCGGCAGGTCTCCGTTCCTGTTTGGGGAGGTTTGGGCGCCTCCCCAAACCTCGGCATGTCTCCGTTCCTCCGCGCAGACCTGCCGACCTTTGGGGAGGTTTGGGCGCCTCCCCAAACCTCCCCAAACCTCGGCAGGTCTCCGTTCTTCCTGCCGACCTTTGGGGAGGTTTGGGCGCCTCCCCAAACCTCCCCAAACCTCGGCAGGTCTGCGCGGAGGAACGGAGACCTGCCGAGGTTTGGGGAGGTTTGGGGAGGTTTGGGGAGGCGCCCAAACCTCCCCAAACAGGAACGGAGACCTGCCGAGGTTTGGGGAGGCGCCCAAACCTCCCCAAACAGGAACGGAGACCTGCCGAGGTTTGGGGACGTTTGGGGAGGCGCCCAAACCTCCCCAAAGGTCGGCAGGTCTGCGCGGAGGAACGGAGACCTGCCGAGGTTTGGGGAGGTTTGGGGAGGCGCCCAAACCTCCCCAAACAGGAACGGAGACCTGCCGAGGTTTGGGGAGGTTTGGGGAGGCGCCCAAACCTCCCCAAACAGGAACGGAGACCTGCCGAGGTTTGGGGACGTTTGGGGAGGCGCCCAAACCTCCCCAAAGGTCGGCAGGTCTGCACGGAGGAACGGAGACCTGCCGAGGTTTGGGGAGGTTTGGGGAGGCGCCCAAACCTCCCCAAACAGGAACGGAGACCTGCCGAGGTTTGGGGACGTTTGGGGAGGCGCCCAAACCTCCCCAAAGGTCGGCAGGTCTGTGCGGAGGAACGGAGACCTGCCGAGGTTTGGGGACGTTTGGGGAGGCGCCCAAACCTCCCCAAACAGGAACGGAGACCTGCCGAGGTTTGGGGACGTTTGGGGAGGCGCCCAAACCTCCCCAAAGGTCGGCAGGTCTGCGCGGAGGAACGGAGACCTGCCGAGGTTTGGGGACGTTTGGGGAGGCGCCCAAACCTCCCCAAACAGGAACGGAGACCTGCCGAGGTTTGGGGACGTTTGGGGAGGCGCCCAAACCTCCCCAAAGGTCGGCAGGTCTGCGCGGAGGAACGGAGACCTGCCGAGGTTTGGGGAGGCGCCCAAACCTCCCCAAACAGGAACGGAGACCTGCCGAGGTTTGGGGAGGTTTGGGGAGGCGCCCAAACCTCCCCAAACAGGAACGGAGACCTGCCGAGGTTTGGGGACGTTTGGGGAGGCGCCCAAACCTCCCCAAAGGTCGGCAGGTCTGCGCGGAGGAACGGAGACCTGCCGAGGTTTGGGGACGTTTGGGGAGGCGCCCAAACCTCCCCAAACAGGAACGGAGACCTGCCGAGGTTTGGGGACGTTTGGGGAGGCGCCCAAACCTCCCCAAAGGTCGGCAGGTCTGCGCGGAGGAACGGAGACCTGCCGAGGCTTGGGGAGGTTTGGGGAGGCGCCCAAACCTCCCCAAACAGGAACGGAGACCTGCCGAGGTTTGGGGACGTTTGGGGAGGCGCCCAAACCTCCCCAAACAGGAACGGAGACCTGCCGAGGTTTGGGGACGTTTGGGGAGGCGCCCAAACCTCCCCAAAGGTCGGCAGGTCTGCGCGAAGGAACGGAGACCTGCCGAGGTTTGGGGACGTTTGGGGAGGCGCCCAAACCTCCCCAAACAGGAACGGAGACCTGCCGAGGTTTGGGGACGTTTGGGGAGGCGCCCAAACCTCCCCAAAGGTCGGCAGGTCTGCGCGGAGGAACGGAGACCTGCCGAGGCTTGGGGAGGTTTGGGGAGGCGCCCAAACCTCCCCAAACAGGAACGGAGACCTGCCGAGGTTTGGGGACGTTTGGGGAGGCGCCCAAACCTCCCCAAACAGGAACGGAGACCTGCCGAGGTTTGGGGACGTTTGGGGAGGCGCCCAAACCTCCCCAAAGGTCGGCAGGTCTGCGCGGAGGAACGGAGACCTGCCGAGGTTTGGGGACGTTTGGGGAGGCGCCCAAACCTCCCCAAACAGGAACGGAGACCTGCCGAGGTTTGGGGACGTTTGGGGAGGCGCCCAAACCTCCCCAAAGGTCGGCAGGTCTGCGCGGAGGAACGGAGACCTGCCGAGGTTTGGGGAGGTTTGGGGAGGCGCCCAAACCTCCCCAAAGGTCGGCAGGAGGAACGGAGACCTGCCAAGGTTTGGGGAGGTTTGGGGAGGCGCCCAAACCTCCCCAAAGGTCGGCAGGAGGAACGGAGACCTGCCGACGAGCCGCGGCTACACAGGGTATTCCTGTGTATTCAGGCTTGCAAAATGGCGGATCGAGCCTCTGCTGGCGGCAGAGGCTTGCAGAACGGCGGATCGGCTTATACTCGAGTCAATAACTTTTTCCAGTTTTTGGGGGTGAAATTGGGGGTCTCGGCTTATACTCGAGTCGGCTTATACTCAAGTATATACGGTAATAAGAGGTTCTTGTAGCCATTTCTGCAGAAAATGCACTTGGAATGTACTCTGTCAATATTATATTGGTTTAGGCATGGCACAGTTCAATTGATATTGGTGCTTTTTTAGATTATAGTAATCTATACTCTAGAACAGGGATCTCCAAACCTGCTGACTGAGGAATTCTGGGAGTTGAAGTCCACAAGACTTAAAACTGGCAAGTTTGGAGACCCCTGCTCTAGAATTTTAAGTTGCTAGGCCTTTGGATAAGTCTTCATTAGTAGGCAATTGAATTTAAACTCTCTGTGACTTGATAAGGGTCATGTGGATGGTTCTGAGCTTGTTCTTCAAGAGAATGTAGCCCTATCACTAATCTAAATATTTTCATCATTTTCTTTTCTTACTCACATTTTGAAAATAGAAACATTGGTTTTGAAACTGCAACGTTTTCTATCCAGAAGGGACAATCTAGAAAAGGAAGAAGAGATTGTATTAAAATAGACTGACAGAAGGTGATGATTCCAGTTTATATAAAATTTGATAGTTTAACCTGCTAATGCTTTTTAAAAAGGTAAAGGTAAAGGTAAAGGTGCTAGTTGTTTCCAACCCTAGGGGCCGGTGCTCATCTCTGTTTCAAAGCCAAAGAGCCAGCGCTTTGTCTGAGGACGTCTCCGTGGTCATGTGGCCGGCATGACTAGATGCCAAAGGCGCACAGAAGGCTGTTACCTTCCCACCATAGTGGTCCCTATTTTTCTACTTGCATTTTTACGTGCTTTTGAACTGCTAGGTTGGCAGAAGCTGGGACGAGTAACCTGCGCTCACTCTGTTACGCAGCACTCGGGATTCGACCCGCCAAACTGCCAACCTTCTGATCGACAAGCTCAGCGTCCTAACCCACTGAGCCACTGCGTCCCTTTTTAGAAATAGGTAATTGCACTGGTAAAATATAAAGAGCAAATTACCAGTTACAAACAATACTACTTATTTCTCCTAGGTCAGGGCTTTTCAACCTTTTCAGCCATTGTACCACTTTTAGGATATGGCAACATCCAAGTACCACCAGTCACCTAGCAAGGTGTTAAAAACTTGATGACCAAAAAAAAAAGAGGAAAAAAGTGATAAAGTACAGGTAGTCCTCGACTTACAACATTCGCTTAGTGACTGTTCAAAGTTACAATGGCACTGAAAAAGTGCCCCCCAAGCCACAGCCGAGCAAGACACCTGCCTGCCCACGTAGCATGCTTTTCCTCCTGTCCGAGGTTTTCATTGTTGTGAGCATTTCTGTTGAGGATTGGCAGTGGGGATGGGGTGGGGGGGAGTTTGGTTTTTATTCCTCCCCATCTGCTGGATGGTTGCAGCAGGTTTTGGTCACTTCACATGACCCTGGGACACTGTGACCGTCATAAATACGAAACAGTTGCCAAGCATCTGAATGTAAATCAGAAGATCCTGGAGATGCTGCAACATTCCAGCTGATCTGTGCTTCTTCAGGGCTCAGCAGAAGCGCCAGGATCAGCGCCGAGCTCCAGCTGGAGCCTGGCACTGATCCTGCTGCTTACACTGAGCCCTGACAGCCACAAAGAAGCGCCAATCAGCTGGAAAGCAGGACTGATCCTGGCGCTTCCACTGAGCCTTGACAGCCCTGCAGCTCCAGCCATTTCTCATTCAGGCTTGTGCGGTGCTGCCACCAGTTCACCTCATGCCCCTCCCCCACTACCACTTTTCTAGGATGGCCACGTATCACCTGCCAGGTGCCAATGTACCACAGGTGGTACCCAAAGCCCTGTCCTAGGCTACCAAGTGCAATGATCTCAGTTGGAAAAATTATACTTAAAATTAATTATCAATTTGGAAAGGACTGTAGAAATCATCTATTCAAACCTCTTGCTCAGGGGCAGGATTTGCTAAAGCATCTCTTATAGATAACAATCCGGCCTTTGTTTCAATACCCTTGGTGCTATTATTTAAAAGTGTTTATTTAAAAGTATTTATTTATATACCACATAATCCGATGGTCCTAGAAGACTCAAAAAATGCAACTGGAGCTATAATGTTTATTTACTATACTTGCCTGCTACTCATTCCTGAAGGCCCCAAGTGGCTAATGACAAAAAATCCCTCAAGTAAAAATAAAGCCATTATTAAAACTCTCAGCATCATCAGATAGGACCAAGGAAAAATATATAAAGTCATGGGTTCACCACTACACCCTAACTTTCACAGCATGCCTTCTACTTGGCCAGGTGGGAAAGTTGGGCATAAAATGCTCCTCTGAAACCTGGGGAAAGGACAGATCCTAGACAATTTCATTCATGATCTGCTGAAACTGGTGTGCAACCACATTTTCCACCATTTTCCCTAAGAAAGGGAGATTGGATGCTGGATAAAGATTGTCTAGCAATGGCATCTTACAAAGGGGACAAACCAACACCTCTTTAAGAGGCGAAGAAACAATCCCCTCTCTAGGAAGTTTGCCATCACCAGAACTCAACCACATGTCACTTCCTGGGCATCTTTAGCTAGTCAGGAGAGACATGGATATAATGAGCAAGTGGCCAAGCTCACAATTGCAAGGTACCTGTCCAGTTCCTTAGGCCCACAACTTCAAACCATTCCCAAATAACATGGAAGACTATGCCAAAGTATCTCCACAGGACCTCCACCAAGGCTGACATCTACTTGGGAATGAATCCAAGCAATTTTGTCTCATAGATGCCTTGCAAATTCCTTTGCATATCTGTGCAGGTAAATCTCCAAGTGACCTCTACCCAAGACCGCTTGGGTTAAACAGAGGCAGCAGACAGCTATCTGTGAACACAATAAGGATGAAGAAGTACTGATGCTTCACTGCCCTGATCTCAAGACCAAGACAGTTCTAACCCATGTTCAATTGAGTTCATCCTTCACTGATCTCCAGTGTCACTCTAGATGGTTCTTCTCCCATTTCCTTTGCCTCAACTATTTTATAAACCAGGAAGTGTGACGAGAACCCATAGGAGGAAAGCGGTTGCAGGGGTGCAAACCAATTCAAAGCTTTGTTACCCTCTCATGCCAAGTGATGATCAAGGCCAAACCTCATTTAGACCATACAGCAGACCATCAGGAACAACTCCCAGCTCTCTCTGGAGCACATCTGGGACCGTAAGTCACCAAGGGTGGACCAATTCAATAGGCCCCAGCACCCTATGGCAGGGGGCAGTGCAAGAGAATCTCATGGTTACCAGTGAATAACTGGACCATAACAAATGCAGTTTTGCCCCAATCCATCTTATACACTGGGTGCAGCTTAGTATGCTGACATAACTCTACTACTTTGGGAGATGTACCCACTCTCTAAAGACTTCTGGGTACAATTCAGGGGACTGGTTATCACCTATAAAATTCTCCCAAGTACAAGACTGAGTTATTTGTGGAGCTTCCCGTTTCCAATTGCCTCTGGTGGTCCCATAAGATCTAGCAGAACTGGACATTTCGGTTCCTTGGTGAGACCCCAGGAAGCATGCCTTTTCTGTCGCAGTGCTTTCCCTGTGGAACACCATTTCCTCTAATATCCAGATGGTCCCAACTCTAATGGCATTCCAGAAGGCCCTGAAGACCTGTTTTCAGGGATATTGGTCAGAGTGTGGGATCAGCCCGTTTAGAAATGTTGAATGTTCAATGCATATTGAATAGAATATGCAATGCCCGGCCTTGGATATTGTTACTGTTTTTCTCTTCTTGATATTTTTTTGTTTTTTTGTTTTTAATACCCTTATCTTTGTAAGCCACCCAGAGTTGGTTTTACAAATTGAGCAACTATATATAACCAAATGAAATGTCATTCATTTCTAAAAGGTGTTTCTGTCAAAGTCAGGCACCTGAAAGGAGGAGGAAAATCTCTGAGTTGGTACTACCTAGCACCTGATAAACAAATATAAGGAATTATGCGGGAATGGAGTTGCTGTCTGCGCTTGGGAAAAACAGCTGCAGCAAGGCAGGAACACCTCCCACTCCCAATTCAACAAAGCTAAGCTCATGCTTTCCCCCCCCCACAAAGGGCTGTAAAAGTTTAAAGCCCCAGAAACATGACAGGATATGGGATCAATGCATTCCCCCATTCAGTTTACTCACAAGCATCCATGCTGGTGTCCAAGCTGCCTGGCATATTGAGACAAACCCTGGTGTTTCAGGGACTTTTTGAGGTCCAAAGGCAGTTTCATACTACACAGCCCCTCTAGTCTACAAAAGCTCCTGGAAGGAGATAACTATCTATGAGCCTTGGGGTTTGTGTCATTGAGAAAGGAATACAGGTAGTCCTCAAGTTATAACCACAACTGACTCCCAAATTTACGTTGCTGAGTGAAACATTTAAGTGAGTTTGCCCATTTTATGACTTTTCTCGCCATAGTTGTTAAGTGAATTATTGCATTTGTTAAGTTAGTAGCATGGTTGTTAAGTGAATCTGGATTCTCCACTGACTTTGCTTGTCAGAAGGTCACAGCTTTTGTGAAATTCTGACAAGCAAAATCAATGGAGAATCCAGATTCACTTAACAACCATGTTACTAACTTAACAAATGCAATAATTCAAGAAAAGTCATAAAATGGGCAAAGGAGCCCAGAACACTACAGCCGTCATAAATATGAACCACTTGCCAAGCATCTGAATTTTGATCATGTGACCATGGGGGTGGTGCAATTGCCTAAGTGTGAAAAATGGTCATAAGTCTTTTTTTTTCAGTGCCATTGTAACTTTGAATGGTCACTAAATGAACCGTTGTAAGTCAAGGACTATCTGTACTTGGCAGGAGAAGAGATCTATAGTTATTTTTAGCTCCACATCAATCTTCTTTACATTTTTTAACTAGAGCTTTTGATTTCCATTAACTTATTTAATAAATCACTTTAGCTTTCCTTTCATTTATATGTTCATTGCCTCCTAGTCCCTGAATCTACTGTGGCAAAACAATGAGGCACTTGTTGTTTACTGCTAAGTCATGTCCAACTCTTCACAACCCATGGACCATAGCACGCCAGGCCCCCATGTCCTCCACTGTCATCCCAGTGTCCAAATTCATGTTCATTGGGTCAATGACACTAGCTAACCATCTCATCCTCTGCAATCCCCTTTTCCTTATGCCTTCAATCTTTCTCAACATCGGGGTCTTTTCCAATATGTCCTCTCGTTATTAAGTGCTCAAAGTATTTGAACTTCAGCTTAAGTATCTGACCTTCCAAAGAACAATCAGGGTTGATTTCCTTTAGGATAACTGATTTAATTTATTTTCAGTCTAAAGGACTCTCAAAAATCTTTTCCAGCATCTCAATTTGAAAGTATCAATTCTTTGGTGCTCAGCTTTCCTTACAGGCCAACTCTCACAGTCATACATTATTCCTGGGCAAACCATAGCTTTGACTGTATTGACTTTTGTCATTGAGGTGATGTATCTGCTTTTTAATAGGCTCTCTAGATCTGCCATAGCCTTTTTCCCAAGAAGCAAGCATCTTTTAGTTTCATCACTGCAAACTGCCATCTGCACTGATCTTGGAGTCCAAAAAATAAAATAAAATCTGTTAACTGTTTCTATTTCTTCCCTTTATACTTGCCAGGAAGTGAAGGGATGTGATACCATGATCTTAGTTTTTTAATGTTTACTTTCAAGACAGCTTTTCCACTCTCCTCCTTTACTGTCATCAAGAGGGTTTTTAGTTCCTCTTCACTTTCTGCCATTAAAGTATATCATCTGCATATCTGTGGTGTTATTTCTCCCGGCAATCTTAATTCTGGCTTGCGATTCCTCCAGCCCGGCATTTTACGTGATGTACTCTGCACATAAGTTAAATAAGCAGGGTGAAAATATATGGCCTTGTCGTATTTTGAACCAATCAATTGTTCCAGGTCCGTCTTCTTGACCTGCATACACTTGGCACTTAGAACAGCAGTAATTCTGCACTAAGTTGCATTTCATTTTTGTTCTACCCTTCCAACAGCTTTGCTTCCTAAACATAGCAACCTGCTTTCTAGCTCCTGAATGTCACAGGGATTACAGAAGTCTTTCACGTAATTTAGCCACATGTACAAATAATCAGGACAAAGATGGCTTATCTAGGAATATATTGACATTACCCCAAGCTGTTGGTCTTCCACAGGTTGCTGTGTAATACAGCATACATCACTCCAGCACCCAGGAGAATCATGAATAAGATCTGCTTCATGACCAGCATGCCTGAAACACAAATATTAAATGAGGCTTTTATCTCTAAAAGTTAATTGTAGGCATGAGTACAGTACGTAGAAAAGAACTCTTAATTTATACGATTCACTAGTTATTTACTGATGAATAATTTCTTTCTCAGACTTTCAAGTATAAGCAAATAATCTTTATTTCTATAGGGCTTCCATTATATAATGGTGTTTATTTACTCTTTGATTATGACTATGCTGTGCCATTAGTTATACTTACTGAGATTTTAAATCAAACACTTTTTTAAAAATGAATTTTCTCATGGGGGGAGGGGGGAGAGGGTAGGATCCCGAACACACTGCTGATCTATTATGTATTATGTTCAACCACAGCATATTATCCTATCCCATAATCATCTGTTCATGGACATCTTTTAACACAGAAACACCTTTTTCACATTTCTACTTACTCCATGGATTTAAGCATTAATTAATTTCTTAAATATGTTAACACTTAGAAAAATTTTCAGGATTCAGGGATATCTGGGTGGGTCTAAAAAAAGCCAAGATAGCATTATAATTGTGTTTTGCCTCCGTTGCAATGTAATAAAGAAGGTGGGTCTTTAACTACTGAGTTGCAGCCACTGTTTTGACTATTTTTTGATTCAGAATCAAATTATAATCATACTCAGCGTTTTTGTAGCGCTCTTGACTATCAAAAGCGTGTTATATGCATTGTTCTAAGATTCATTTAATCTAATGCAGGAAAAGGGTAAGAAACTTTGCAAAGTATTTGAGTCATTAATTATTGCAGCTATGTTGTATCTTTTTGTGAACAATCTTGGCAATCGAACTGTGGATACTGTCAGGACCCACCCCAAACCACGTCTTAGGAAAACAAAATTCTTGGAGCCAAATCTTAGTCCAAAAGGAATCTTTACTATGACATGCTTGGTTATAGGAATACAAGACAGGACTTAATATTGTTCTACAAACTAAACCCTTATAAAGAGTTCCCGGTTCAACCCCCCCTTAACCCCATTTGGTCAGTCCCCCATCATTTACCTCGTATCATCCCTCTCGTGGGAAAAAGGAACTTAGGACCTTTTATGTTTATTGCTCTCTTCTGTGACACAAGCCAGATGCTCCTACCCTAACCCCCCCTTTTGTTCCCCCAGTTCAAAAGGCTTCTCTTTTCCTTTGAAATGCCTAATACAGGCTCAATACAAATTCGTTCCCTCCTCCTCGGGAGATGGCAGAATCCATGGAATAATGTTTTAAACATACATTTATGAATATGATATAAATGGATTCTGACAGATACAACACTTACAATGGTTAGTCATTCTGTGATCATGTGATTGCCATGATTTGCTTAATGACTACAACCAGAATTGCCAGACCTGTCATCTTAAGTTAGCATGGTATGTGATTTTTTTTGTTTTAAAACCAGATCGCATAGCAATGGCCTCAATTATGATCATTAACGGAGGACTATCTGTATGAAGAAACTAGTGAGGGATGGTCTTATATTTGTATTGCCACAGGTGGATCTCCACTCTATAAAGAAGCAATATGAAAAGAAGTATTCTTGGATAAATAATGAAACAGAAAGATTAATTATCAAGCATGTTCAATATAACACGTCTCATTTAATAGAACATTCATACAGTCATGTCTCAGATAACAGAAAATGAATAGAAAAATTGTGTAGTAATTGATACATACTGCAATAGACTAAAAATAATAAGAAAATGTAGGGGGGGTTTCCATTTGAAGGAGGAGGAAAAGGAGAAAAAAAATTCAACTACAAGAATGATGTAACTACAGAAGTGACAACAATCTGTAAATACCACAATTATCCCAACCAAGATTTGAATTAATTTCACTATTTAATGAAAAGGTACTGGTATGAGTATTGAGAATACTAGAATAGACTAAGAGGATTGAAAGCAGAACATCTTATGCTAGTGGCAATAGAAAGAAACACGAGATACAATCAGTACACAAATTTCCAAATAAAAAGAAAAAGTAACTAATGTTGAAGCAGAGTAAAAGGGAACAGGTTTTTTGTTTTGCTTTATTTAAGGCGGGGTGGGCTCGGGGTAAAAGAGTATAAACTTCCTAAAATGGGAAGGAAACTTTAGTACTATAATGTGTCAAAGGCATTAGCTAAAAAAAAAGAAAAAATGCTAATGCTGCTCTTTCTGTATTTCAAATAATGAAAATAATGCAATATTACCTTTTCACCAGTTTTCCATCAGGCCTAAGCCTTCTTTTGCATCACAACACTCCCTATCCATTTGTCTAACAGCATGTTACCATTTGTGTATTTCATTTTTGTTAACAGTTGCAGCCAATTCACATATAATAAGTAGAATATTACCCAGATGTTCTACATACATGACATACAACCTTTTTTCCCTTCCATTGCCACTATGTTCATCAGGCTCCAGAATACAACAATGAATAATGTGTAAGCATGCGGGGCTTTTGTACACCTGAGTCTGCATTTTTTTTTAGTTTTATTCACATTTCAGCTATGGAATTTGAGTCAAAATCACAATATCAGTTTCCTGTGTTTTATAACCACGAAAGAAACCCTATTATCATCATACCAGTATTCTAATACTTCCTAATACTGGATGAAGTTGGCATTATTTAAATGCCATATTGTAACTTGAGCTATGGTAAACTAGTGATTTCAACATTATATTCTAAGTAGGCTGATAATAGCTTAAAATACCTGCCAATTGCCAATTAATTGCCCAGAGTCACTTGTCTGAGATGGGTAGCCATATAAATGAACAATAAATAAAATCTAGAAGCTTACTAAAGTAACTTTTTTCATTAAAAGTATTCATTTTGGAGGACTAAAAACAGAAGTGTTGAACTAGTTTCTAAACTTGATGTCTGAAATTCCTGAATTCCAGTGTTTTGGAAAAACATTTTAAAAAGTAAAATCAGGTATGTAGAATTCTCATATGCCTGCTTGCAATCACTGGGGTGTTTTAGAAAGAAACAGAAAAAGTGCTGTGAAGATTCTCACTAAAAGTGAACCAGTCCCACATTGGGGAAAAATTATTCTATGATACCCATATCTTACCTTGATATTGTCCAATGTGTGGAATTTCAACTCATAAAATAATGACAATATCTGGACAACATAGATGTCCATAATAGACAACACCTATTAATTTGCTGCAATTAATATTACATAGTATTGAACACTAAAAAGTCTACCTGAAAACAGTTTTGGCATCTTAATCGAATAGGCACCAATACAACACCCCAATCGTTTTTATGTTTAAAAGCAGCACAATTTCTATTTCCCATGACTGCAGCAACACCGAAGTTATATCTTAACTCTGGACTGATTTATTTAAAATACTTTTATTCCACATTTTAATAAAAGTATTCCCCAAATAACCACACCAAAATAATGTTATGCATTATATAATAAAAACATTATTAATATATATAATCTCACATATGGTGAGATGGGTGGCTCTATAAATTTCATTATTAAATTTGATTATTAAAACATTTATAGTTTTGGTAGTCTTTAAAGCAGGCATGTTAAACTTGCGATGTATTGCGACTTTTTCCCCATTGCAAGCAATGGGGTGGGCGCGGTTTCAGTACCATGCATCTGGCCTGTGGGCCGGCAGTTTGACATGCCTGCTTTAAAGGAATACAAATACATCAAATTACCAATTAGTATGAGATCACTAATTATTTTAGAAACGAAAGATGACCATGTAGTGTTTATCCAGGGGTGAGCTTAATAATAACAAATCCCTTTAGAGCTCATCAAAAATCTCTTTCAAGAAACAGCATTAGTCTTTTCTCCCAACCAAAGCATTAGTGGATTCAGAAACAGAACTCCTGTCACAATTCCACTTCCTGAACAAACTCATGTGGATATACTCACCTATCTTAAAGGTCAACACAACTATTTTTTTAAACATTAGAAGAGAACAGGCAGGTAGTGTAGCCGTTACAGGACTGGAATACTGCAGAATGGTCCATGCGCAACAATTTCTAGTCAGTTGCATTCTACTCTACCAGAAATTATTACCAAATTACTTTTAGACAGCTCAATAAATCATGTTACAAGTGACTTGATGTACCAAAGCATGTGCAATTGAGACAAACACTGCCAAACCATAAAAGGGTGACATCGAGTTTATTAATCTAAACTGGCAAAAACACTTTTTAGCAACAGCCACCACTGCCATCTACCTGGACAGCACAAATTCTATGAGAAAAATCTAAGCTGTGAATTTAGTGTTCAAAATAAAAATAGCTTTGTCCAGAATTATTCAAATGCTTCCAACCAATTTAACTTCCCTATCTATCTTCCAGTTTGCCTGAGATTAAATTTCAATATATTTATCCTCCTTCAATTTAGAACAGGGGTCCCCAAACTTTTTGGATTGGCAACCCGGTGGGAGAGGGAGGGGCGGGCTCCTTATGCATGTATGTGCAAACGTGAATGTGGCCACATGTGCGTGCATGCATACAAACAGGCTGCGAGCATGCGCACCATGCGAACGGGACTGTGAGCATGCGTGCGATGCTTTCAATGATGGCAGTGCCCGTTTGAGGCTTGTGGCGCTGCCGCTTGCAGCGATGCTACCATCAACGCGAGGCTTGTGCCACGGCCCGCAGAAATGCTGCCCCTAGCGTAAGGTTCACACTGCCGCCCCACATGATTGAGCCATGTCCTGCAGCAATGCCACCTCAGCATGAGCCTCGCGATGCCGCCCCCATGCAAGGATCACGCTCCAGCCCACAATGATCCCACCCCAGTGCAAAACTCATGCTGCCAATCCTGTGCAAGGATCGTGCTGCGGCACACCTGCCGCTTGCGGTGCTGCCACCACCCACACAAGGTTCATGGTAATGCCGCCACCTGTGTGTGGCACACCACTGCCCACCTGCCACTTGTGGCACTGCTGCTCCCTGTGCAAGGTTCATGGCAATACTGCTGCCCAGGCAATACTAGCGGTGCTGCCACTACTTGCACAACATTCGCAGCAACGGTGGCATGAGGGGGGTGAGCACGTGCACACATGTGTGCACTTCCCAGCTACTCACGTGGCCCGGTGTCCAAGAGGCCACAGCCTGTTAGAGGGCCATGGCCCATAGGTTGGGGACCTCTGTTTTAGAACATGAATAACCCTTTATATGATCTATAAAGAAGTATTACCTGCTCCTGAGTCCAGTGATGCACCTCAATCCACTAGTCAACCTTTTATATTATTAAGAAGTAAGTCAAAGCCCGGGATTCTTACCCCCATCAGTAATTTACTAGAATCAGGTACAACCTTTGTACTGCAATTACAAAGTTAAATTCATAGACACACAAGCAAGGCAAATGGGTGGGCAGAACTCTTTGTCAAACATGATACTTCAAGCAAAGTAATTATTTATTCAGAGCCAAATTGCTGACATTGCTTCCATTTATCGCTGTAAACTGGACAATGATGGTTGATGCTAATAACCAATGATTTCTTTGGATTTCTAAAATATTTTTGTGCATAGAGCAAAACAAACAATGCTGCCAGTTTATCTATAGAACACTGAAGTAGTTTGTGAGTTCAGCAGCAGCAACAATAGCAAACCATAGTATCTTTCTCTTGATTCCTAAAAGGAAGTCAGCAAGTTTCTGCATGTTTGGTTTGGTTTGTTAAGTGGCTTTGGATGAATGGGTGGAGAGACCGCCTGAGATTAAATCAGCCATTCTATAAAGAAGGACAAGAAACAGAGAAATCCAAAAGATCTTTAGAGAACAGCCAGGAACAGAAATAATAGGGTTTTTTAAAATTTTGTTTGAATATGTGTATTTGTTTGTCCATCAAATAATGGTTATGGAAGAAGGGAAAATAAGACCTGATTTAAGGCAAAGAATTAGCTTTAAACTGCAAACATGGGGATACTAAAGCTATTTCACTCATGAAAATCTATTTTTCTTTCTTAAATCTAAAGAACTGTGTCTTTTTTACCTATTTGTAGCAAACATTAAACAAATTCAAGGGCTACTTCTGAGTGTGTGTGTGTGTGTCAAAAAGCTTCCTCCGATATTTTTATTTGTCGGAAACAAAACCTGTACGCCAATTTTGGAAGAAAGATACTAATAATGTATTTATTGTCCCCTTAGGGCTCCTTGAAAAATGGCTAATAGAAAGAAAATCAGAGGAAGGTGGCTCTGCCTCATCAGCAGATGTGGATGCTTGCTGCTGTTACTCTTAATATGATTAGAGGTAGTCCTCGACTTACAACTGTAATGGAATCTGTCCAATTTTATGTATTTTTTGGTGGTCATCAAGTGAATCACCATGGCTGTTGAGTTAATCCAGTCATTAAATGTCACACTTATTAAGCAAACCCATTGTTCACTGTGGGGCATTTTTGACGACAACTAGAAGCAAATATCGGTTTTCAGCAAAAACTATAAATTACAGTCATGTGATCATGGAATGATGCAAATGGCTGTAAGTGCAGGCCGATTGCTAAGCCCATGAAATATGGTCATGTGACCATGGGAGTGTAGGAACTTTGGACCTGGGTGGTACCTTTGGGGGGGGTTGCATCATAATTTTAAACAGTCTCTAAGTGATAATTTATAAATGGAAGATTACATGTATGCTTTGTCACTATAACCCAGCCAACAAAGTTTCAATACATTCTTGGCACTTCCATTCAACAGGACTACTTCATAATCCGTTTCACTCAAAACTGTCAAGCTAGAAGTAGAGCTGAACCTGAATTTCTGGCTTCCTTGGATAGTCAATTGCTTTTAGCTAAAGCACATTATTTCAAAAGTCAAAGGCATTATTTATTGGTACTCTCCCCCCCCCCAAATATACTTCAATACAATTCTGTGTTTGTAAACATGTAAATCATATGTAAATCATATGTAAGCCGCCCTGAGTCTTCGGAGAAGGGTGGGATATAAATGGAATTAAAATAAAATAAAATAAATAAAAAATGTATTTCAAATACGCCAGAAGAAAATTCCATTCTGTGAGATAATTACCTACAGAAAAATTCATATACATCAGGGATGTCAAACTGCCATCCACGGGCCAGTTGCATCATATGGAGGACGCACTCGCCCCAGCTCCAGCAATGCAAAAGTAGTCACGATATGTCGTGACACATCACGTGATGTGGTGAATTTGACACCCATGATAGACAGCATTGCAATGAAGAAAGCCTTACTTACATATATATTTCAATACTCACATAAATACGATAGTTATAATTAAATATACACTGGTGTGTCCAAGTTCATTGAAGTCAATAGTATAAATATCCTTAATTTAGTATATTAACTTTAATTAAATTTAATCTTTACAGAAGCATGACTGTTATATAATACATCTACTTGATATCAGCTTCTGTTCTGTTGGTTTACATGTCTAGACACATAACTATAATCCTAAAAATTATGCAAACTGAGAGTTTTTTATTTTTTTTTTGTATTAAGCCTATTGTACATACATGCTCAAGCTTTTCTGAACAAGTAGGTTTTTGTCTCTTTAATAAAAGGTACAATTCTTACATCGTCATACAGGGCTGTAATAGTTTTTCTTAAGCATGTGTGTGTGTGTGTGTGTGTGTCTATAAAAGATGTGCAAATAACGTTTTCTTACCCAGTCTTGTATTCAGTGCAAGAAGCATGGGAAGTAGAAGGCACACCATGGACCAGCAATACATGGTGGTGATTGTCAACTTTAAAACTTGCATGGCATGGTTTCTGCTAATCCTTATGCTCGGGGAACCCTCAGTGAAGCAGTATGGTCTGGTGGGGGGGCTTCTGAAACACACCTTCTTCTGTCATGGTGTCTACCTTTTGAATAGTCTGTCCTCAGAGATGGCCCTGATCCTATTGGCCTTCAGAAAAGATGTAAAGACCCGACTTTTCCTCCAGACACTGGAATCAGGATGTTGACAGAGCTGGCATGGGGAGTTCTTGGATGATTGTAAGCTTTTACTGGAGCCTCAACAGCATTTATTGCTTTAAGTAGTTTTAACGTATTTGGCTTTTGTTTGCTCTTAGATTGCTAGATGGGTAGATAACGTATATATTGTACATCAGTTTTGAGTTTAATAAAATAAACTGTTGGCCTGGACTTAGGGTACCATATCAATTGTGAATATGTGCAGATGGCAACGCTATCTCTGGCCACTTGCAGAACCATGAACGCAAGGTCATAAAAGGACAGCAAAGGAAACACCCAATATCCTAACCCACCCGGAAACATATGATGTCTTGGGGAAACACCCAAAAGGGAACATTTTTAGCTACTACTGCTTTCTTCCTTCTTATCTACAGTGTGCCGCCCTTAAAGGGCAAAATCTTTATCTTGTGTGTGGGTGAATTGCTTATGTAATCAAAGAAGGTATAAAAATAAGGCTTTTGTGATATCCGGGATTTTTTCTGTCTTTTAGAGAAGCCTGTCTTTGTTCAGCTGAATAAAAACACAAAACTTGAAAGCAACTTCTGGTTTCCTGTATTTTTTTATCGAGCAAAACAAGAAGTAAACTTAATAGCTTGTGCCATCAGTAACCCTTTCTATGCCTGAAAATAATCTGAAAATTTTGAATTTTGTACTGAAAAAATTACAAGTTTGGTTGATTTTTGCTTAAATATTTACAATGTTTTAACTATAAGATTTGGGATTTATTCCATTTTTATTGATTCTAACCAATGTGTCTTTTGCTATTATGCTTTAATATTTTATTTTCATTTATTATACTATAATCATAATATAATCAGCATAATCATTACATTGCAATTCCTGTATTCAATTTTATATTGTAACTTTCACTTATTATAGTTTAATCATTATTTAAAGAATGAATTATCTTATAGCATGTTTTAGTGTTTTTCTATGACCTCACCAATTTGCTTGTGTGAATACATAATAAATTCACTCTTCTTGATCAGTTTTGATTCAATAGTTACCCTCCCCTCAGAAGAATCCAGAATAAAAGGATTAAAGTTTTCAGTTATACAAACACCATATATCAGGGAAGAAACTGATCATTTATTAAATAGTCTATCAAGTTTTCTTCCTTGTTAAAGAGGGTAAAAACAACAAAATGTAATTTTTTCAATTGTGGTTTGCTTCATACATTGTGCTATACAGTAGGCTGGGATTTTCAAACTTTTAGGTAATAGAATCTCCTGGAACTCCTCAAAAGGCAAAACTCTAGTAATAGAAAATTGGCTGTATTCAAATGAACTGGGGGAGGGGCACTTTATCACCTACAGTAATTCTCAGAAAACCATAGGCTTCTGTGAAACACTATGAAAATTCTTGCTATAGTGTAAGATTGTTGGATTCAGGCTCAGTATAAATTCAATCATGTATTCATGAATTCATGTAAATTCATGAATTCATGTAAATTCAATCTCAAAATCCATTTAAGGTCATGAAAGACATATTAAATCATGCCTTCAGGTTTTATGCCAAATTGCACTAAGACAATAATCATTATAAACTATACATGACTGTATCTTTTTCTGAAAGGAGAAATTCCAGGTGGCAGCTATGGCTGGGTGGGGGAGATGCTTTGTACAATATCATCTACCAAGAGCATATACCAATTATGCCCTTGCTAAAAGCCATGCTTATGATCATTTCAGCCCCATTTTATGGAATGACCATCGTCCTGATGCACAATTGGCCCTGACACAGCTGGTCTTTAAAAACACTGCCAAAACCTGGCACTTTTCCTAGACATTTGAGCCACAAACTTTTAAAGCCCCGATTGGTTTTGCGGTAATATTGCTGCTTAAACCAACATTTTGTTTTGTTTGTTGGCGTATGTATTAGAGTTCTGTTGATAGGCTTTGATGTTTTTTTTTTATTATAAATTGCCCAGAGTCAGTTTGGTTGATTTAGGCTGGCCCATAAATGCTTTAAATAAATAAATAAGATACCATATTTTTTATTTCAGATTGGTGTAGAACAGGGGTGTCAAACTACCGGCCCGTTGGCCCTGTTGCATCATGCGGAGGCCACACCCACCTCTGGCAATGAGAAAAAGGCCGCGATACGTTGCGACGTCATGTGATGAATTTGACACCCATGGTCTAGAATATGGATTTTCAACAATAAATCCTACCGTAAAATTAAAGCTGTCTGAATGGGTTATGATCCAATAGAGAGGAACTCCAGCACCAAAGATCATACCTGCTTCAAAGACCATGACAAAATAGGTGGAAAATTCCACACACGCTTCCTCATATGGTAAATCCCCAAATGCAGTGTTCCAGAGTGTGGCAGAGGATCAGAGTTCTTGTGAGAACAGCCTGGGTTGAGCCTTTCAGCTACAGTGCCTCAGAACTGACATGCAAATTTCCTCTCCCCATCATTTCAATGCAGAGAAACATTAGAAGAGTAACATCTGCCAAGCAACAAAGTATGATAAATTTACAGCCCACTTCCTTCCTTAGGGCCCAGTGTGAACTAGCTAGGCTCTGCAACTAGTAAATACAGGTAGTCATTGACTTACAACCACAATTGAGCCCAAAATTTCTGTTGCTGACACATTTGATAAGTGAGTTTTGCCTTATTTTACAACCTATCTCGCCACAGTTGTTAAGTGAATCACCACAGCTGAAAAGTTAGTAACCCAATTGTTAAGTGAATCTGGCTCCCCCATTGACTTTGCTTGTCAGAAGGTTGCAAAAGGGGATCACATGACCTTTGGACACAGCAACGGTCATAAATATGAACCAGTTGCCAAGTGACTGAATTTTGATCAGGTGTCCATAGGAATGCTGCAAAGGTCATAACTGTGAAAAACGGTCATAAGTCATTTTTTTCAGTGCCATTGTAATTTTGAACTGTCACTAAACAAACTGTTGTAAGTCGAGGACTACCTGTATTCTCAGGTTTTGTATTCCCTAACAGATTCCTTTTCTGCTTCAAAAGAAACACCACCTGTGTAGTAAACCATAGGCAAGAAAGATTTATGACTTGCAGAAAAGGCCATCCTTATCTTTTGTACAAACAGAATTCATCTCAAGTTGAGCAGAGATTGGTCAGAGAACCTTTAATTATACAAAATGGGAGGCATACAGATGCTGAATTTTATTTGATGTTACACTAAAAAAAATAACCCCTCTGTTCCAAAGAAGAGGGAGCCAAGCTATTCTCCAAAGCACCTGAAAGCAGGACAAGAAGCAACGGATGGAAACAAGTCAAGGAGAGAAGCAACCTAGAACTAAGGAGAAATTTCCTGACAGTTAGAACAATTAACCAGTGGAACAACCTGCCTCCAGAAGCTGTGAATGCTCCAACACTGGAAGTTTTTAAGAAGAGACTGGACAGCCATTTGTCTGAAATGGTATAGGGTTTCCTGCCTGAGCAGGGGGTTGGACTAGATGACCTCCAAGGTCCCTTCCAACTACTACTACTACTAATTATTATTATTATTATTATTATTATTATTATTATTATTATTATTATTAATAATAATAATAATAATAATAATAATAATAATAATAATAATAATAATAATAATAATATTAATATTATTATTATTATCCCCTCTTTAAATTCACTGCATAAGCTCAACTAAGGACTTAGGGAAAGAAAATGATGAAGAACCCAAAAGGAAAAAGACAGCAATTGCATGTATCTGAAAGGATGACTTAGGTTTTTTCCCCCCCAAAATTATTTTCTAAAACGGGAAGATCGCCTTAGACTCGCTGAGGATCGCACTGCGCGAAACTGGTCAAGGCGGGGGGGAGGAGTTATGGTAGCACATTATTTCCGTCTGGGAGGGGAGAGAGGTCTTTAACTTTTCGACTGGCGGGGGATTTTGGGGTTTCGACAAACTGGCCTTTTTTTAAGATAGTAATCGAAGAACTCCAAGGGAATAAACTCACCCCAGGATCAGGTGTGTTTCGTGCGAAAGTCTCGGAGCATTTGACCAACATAGAAGCGTACCCAAAATAGGAAAGCCCGCCGTATGCCTGGCACATATAGAAAACTACCCGAGCTACCGAACTACCCAACCACGTCGTCGGCTGCTGCATCTGCTTCCAAAGGAGGCTCCGCGGAAGTCTTCCTTGCCTAAGGGTGACAAGTCAGAGGCGCCGCAGAGTTTACGTGGGCGTTCGGGCAACAGGGGGAAAAACCCAAGGAAGCCGATAAAGCCTTCGCCAGCCAAGCAAAGTCCTTGGTAAGTTTAATGCAACTTACTTCCCAAGAAACAAGAACCGTAGCGCCGCAAAGCCAGACAAACATCTCAGTACGCGGCTCGGCCGAGATCCACCCAGCGCTTCCTCCCGCTCGCCTTCCACCGCGTGCCTTTGACCGGAAAACGCAGCGCCGCCTGACAAGCCGCGACGGGGCCACCCCCGGAGAGAACAATCTGGGGTCCCGTCGATTGGGCGAAGGGAGTCTCTCGGGCCCCAGCCGATTGGCTGAGCTGGAAAAGTCCCCCGGGAACTTTACCAAGATTTCCCCGGGTCGACGGGGCAGGCGGCTTTAAAACGCGGGCAGGGCGCCCACCTTTTCGGGGCCGATTGCCTATCCTGGCCGTTTCCGCCTGCAGCTGCACTTACCGTAGCTCCGCGCCCAGCCCTTTTCCTCCAATAGCCCTGCTTGGAAGCGCCGGACCTTCCCTCTAGTCTCTAGTTCTTCCACGTTCCTTCCTGGGCGACGGCCTTTCTGCTTTTGCTGGGGCGCCCCTTCTCCCGACCCTGCAATTCAGGCCTGTCTACAGGGAAGGGAGCAGGATCTATCTCATCGGACAGGCAGGGAGGCCGGTCGAGGGGAGCAGGAAGTTTTCACATGGAGGAAGGCGTCTGTCAGTCGCAGCTGGAAGCAGACGGCCAGAGAGGCAGCGGGGAAACTTAGTAAGAGCAACCCAGGCTTCGCCTGGTGGCCGCTGCTCAAACCTTTCCGCTAGGTGAGAAGAGAGGAAACTTTTTACTCGGGGCGACTCCTCCCCCTGCCTAGTCATTTCCCTGCAAATTGCCACAGCTGGATCAAAAGAGGGGAAGCGCGGCTGCATTAGGATACACGAGGCAATCTAGCAGCCTTACAATGAGATTGCTTGTCACCTGGCAGGTTTCTAGAACCGGAAGGAGGAGAGAAGGCAGCCTTTCCTTTCAGTTAATTTATTTTTATTTTATTCATATCCCCGCCCTTCTCCGAAGATTCAGGGCAGCTTACAATCTAGGAAGCACAAATCAATGTGCTTAGCAATAGCCTTCATTCTATGTATACGCCTGCTTATTAGGGCTTGGGGGGGGCCCAAGCGGCATCCCTACAGTCTGCATAAAGGCAGAGTTCTTGTTCTAGGGGTTCTCACAGAAACCCACTGTTTTATTTGAATCTTATATATAATGGAGTGTTGCCTTAACTGCCCTTAGAATTATTTAACAAGAATTTCTTAAACTTGTATATCACCTGGCTCTCAGCCACTCTGAGCAGCAGGCAAAGATAAAAAAATGCAATAAAAGATAAGCACGATGAAGCTCTCATTATCCTTGCCAAAAGCCTGGGTGAAGAGGCATATCTTAACAGCTCCTAGTCTAGAGAACATGGGGGGGTGGGCGCAGATCTGGATCTTGGAAGAGGGGTTCTCTGGATGCTTAAGCTCTTAAGGTGCCATAAGCAATTCAGAGCAGAGCCACCAATTAAATAAAAAATTTGAGAAGGTTTTCAGAATCAAAGTGGATGGTATTGTCAAAATTCATCCCTAAATTGTGTGGGCAAGCCCACAGCAGCATTCAGCAAACAGAGAGAATGGACAATGAATATTTATGCCAGTTGCCTCCCATGTTATGTAAACCATTGGGTGGTTTGTTTGGTTTTGGTTTAACAGTGTCATGTTAAACCCATCAATTGTAGCTTAATTCTACATGTGAATCAGGCCTCGGTTTTCCAAACATGCACTGACAAGATTTCAAATATTAGCCTTCCCCAGCTTTCTTCTGTTATAGAGGGTGGGGTGACTGGGAAGATAGGGTCATGAGCCACCCATCTGGTAGATATCACATTGATGATGGCTTGCATTTGTGCTGTGTAAAATTGGTGCTCCCAGATTTTTCAGCATTGCTTCAGCATTCCTTGTCTGAAAACAAGGGAAGTTTGTTTCTCTAATCTCACAATCTTATAAATGTTGTAATTCCTGTATTAACAATATAAAAATTAAGCAAGTGGATTTGGATTTATATTCCTTTTGCTATTTATTTGCTTTATTATTACAGCTGAAGCATGCAGCCTCCTTCCTGGAAAGGGTTGAATGGAAAATTACAGGCTTATCTTCATGTTTTACCAGTTGTGGCATAAAAACATGTTACTAACCATTTTTAATGATGTGTCGTCATCTTATCCCAGTCTGCTCCTAAGGCAGCCTAGAGTCATCTATAATTATTGTGCTGCTAAGCGGTGTTTCTCTTCTTCTTTTTTCATCACAAATCTTGCCACACAAACATTCTGCTGCATTTTGGTGATGATGAGGACAAGAGGTGACAACAACTCAGATCCTAGTGCCTGCTTAAGTCTGTTATGGGCATGCTTCAGTCAGCAAATAATACTCTCAATTACCAGTTTGCTTTGAATGAGAAAGAAATCAGACAAGTCTGTTTCGTTGGGGGAATGTGGATATAATACATGCAGGTCTTTCTGGAGACCAATATTCCCTCATCTACCCCTCTCCCCAAAATGGGATTTGAACTTAATAAATTGGTAGTCAGAGAAGGGTGCATGATGAACCTGGAATAAGTTCACATACAAATGGAGGTCTCCACCTTCTATTACTTAGGCTCCCATCTCTGGGAGTTTAGAAGATTAGAAAGGTGAGACTCAGTTCTTCCACCCCATTCCCCCCCCCCAAGCTTCAGTTGGCAGGCCTTGGAGAATGTTTATAAGGAGATGTCAGGCATCTTGTGTTCCCCACCCCAATTCCGTGAGAGAGCAGAAGGACACTGCTGCTTCCCAGTATACATACTGTATTTACATAATGTTGAGGCCACGAACTCCGTTCAATTCTGTATGGCTTATACTTTAAATGCAGGGATATTTTTTTTAAAAAAATAAGGAACAAATTATAGACATCAAAAAGAGAAAACTGAACAAAAACTACCCATAGGGGCTCAGCAGCACCCTACTGCAAACCTGGGAGAACAATCAAGATTTCAAAGGTTTTCAGTGTGATTTTTCTCCTGAGATAGTAAATTAATAGTCCTTTAAAAGAAAGGAAAAAGAAAAAAAAGAAAGGAAATGGTTTCTGACTGACACAGATATAATTAATCACTGCATCTTGCCTTACTCCGGGTTTTCTGCCCTCCTAATTTCAGTGTGGTTAGGAATGGGAAATATTTTTATTTATTTATTTATTTATTAAATTTTTAGACCGCCCTTCTCCCGAAGGACTCAGGGCGGTGTACAGGGCAATAAATATCAGAATATAAATACAAAAGTTAAAAGAAGTTAAAAGAATTTAATAATCATGCCCAATATAATACAATGATTAAAACTATATTAAAATTAGAGCCAACCCTAAACCCATCAAACCAGGCCAGATTGTTCAAATAAATAAGTTTTTAAATCGCGCCGGAAGCCAACTTGAGTGAGAGGAACTGAGGGGCAGATAAACTATTAAATTTGGTCATCTTAAGTAAAAGGAAGGAGTGGCACTGCCTTTTGTTCTCCCACCCATCTTGCAGTGGGCAGTGACAGGTGAAATAATCATAAATCCCAAGGTGAGGTGGCAATTCTCTCTTATTAGCAGAGTTTTAGAACAAAGAATCAGCCCCCAGAACCAAATTGCGTTATAAGTTGGGAAAGAATAACAAAGAGTTTCAGCTTGTAAACAAACTTATTTATCTCCCCATGTTAACTAGTAAAAATATGTTGGAGGTCAGAATATCCCTTCCAAAGGTTTCTTAGAAAACATCAACCTCTGTTGATGGCCCAGGTAGTCTAAACACTTGACTATCTCTTGCTTTCCCTCATTTCTGACATGCAGCCATTGAGTTATCATTTATCAACCAACCTGATGATTCTGAAATCAGTAAACATTAGCTGACATAAACCAAAGCCATGTTTAGGGTGCATAACAGAATAAGGAAGTACAATATCGGGTAAGCTGCACAAAACAAAATGCTGTAGTGGCCGAGAAGGGAGTAAGTATTGAGGACACAGGATATATTACAATTAAAAACAAGGTTTCTTTGTTGAAATTTCAATCTTACACAATTCCCAGGAAAAATAAGCCAGTTAGAAATAACTATGAGCAGGGACAATTGAGTTCTTTTCCTAAATCAGCTGCTATTTGTATCTAATAAAGTAAGCAGGAAAGTGATGCGTCTGATCACTTTTTGATAAAAATACTTACCTGTCTGGCACTTTTTTCTTCAAAGAGAACATCCCTTTAGCAACAGATCAATAAAACTTCTAAGTACGCTTATTGTTGCAAAACAGGTTGTATTACCTATAAATTGGGATCAGGAGGGAAAAAAAATCTATTCCAGTGATGGGAAAAGGAGACGGGTCTGATAAACGTGACGTGGTGGCTCAGTGGGTTAGGAAGCTAAGCTTGTTGATCAGAAGGTCGGCAGTTTGGCGGGTCGAATCCCGAGTGCCGCGTAACAGAGTGAGCACCTGTTACTCGTCCCAGCTTCTGCCAACCTAGCAGTTCGAAAGCACATAAAAATGCAAGTAGAAAAATAGGGACCACTACGGTGGGAAGGTAACAGCGTTCCGTGCGCCTTTGGCGTCTAGTCATGCCGGCCACATGACCACGGAGACGTCCTCGGGACAAGCGCTGGCTCTTCGGCCTTGAAACGGAGATGAGCCAAAGGCCTCTAGAGTCGGAAACAACTAGCACACATGTGCGGGGGAACCTTTACCTTTACCTGATAAACAACTTCCATTAAATAGCTAAACTCTGTTAGCTTTTATCTCTGAAATGCATAGCATCGGATTAAAATGCTTTCAAACACTGCTTAAATAATCAGCACAGAATCCCTGGTGTTAAAAATATGCTAAAGAATACATGAATTGGAGATTGCTCACCTATCATTTTGTATTGATTCCTAGCCTTTCGATACTGTGAATGACAAATCTTGTATTTAGCAGAGATTACGTTGTTGTCATCAGCTTTGCACATGAATCTTGGTTTCCAGGCCTTGAAGCACAACTGATTGTGTCTCGCGTTCCATTGAAGTAAAACGAGAAACCACCTACGCAATACTGAATGCTGCTGTAGGAAGCATCATATATAGATAGGGCAATGCGTATTAACAAATGAAATACAGTGCTGTAGATACTCCTTAATTTAGAAAAATAATCCTAGAAACAACTTTCATCTTATCATTTCTTTTTAAATGATAATAGTAAAAAGGATCGTAGTTACTATTATAATAGTAAAAGAATGTGGCAATGCAATTGACTAAAAACTAATCATATTCATTAGGGCATATTCCAAGTAAATAGGTATAGGATTACACTGAACAATGAGAAAAGAAACAAAACAAGATACAATAAAGTGCACTATGTATATGAGCAATATATTATATAAATCACAATGGCTTAATGACATAGCATTCTAAGGCAAAATCAAACACATTTGGGGTCACATAATAGGTGAATATTTTGATAATGAGTTCTAGTCTTGCTGTAGGCATGAAAATTATTGCATGACTTTGGGCCAGTCACTTTCTCTCAAACCACCCCACCCCACACGGTTGTTGTGGGAAAACAGGAGGACAAAGGAATACTAGTATGGTCACTGCCTTACTTATAGAAGTAATAAAGGTGAAATAAAAATCTAATAAAGAAATGAATATTTTTATTTTTAAAAGTTTGCTGCCTATTGTAAAGATGCTGGGACAAAACTGATTTGAGGGCCTTCCTGAATACAAAAAAGATGCTTGTGTCCCACTAAAAAGATCTGTCTTATAATCCAACTCCATGTATTATTATTTTTTTGCAGCGGGGGGAGAATTCGGAGCAGGCCTTCCTTTGGTGGTTGAACCAAAGGAATAGAATCATGCTAAGCAAACCATCCCCTGACACAACCTGGGTTGCACTTATAGGAGCTTCATATTATTACTATAATGGTGCCTACATAGGGTTGCCTTTTGAGGATACTAACAAACAGTTGATTCAAAAGGTGGTTGCCTGCTTGTTGACAAGTTAGAAGACAGATTAGAAATGATTTAGCAGGAGAACGCTATCTAGAAACACCATTACTAGCCAATAGGTTTCAGATTTAATGTGCTGGTAACATTATATAAAATCGTCTATGGTCCAGGTCTTGCTGCCTACAGGACCATTTGCTCAGTCCAGATTGGCATACTTCTGATTGCCTCCCTGTGAGATGTTAATTAGATTCCAGCTGTATGGAGCACGTTTCTTGCCAAGTCATGATGGCCCCTTCTCTATTATTTTTTAGAAAAGAAGTCGAAAATAACACCATTCTATTAGATTTATGGGACGCGGTGGCTCAGTGAGTTAGGATGCTGAGCTTGCCGATCAGAAGGTCGGCAGTTTGGCGGGTCGAATCCCGAGTGCCGCGTAACAGAGTGAGCTCCTGTTACTCGTCCCAGCTTCTGCCAACCTAGCAGTTCGAAAGCACGTAAAAATGCAAGTAGAAAAATAGGGACCACTACGGTGGGAAGGTAACAGCATTCCGTGCGCCTTTGGCGTCTAGTCATGCCGGCCACATGACCACAGAGATGTCCTTGGACAAGCGCTGGCTCTTCGGCTTTGAAACGGAGATGAGCACTGGCCCCTAGAGTCGGAAACGACTAGCACGCATGTGCGGGGGAACCTTTACCTTTACCTTTATTAGATTTTTAGAATACACAGGTAGTTCTCAATTTACAACCGTAATTGACCCCTTATTTGAAATCATAAAGCAGATCATCATGTGACTGACCAGTTTTATGACCTTTTTTCTGGTGGTTGTTAAGGAACACCCAGGTCATTTAGAGAACCGTTCTCTATGTTGCATTTTTTCCCCCAGAAACCAGAAGTAAATGGCAATTTCTGGAAGAAATATAAATCATGGACATGTGCTGCAAAAGGTTGCAAATGCAGGCTGGTTACCAAAATGCTGTCACATTGCCGCAAGGGGAAGGTGGATGGTGGAACTTTGAATGGAATTAATTGTAAGTCCATTTTGGACTGTCTGTTGTATCTTCAAATGGTTGTCAACTGACTGGTCTTAAGTCAAGGACCACCTAGTTGTTAAAGCTGATAACTGCTGTTTTACTAGGTGCTGGTTTTTTTTATGTATCATTTACTAGAGTAGAATAAATTTTCACCAGAATGAAAAATGAAAAAAATAAAACTTTTAAATCTAGGGTAATATGTCTACTCTTATGGTATATGTAGTTTTATTTGGATATGATATGCTATTGGTAAACTAGGAGTTTGACTTTATTTCTAGTCGAGGGAAATCACTGAATTCTTTTAGAATTTCATAAGAATAAAAATTAGGAACTGGGACCTACTTGTAGCCTTAGATGCATCAGAAGGGAAGAAATTCTGGACCTATTAGTAAAAAGAAGAAAAGAAAAGAAAAATCATGACATTAATAACAGTGTGTTAGCATTAAAATGTTAAAACTGATCTCTACCCTGCCTGTTAATTTATGGTTCTGTCTCTCTTCTTTCCTGTCCCTCTTTTCCTATTCCATATGCTGGTTTTTACTGCTACAAGCAAGTAGCAGTTACTATGCAATTGTTAAGAGAACTGCAGACATTCTGTCCAAGTGTGACCTTTGCAATCTAGAAAAAAAGATAACTGATCCATGTGACAGTACTGAATACTCAGCTTTAATTTTATATCCTTGATAATATGGTTTCATGATACTTGGAGCAAATCCCTATTTGCAATAGGTTTAGTTTATTTATTTATTTAGCAAATTAATATAGCCACTATCTCATAAAAAGTGTTTCTGGGTGGCATACAAGAGTTAAATAAAAATAATAATAATGTTTTAAAACAGGATTTTTAAGAATGCAAACCACCAGGCACAGGAGGGATTATATATTAACAGTGATGAAGCCATTTTGAAATGTCACTTGTCAAGATGCCAAAATGTTGCTTATCAATATTTCCATAAGCTTATTGCCTGGGTTCACAGAGCTCTGTGCTTGCCAAAAGTTTATTTAATGAAGGATTACTATTTGTTTAAAAAAAAACCATGTCAAACCAATTTATTATTTAGTACAGTGCTTTGATCTCCAGTTCATTATAGCTTACAATGCTTTTCTTACTCTTTTAAAAATAGCGTCCCAAATATATTTATAGAAATATTGGCATGGTCTACTCATAAAACTAAAGTCAAGGTTAAGTTTGGCATTCTGTGTCATAAGCAACCAAGCAGATGTATTTAGAAAATATACAAACATGGACAGAAAGGTAGCAATCCTGTTCCTAATAGCAAGTATCTTGCTCTCAGAATCTCCAATTTCCAAACCCCACTCTCAATACAGTAACAGCTGAGTCTTATTTCTGCAAACAGATAATATTGTTCTTCTGGCAAAGAGATATTGCTGATATCTCTGACATAAAGAAATTAGGAGAGTAGGTAGCAGACTGTCAGTACCACTTCGCTCAGCATCTGTTTCTTAATTTACTTTGCGGAACAATAGGGCCCAGCTTGCAATTTTCCACTCCCTCACAGAGATTAATAGTCACATTTGACAAACAGCCAGGGAAATCCACTCATACGTGACTTACTTTACATTTTCCACTAAAGTTAAACTATAATGGGATGTGTGAATTCAGCCATAAATTGTTATTGGCCCCAGGCGTGAAGGTATGATCCAAATGTACTTTAAATGAAAGTTTTGCCACAGTCATGAGATTTCACAATAGAGGGCAGGAAAAGTACATCTAAGAATATCATGTGAGTTCTACTTTGCCTCAAGTACTCTGTAGGCAAACTTTTTCGTGGTATTATTTAAATATTTGTTTACTTCATTATTTAACCTGAGATTCTACAAAAAAGTATTTGAAAAGCCTGACAAATTATTTTTAAAAGTTATTAAGATTTATGTGAGGCCTCCGTTGGAGCCTGAATCTGTGAAGAAAATGAGCTGGAACAGGATGCTATGGAGGTCGAGGGAGAGGTGTCTGGGGCTTCAGAGAAATGTGGCAGGCGAGGGCCCTTCAAGATTGGGACAGGATGAACAGGAGAGACAGAGTTCAGGCGATGAGCAAGGGCCACCCCCACCTGATCCTAGAGCACGGAGAGTGGAGAGAAGGAGAGAACAACGCAGGCAGGCTCAACTACTCAGGAGAGTGGCCTGCCCCTCTCCACAAGGCATACCTGGAGACTCAGATTTAAGGAGATGCTGTGGGGAGAGGCATTTGTCGGGAACAAATGCCGATTCCTTGGAGTTTTGTGTGTTGTTGTTGATCGCTTGTTCTGTGACTTCTGCTTGGAAACCCGGAAACTCTGGCCATTGGACTGACTGACAACGTTGCTTGGATGTTCAAAGACCTCAGACTGTATTTTGGCTTCTCTTCTGAAACTGTTCAGGCAAGCTTGTATTCACACAGACTCCTTAGGTTTATGATGTATGTGTCATTCCTTGTTATCTCCATGGCCTTGAGTAAATTCCCGTTCTAATCAGACTGTATGTGAAACTACTTGCAGCCAGAAAATTTGGAGCAATTAAAGGGCGGTTTGAATTGCCAGCTGACTGCATTGCCTCTGTGCTGTGCCCTTGGTCATCACATTTTAATTGAAAGAATCTGAACCAAACAACCACCAATAGTATTTGTATATTGTATAATACTTTGTAATAGCACAAAGCAAAGAAAACTCTTATTACCAAGCAAACTGTTTACTGTGATAATATACATACTTTGTTATATACTTTGTTAGCTCAGTAACAAGTTAATACAGTAAGTCAATATCAAGTTCTGTGTATTCAAAGTACACTGAATAGCTTTGTAAATAAAGAAATGGAGAAATATAATACCTATTACAGAACAATATATCTTTGCTGTGCCAAAAGATCCTGTCATGTTTTTGCTTCTAATGCTAACTCATTATTTGAATTTATTCCTAAACTAAATAACATGTTATTGTAAAATAAATGATCTGCATGATTTAACGTACCGTATATCAAACTTGGTTATTATGCTGCAAAAATACTTCTTGTAGAGTAAGAGTCCCTAACCCCAGGTCTGTGGACCGATAACGGTCTGCGGACTGTTGGAAACTGGGCCATGCAAGCGATGAGCTTCCCATTTCAGTGGGAAGCATGCGCAACCATCCCTTCCCCCACACACACACTGCTGCTTCATGGAGCCAGAAAGGTTGGGACCTGCTGTTCTAGAGGAGAAGTAAGGAATGGATGCTATGTTGGGGGGGGGGGATCAGTTTTACTAGGCTGTTATTATCTGAGTTATAAAAATCCTAATGGAGCTAAGGAAATCATGTAAAGTGACTTGCTGCCATCTAGTGGTTGTCAGAATGTTTGCAACCCAGATATGACAGCTTTAGCTCACACAATGGTAAAACTAACTTAGATCTTGGGAGTCCTACCTTATTCACTGGTTTCTATGCATTTTTAAGTAAAATAGCATTTTCATTCTTCTGAAGTTTTTAAAAGCTTGTTCTGTATCCTAGGATGTGTGTTTTGTACATTTTTTAAAAAGAATAATTATGAATATTGTAAAAACATCAATAAATCATATAAAATACTATTTGGAATATATACACTAATAAATATTAAAATATACCTTAAACTTCCAATTAATGCTAATTGGGAAGGGCAGCCACTCAAGCTGCCCACAACACACAAAAGTATCTCCCAATGGTTAGGGACTATGTTGTAGTGGGATTATAATGGCAGGTTTTATATTCTAGTCATCCAGTCGTCATGGCTTTAGAATGTAAAATGCTAAAAATTTTAAGTTTTTTCAAAACCAATAGCATTTGGTAACTCAAATAAATCTGAATGGAGCAAACCAAAGTTAAACTCCTAGGCTGGGTTAATTGATTGCACTAAGCCTTTGCTTGGATTTGGTTTAATGCATTGTTTGAATGAAGCCATTGAAGTTTCTAACCCATGATGTATGGCTTTGTGTGTTATGTGAACTGTGGCTTATTTCAACATAGAAAAATAAAACATAGCTTATTGCAATAGGTCAGGGGTGTCAAACTGCCGGCCCGCGGGCCGCATGTGCCACGCCTAAAGTGCGCCCACCCCATTGCCGGCAATGGGAAAAAAGTCACGATATGTCATGACACATCACGTGACGTAGCGAGTTTGACACCCGTGCAATAGGTGAACAAACCCTAAGCCTTTAATGTCTGTCATAAAGTTTACATAAGAAATAGGATCTTAAAAATAATTGAAAAAGTAATATCACATTTACATTGCAATGTTAGTGCATTTATATATTTTGCAATAAATTAACTATGAAGCTGATTTACAGTTAAAACTGTATGCAGTTAATACTGTACGACTTAGTATGTGCCTTTTATTCTTATTCAAATAAAGATTAACAAACAGCAAAATCCATATTAAAGTATTAAGAATAATTTGGAAGATCTAAACGCTCTAGGCAAAAAAGAATGACTTCGTCCTGAAAAAGTATCCAACTTGATTCCAAGCAGAATTCCCTAGACAGAATATATCAACCTTTGGTATCTGTCCCAGAGCCTTTTCTTTAGTTATCCTCCATCTCATCTTCAGGAGACTGGGTAAGGAAGAGAATTTAAACAGTAGTCACCAGAGAAAATCTTGAAGTCTATGCCTACTATCATGCTTGTTTCAACACAAAAACTTTTAATGATGTATAATTATTTAGTGTCTGTTATTCTAACAAGCTTAATATTGTCTGGAAATTCCACTTCTGTCTTACTGATACTTTGAGGGAATTGTTTTGGCTCACCTTACTCTGAAGACATTACAAAGACACATTGACCAAGATCTAATATAGTGTGATTTGTAAAAACCACCCTTTCTTATTCTAGCCTTCGATAAAATATTAGTGGATTGTACAGTAGGCAGAAGGTCTGGAAGTTAGATATTGGAGCAGATAACGCTAACTTTTTCCATCTTTACTGTATTAGAATTGAATCATTTTAACTCTCCAGACTCTTCCTTTCCCCCCCCCCAAGACTATACATGCTCCACATAAGAGGCCTTTTCCACTGCTCAGGTTGATGTGTTAGTCGGGGTAATAGTTGGAAGATATTATTTCCAATAAGAAAATTGTGCCTAAATTTGTTCAAGTGTAGAGTTCAAATCTGTATCACGTGTCTTCCCATTGTGCATAACCCTCTTAAAAGAAGGAAAATCATTGGTAAACGTATGACAAGAAACCAAAAAGTAGGGTTTTGCACATAACGCGCAGCTGAGGGATTGCAGAGCTCTGCACCCCAGGGCTGGTTTTGCCCTGCCAGGGGACCATAAATGGGTCTAAAGTCGCCCCAGAGAGACAACGAAGGAGGAGCCCCCTGTGGATCATGGAAAGACGGCAGTCAATCTGTTTGATCTGGGGGAAGCCCTACAACCCGACAGGAGAATGGATAGCTGCACACCAATGACTAGCCCAAGCAACCAGCAATCGAAGTCCAAAAGCACTAACTAGGACAGGGGTCGGCAATCTTAAACACTCAGACAGACATTTGAACCCATTTCCCACAGAAAAGAAAACCCTGGGAGCCACAAAACCCTTTTGACATTTAAAATGAAGATAACGCTGCATATATCATTTTTACCTTTATGTTGTGTATAAAAAAACCTATAGTGTGTTGCATTTATGAAACCAATGAACTGCTACAAAGAAAACAAATTTTTATTTCTGCATGCAACAAAAACATTTTGAACTCCAAGAAAAAGACGCTGAGTCAAAGGTTACTTTCAAATAAAATGCTCATAATAAAATTATCACCATACCTCATCTCTTAATTTTTAAAAAAATCAAAATATTTCATTAAACGTTCTTTACTAAAAGTCTAATAAGGACAACCACATATATTCATATTTTCCCTCTCTCCTTCCCTCCCTCCCTCCCTCTCTCTCCCTCTCCCTCCCTTTCTCCCTCTCCCTCCCTTCTCTCTCTCTCTCTCTCTCTCTCTTTCCTCTGCCTTGAGAAGAAACTGATTCACAGGCTGAGAAATTTCATTCAGCCAATTTTGGGGGTCTGGGAGAAAGCCCCCCTTGAAACCCCCTTTTTGGCAATAGACTCAGCTTCACCTGCAGCCAAATTGCTTCCCTTTTCACACCAGGGAAGGTTCCTGATTTGGAGGAGGGAGTCCAAAAACACCCATAAACCTTAAAACTAAAGTTCGGGTCATAAGAAACACATCCTGCTGCAAGTTGTCCGGCATTGAGTTGGCTGTGGCAAGTTGGGTCCCCCTGCCCCCCCATCCAGGGCACAACTTGCCATCAGGTAGTGGGACCCCTCCCCACCTCCTTCCTCAGGAATGGCCGGTTCCTGAGGCTGGGAAGGTGGCTGGCTGGCTGCAGGCAGAGGGTGGTCTGGGTGGGGATCTCCCACCGAATCCCCCCAAAGGACCCCCTTGAGGTCCCGCAAAATCTCTTCTGTCTACCTTGCTCCGAAAGGGGGATTTGGGGTTTGTCAGTCTTCAGTTGGGGGGAGAAGCTCTTCCTTCAGGGGATTCTGGCAGTGATGAGGAGCAAATGGCTGCCCCTCATTGGGGTCCTTTGCTCTTTCCTTAAAAATGTCTTTTTGTGTTGAAGCTGCCTAAAATTGTTGGGTTTTGCAGCCACCTCACACTTTGCACTTTTCCCCCTTGAATCTTCTGCTGGATTTTGCTTATTTGTGTATATTGTGGGTCACAAAGGCAAAAAAAAGGGCAAGTGAAAAGGAGAAATTTTCTTTCTCCAAATAAAACTTTTTGAAAAGTGATTGAAACACAGGAGAAAATTTGGAGAAAGATGTGCCTTGGTTTGAACCAATCAAGCTGTTCTTTTTCTTTTAATTTTCTTTCTTTCTCTATGTATTTAAAACAGTGTTTTTATTATTATTTTTCAAAAAAAGATATCTGTGAATTAACACGGTATTATGGAAGGCATAGCATTCTTTCTTCCAGCATTCTACAGAGTTTGTCCTCGCAGCCTTCAGCTTGCACCTTTATCAATTGATGTGAGCCTTCAGCTTGCACCTTTATCAATTGATGTGAGCCTTCAGCTTGCACCTTCATCAATTGATGTGAGCCCCGGGGAGGGGAGGTGGAAAGGCAGTGGTCATCTCAGAACCCCTCTTGCCACTCAGGGGCTTTGCTTCCCCCTGAGTTTCTGTGTCTGAGGCTCCTGGGGTGAGCCAGGAGTGAGGCTGCTGAACCAGCCTCTGCCAACCATCCGGTCGGTTTCAAGAGCGAAAGAAACTCTTGGGACTTTGTTTCTCCCAGAGCGGAACTGGACTGAGATTAAATCCACAGAGGCACAGAAGCAGCAGAGCTGGTTCTGGAGTTTTCGTGTGAAAACAGCCTGGCTGAAATCCCCTTTTTCCCTCAGACCTCTGTCTGCTCATCGTCCACCAATCAATTGCCTTCATTTCATTTTGGGAAGGATCAGAGGACTTCGAAGTTTCCCTGCATTTGGCCTGGGTGTGTCTGTTGTGTCCCAGGCTGGGTGGGCTCACATGCCTCCTTCCCTCCCAAAACTCTCTTCCTGTCTGAAATCTGGGATCCCTTTGATACCCCCCCCCAAAATCACCCCCATATGAGTTTGGGGGTTGGAATGAGAATCCAGACAGGTCTCTCTCTCTCTCTCTGATCTTCTCCTCACCTGGCCAGCCGGACCCATGTTCTCCGACAAGCTGACACCAGAGACATTCTTATTCGGCTGGAGTTGCTGGAAGGAGAGGGGGGAGAGCGCAAGTGCCTCTCTGTCTCTGTCTCCCTCTCTCTGCAAATGGCAGAGGAGAACTGGGAGCTACAGTAGAAGGTTAAAAGAGCAGCATGCGGCTCCAAAGCTGCAGGTTGCCGACCCATGAACTAGAACAACCGTGAACAACATGCTTGGAACTGGGTGAGAATATTGATCTTCTCTCTTCTATTTTATAACTGATTTCCTGGAAAAGATCCCCAAGAAGCAAAAAATCCTCTGAAAGTGAGAAGGGAGGGGATCACACCCCCACCCTTCCATAGACAGAAGCGGAGACTTAATAAAAATTTAGGGGGTACAGAAATATATTGAAATGAACTTAATAATACTACAATCTGGATAAATCTGAAAATCATGAAACCTGTTAAGACTTTACATCTGAAAGAGTATTAATGAAATTACAAAAAAATAACTTTTTGTTTTAAAAGTTGGAAAATGAATGGCTACTGACATCTAGTGGAGATTAGAATATAGAACAGCTGCATTGACTCAAAAATTGACAAGATGCCCAGAAATAAAGAACAACTTGTTCCTTTGAACCTCAGTGGTTTTTTGCCAAATAGACAACAGCTGGGAACAGAGGAAAGAAAACACACTGGGCTACCCACTATAGAGTGAAAACTATGTTTTAAAAACTGCTGACCTTCTGGGATTATAAATACTTAACTGAGCTGTGATTTCTAAGCTCAAGAATTGTTTGCAGAAAAAGAAAAACCTTGACTTTGGCTAATCTTCTAGGGGGGAATTTATTGGAAAGCTCCTAGGTGGTTAATCATTCTGGACTCGTAAATCTGACTGGCTGATAATTATAAGACTCCTGAATGGAAGAACTATTATAAACTACTGCTTTTAACGTGCTTTGATAATTGGAAACACATTGGATTATAAAAACCATATACGGTATAAAGATAAGAACTCACTAAGATTTGGTTGTTTGGACTTTAAGATTGGCTGGTTTGACAAGGCTAATTACAGAGACGAGGGTGGAGACAAAATGGATGTTACATACCTATTAAAAAGTGGCAGGAAACCACACCTAATATATCCTTCTGAAGACCCTAGCCTGGAACATCAAAGATCTGTAGGAGCAATACTTCAAGACAAGGCAAATATTTTCCAGGAGGAAATGTATGCATTGCTGAGATTCAAATGACAATGTTTCAAATTATGATGAGATTAAAAACAACTTTGACAACATAAATGAACACATCTTTAACTTAAATCTATAATTAAAAAATCTCAAAAAATAACAAAGAATAAACAAACCAGATAACAGAATACAAACTAGAGGACAGGGACCCAAAGAGGGAAGCTACAAATGAAGAGAACTACAGTCTAATAAAAACAAAAGAAAACTTGCAAGATTTTCCCACAACAGTGGAAATGGAAAAGATACCTTATTTTTCAAACCATCAAAATAAACTTGAAGATAGGAAAGATCTTACAAAATGGATTATAGAGCACCCAGGAGAATTATTAGAGTTTGGGAGACAAAAATGCATATTCTACCTAACTTGTCTTTTCTGTTCCCAACAACATTCACAAAAATACAGGAATAATCCCCTAGCAAGCTGAATACACTGACTTGGAAAACTACTTTGCAAAAGAAGAAAGGTAGAGTTAGATTCAGGAGATTTGATTTGACCTGCCAGATGTAGTACTATATGATTAAACGCTTGTTTTAATATGGTTAAAAGAATAGATAAATCATGGATATAAAGGGGCCCTACAGTAAGAGGGATAAAATAGATAAGTAGTATTCTTTATAATATATGAAATATAAAAATATTTCGATGGTATATGTGAATGAAGTTTGGATATTAAAAGGTAATTAATATTGAAAAGATTATGACTGATAAGAATGGTTTGAATATAGAGGAGAAATTAAGCTTAAATAAGAATCTTGCAAACAGGATATATAGTGACTTAATAAGATGAATTTTATGAATATAATTGAAACATAAGCGGATCAGAAAAGATGTTATATGCTGATATTACTGTTATTTGTACAAACACAAGAAAAATATTTATATTCAACTGTGTATGTATTGAAAGTATTAAGAACTATATTTGCTTAATGCTGATAAAAGGAGAATACTATTGGAAGAAGAGAAGATCAAAGAAATATATCATTAATAGATTAATTATGGAATTATAGAAATTATTGTTTTTCAAACATATGAACCCAGACAACACACTGTTCACTAAGCACTAAAGATTGTTATTGTAAAAAATTAATAAAATATATTTAAAAAACCAAAAAGTAATGTCATACAATTATAATTATGTTCTTGAGGCTAATATCCATACTTGAGGAAGGCTAAAACTATAGTTTATTTAGCAACAAGGAAAACATTTCCTGAAAGTAAGACCTACCCCCGAAAACAAGCTCTAGCTTGATTTTTAGGGATGGGCCTAATATAAGCCCTACCCCCAAAATAAGTCCTAGTTTTGGGGTAAGGCGCACACCTAAAAATCAAGCTAAGGTGGGGGGTGGAGCTGCCCCACACGCCCTGCACCCAGGCCTCCCATGAATCGACACCTGCCTCGCTGGCCTACTTCTTCTGCAGCTGCTCACCGCCGCTCGTGCGGGTCGCCCTCAGCCACCATTTCGCCATCAGAGGCATTTCCTGAAGGCTTCTGATGACGCAGAAGTGACCGGCTGGGCAGGGCTGTCATTTAACCTGCATCTTAATTCAATGCTTATTTTCAGATTATTTCATTTCTCTTAACTATCTTTTATAATTTTACTTAAAAAATATATTGCTAATATTGAATTAAGCCTTTACAGAAAGTGCATTTGCACTGTGGTCATGGGGAAAAGATAGCAGATACCTTCTACAATTTATTCCTCGTCTAAACCTCTGAAACAACAGAAAGTTGACAGATTTATAAGCAAGCAAGCAAGCGTCTTCAGCAGGTAATGCCACCTCTCTTCATCTATCCAGTAGATATGACACCTTAGTGTGGGGATTTACAGGCTGAGATCGAGAGTCAGCAACTTTTAAAGCTTTCCTCCTCTCTGATAGAGAATGCTCCCTTCCCCCCACGGGCTGTTGCTGTTTGCTCTGCCACACCGAATGGTTCATCCAGGAGGGATATGAGGACTGTGCTTTCAGTCTTCGTCTTACTGATTATATGTTAAAAATAAATTAGATTCTCTAAAATAATCCTTTGGAAAATTGAGAGTCAATCAAATAAAATAGCTCGCTCTACCAAAGCAAACGGTTTGGGTCTAAATTGTGCCCTGCAAACAGTGGCAGAGGAAAAGGAAACAATTCACCCCCAAATTCAGCCTTCTAAGGAAAAGTGATAGCAACAAACAAAAGGGATGAGTAAACAAGAAGTTTGTAAAAGGCAAATGTATCTTACAAACTAGTAAGATAAGTCTGCAAATCCTAAGCAATAGAGTAAACAGAGGCAGATGTGGGTCTAAAAAAGCCATCACCAAATCCTTAAGCCAGCTACTACATTGTGAAACATAACCAATAGACTTACAAAATATAGAATGGCTTCCTCTTAGAGGCAGTTACAGTCAGGTCCTGAACAGTCTGTAGTCCCCAGCATGTTCTTTAAAATGAAACCTTCCCAACTCATGCTTTCCATTCTGAGCAAGTCAGTCCATTTTTAATTCAGTGCAGCCATAAAGGTACTGTCATTTTAGTACACACTCAGACAACTTCAAGGACACCTTATCAACAAAGCCTCTGCAATGGAAAGATTTAAATAAACAACCTATCCAACTGCAGTAACACAGCTGTCTAATGAACCAGTACAAGAAAGTATAATTAACTCTTTCAGTGCCTTGTCAGAACACACCAGGCTGACATCATTACAAGATTGGACGACCTGTGAGAATCCTTAATGACAGCCTAAAAACAGCCAAACCACTAATAAATTTAGCTCTATTAACTACTCAGGATAATAAATTTCACCTTGAGAAACAATATGATTGTGCTTCTGAGGAGGAATAATTTAACTGCATCCTGACAGCTGCCTTGAAGAATTCAGATTCACAAAAATCCATGCAGAGCTTGATATTGACAATGTAAGACTCCTCTCTTTTTAATTCATGCTCCAAAATGCTCTGAAACAACTAGAATTTTCAAAATTATTTTTTTATATATATAGTTTCTCAGGCTGATGAGCAGTCGGAACTCTGAATCTTCAGAAGCTATGCTTATTGGTGGAACTCATCAGGTCCATAAAGTGGGCATTGATAGGTCAGAACTCATAATGCAGAAGACATGACAGCATGCAGGCCAGTACAAGATCAATACTTTAAACATTCTAACATGGAATCTTGCTTCTGGTAATAGAGGCTCCAATTTTTCTGTCCCCTATATGGCAAAAATATACACAATTCTGGTACAAGAAACATGGACAGTTGACCTCTTACTTAATGGGTACCACTCATATAAAATTGAGGCAGCTCAAGGCCAGGGGACAGAGTGGCTAAAAGGCTATTTGGGTATCTTCATTCCTACCTCTTTAAAGAGTAGTAGCTACAACCATCCCTGTTTTAAAGCAAACGACTATCACACTATTTCTCAGTTTGGTACCAGCTCATAGTTAATGTTCCTCCTTGGTATATTTTTATATACAGTCTAGGCACAAATTAATAACTGAGAAAACAACAACAACAATAATAATGTTGGAAAGGACCTTGGAGGTCATCTAGTCCAACCCTCTTAATCATTTAAATAATCTGAGGTGTGGGTATTTCAAATTTCCTATAGTTAAAGTAATCCTCTCCCCTCCCCTCATCTCTTCTCCTCTTTCCCTTCCCTTCCTCTTTCCCCTTCCTCTTGTTACAAGACTTACAAGACCATATATTTCATATAAGAGCCAGTTTGATCTAAATGTTAAGATACAAAGGCTAGAAAATGGTAAACGATGAGTTTTAGCCTTGGCCATGAAAGCCAGCTGGGTGACTTTAAATAAACATTTTAAATTAAATAAACATTAAACTAAATAACCATTTGGGTGCCTAGCAGCCTTGACTGTAGTTACAACTGCAGGGGTGCTTCAACTCTTCCCAGCTACCCATCCATCCATCTCCTCTCCCACTAAGCCCTTTGGGGCCCTGCCACCCTGTGCCCTATATCACCCCATCTTTGCCATCTTCTTGCTCTCACTACTGCATGCCAATCCTGGTGGCTGGGCTGGGCTGGCTTGGGCTTGAGCTTTGCACTGTGAATGAAAAAAACAAACAAAACCAAAACATAGACCCCAGAGCCACAGTGTTTCAAAAAGTCCCTTTGTAAAAAGCTGGGGTAGTCAAAGCTGGGCTTCTCATTCCATCAGCACCCCTAAAAAGAAGCCAAAAGCAACTCCTCTGCAAAGATCTCCTGGCTGACATTGGGCTGGAGCAGCTGTGGATTCCCTGGGTGTGGCCTCTAATCACAGAGTCCCAGGCAGCCAAAAGGGCAAAGATGGTGGGGGATAGGCAGGAGATGGGAGTTGGAAGTAGTCTTTTACCTTACTGAGGTTTGGAACTTGGAGGGATCAAACCCAGAAATGGCTTAGAGTGGTGGTGAACCTTTTGGAGACCGAGTGCCTAAACTGCAACCCAAAACCCACTTATGTATCTTCAGGTGCCGGGTGGGTGTGGCCTATCGGCTGGGTGTAGCCCATTGGGTGGGTGTGGCCCATTGTGTCAAGATAAAAATCACCTTTGTAGAGGGCGACGGACCGTGCTTCAGAGAATGCATGATACACTTGCAGGAAGGCAAGAAAAACACGACGCATAATCTTACTAAATACCTTTTACTAAATATATATTATACAGAGCTAGCTCACTACATCCTAACGTAACAGACAGTAACAGCAAAGAGAATAAAACAATACAGATAATAACTCTTGGAACTTTTTCTAGACATGCGCACTAAACAGACTGAAACCATAACATAACTAGTCATATGGGATTCACTATGGTTACCAGATAAGTTATCACAACAGGTGCAGAGAGCAGGGGAAATGTACAGTTAGAAATGAACTTTTCTGACGAACATAAAAAAACGTGCAGTGACATTCCCCTTCTTTCGTCAGCAAAGTGAAGACTCAAGTAAGGCACATCTTCTCACGCAGATACTCATGCTGGGCTGTAGGAAGTGGTTTGTTCAGCATGTCAGCGATTTGATCACGTTTAGGCACATACTGTAATGTCACAAAACCTTGTTTCACCAGTTGCCTTATGTTTTGATATCGGATGTCAATGTGTCTGGACCTTGAACCTGTAAAACGTGTTTCAGAAATATAAACCACAGATTCATTATCTTCCATCACTGTGATCGGTCGAATCGGATGTGTCCAGATATCTGTGACTAAAGCATCAAACCAGGTTAAAGAATTGCATGCATCAGACACACAAGCATACTCAGCTTCTGTAGAGGAACAAGAAACAAGATTCTGTTTACGCACATGCCAGTAAACAGGACATCCATTTAAGAACATCATGTAACCTGATGTACTTTTCCGTGACTTCTTATCACTCGCCCAATCTGAATCTGCATAACAACATAACTCTGCATAGTCAGTATGTGTTGGTTCCAACAACAACTTCATGTCTTTAGTGTGTTTTAGATACCTCAATAACATTTTAACACATGTCCAATGAAACTGTTTTGCCTTGCCTACGTGTCGTGATAAAAGATTAACACTAAGTGCAATGTCGGGTCTAGTCCAACTACTAATATACAGCAGCGACCCAACGACTGAGCGATATAGTGTTTGATCTTCGAACTCAGGACTTGGTTCGTGTGCCAAAATGTGAAAGTCAGTTTGCATGGGTATACTCACAGGCTTAGCGTCCTCCATGTTGCAGTAATATAACAGTTGTTCAATCTTCTCTTCTTGTGTGAGACTAAACCCCTTCTGAGTCTTGGCAATTTGAACACCTAAATAAGTGTTAATACACCCTAAAGACTTCAAAGTAAAAAACTTTTGTAAAGCTTTAGCAAAAACCTCACTCATCTGCTTATTTGGACCAATATAAACAATGTCATCGACATAAACAAGAATTATCTCATACCTATTACCGGATCTTTAAGTAAACACGCATTCATCTGTTTCGGACTTAATAAAGCCCATTGAATTTAGTTTGTCAGAAAGACATAAGTACCACATTAAACCAGACTGTTTCAGACCATAAAGACTTTTGTGTAGAAACCAGGTATCTCCTTCTTGCTGTCTGAAACCTGGAGGACCTTTCACGTAGATGTCCTCGTCAAGATCAGCGTGTAGATAAGCCGTTTCAACGTCGAACTGGAAAACCTATAGGCCAAGGATAGTTGCAGTGGCTAAAGCAATTTTCACAATTTCAGTCCGCACTGTGGGTGAGTATGTATTTGTATAGTCCTCAGGATAACGTTGAGCGAAACCCTGGGCTACGAGTCTGGCCTTGTACAACGACTCACCATTCGGCTTCTTTTTGATCCTGTAGACCCATCGAGTACCAATAACTTTCTTGTTTGCTGGAGGGCTTACAGGCGTAAACACTTGGAGCTTCTTTAGACTGTCCATTTCAGCCTGCATCGCCTCAAACCATTTATCTTGTTCTGATTCAGGAAGATGTTTGATCTGTGTGAACTTCTCAGGTGGAAGTGTAACATTACAAATCAAAGGTACAGGTGTTTTTGTTACTTGCCACGAATACCGTTTTGGAGGAATTCCCTTTGTGGACCTCTTGGAACGCCTCAGGCCAACCGTCCATTCTTCTTCCGTGTTGTCCTCGTCTTCATCATCGTCGCCAGCAGCAACATCGGCGGCTTGCGAAGACGGAACAGTAGGTTGAGAAGAACTCGTGGAAGGAACAATATCCTGTGAATCTTGATCATCAGGTTGCGTGGCATCAGCAACATCATCTCTAGGAAAATAAACTCCAGGATCGTTAGAATGAATCCTGGACCAGTCAGCATCTTCCTCAAAAGTAGCAGATTGTGAAACCACAATAACATGATGAGAGTCAATGTATTTGCTCCATTTTGAATTATCATCAATGCCCATAAATCTCATCCTTTTTGCTGCAGGACCCCCTTTCTTTCTTTGGGCTAAAGGAATATTCACCATAGCATATGAACCAAAAATATGGAGATGTGAGAGATCAGGCTTGTGTCCATACAACATGAAATAAGGGGTCTGATTTATCACACTACTCCAAGTGCGGTTGATGATATGGTTAGCATATTTGATAGCTTCACCCCAGTATGGAAGACTGAGGTTAGCATCTTCAAGGAGGCAACGCATCATGGTTTGCAGAACTCCATTTCTGCGTTCTGCCACTCCATTTTCAGCTGGAGTATAAGGAACGGATGTCTGATGTACTATCCCATTCTCACGCATCCAGTCCTGGAAACGCTGAGACATGAATTCAGCACCGCGATCACTCTGGATTCTGGCAATGTTGACCTCGAATTGGGTATAGACAAGACTAGCAAAGTCTTTAAAGATCTGAAAGGTCTCAGATTTTTCTTTCATAGGATATACATATCCATATCTAGAGTAATTATCAACGATTGTCAAGAAATATCTTTTACCACCAAGTGTTGGTGCAAAAGGACCAACTATGTCAGTGTGTACCAAATCAAAAATGCGTGTTGACAGGCGTGTAGCGCGTTTTGGAATTGCTGCTGCCTTAGATTTGGCTTTCTTGCAGACAGCATAGTCCAAGAACACCTTACACCCCTTTAGATCCAAACCTCTTGCGAACTCTGGCATCTTCTTCAGAACACGGAAACTGGCATGACCCAATCTTCTGTGCCACTTATGGATACACCTGGAATGCAAAGGTTTACCTGTTAGTGAATTCTCAACATTAGCATTTTTATTAGGAACCCCAGGCTTGCTGTGAGCAACCTGTGTCTTTTTTGTATTTTTATCATTATTAGGAACCTTTGGAGTAGCAACAGGATCTCTCTCTGGGACGTCTCTCTCTGGGCCTGTGCTCTTTGGAACGTGTATACTTGCCTGCTCTTGCTGCTTAGGCTTTGGTTTTAAGTAATAAACACCACCAATCAACATGGTTTCAGCAACAATATCTCCGTCTTTGACTATATAACTTGCTTTTTCAAGATGGTGGACCTGAAAATGAGAAAACCTAGACAAATGACTCTGACTAAGCAAATTACTACTGGCAGACGGAACATAGTAAACGTTTGGAATGAGAGCATCAAGCTCTTCAATGTAGACAGTTCCTTTTCCCATGACCTGAACAGGATGATTGGAAAAAGAGTAAAGTTCACGAAGTTCAGGTTCAGGCTCGTGCATCTCAGTGTAAAGCTCTTTTCTGTAGGTAACATGTAATGCTGCTCCACTGTCCAAAGTCCAAAGAAGTCGTCTGTCGTACTCTGGTTGAGGCTGTGGATCGTTGGTCAAAACCAATGTGGCAAGTGCAGCTTGTGGATCACGCCTGGAACCACGACCACGACCTTGTCGTCCGCCTCTACCTCTGCCTCCTCTGGAATCTGTTCCTCTGGGCTGGTATGTGACGGGCGCTGGAACTCGTTGGGGACAATCCCGGGTGGCATGTCCCACACGATTGCAGATGTAGCATCTTGGCATCCTTGGAACGTAGGTCCTTCCACGGAAGGCACGCCTCGCTGAAGCTCTTGATGCAGGTGGTTCCCTTAAATGTGGCGCAGCTTGCATAACTGCCTCTTCTTCAGCTAAAATTCTGCATACATGATCCACTGTGCGTTGAGCAATAGGCACTTGATTGATCTTGGAAATAGCATCTTTCCACTCATGATTCAAAGAATTGATGATAATGCTGATCATTTGAAAATCATCAATAGGATAGCCTTTTTCACCCAGTTCTTTTCTAATACCTTTCATTTTAGTCAAATGTGCTCCAATATGTTCACCAGGTTTTAATCTGGAACCATGGAACTCAGACAAAAGTAAACATGTAGACTCAATTGATGTAGGCCGATAACATGTCTCTAACTGAGTCCAAATTTGTTGGGCAGTTGCATCTTGTGAAAACGTGAGCTGCAATTCAGTGTCCATTGACATCAATAATGTTGTGCATGCTCTATTATCCAAGTCCCATATGTCAGGAGTCCATGGCTGGGCAGGAGGATTAAACACCATCATGTGAGTACCTTCTCTGCGTAGCAAAAGTCCAACCTCACTGACCCATGCCCTGTAATTCTGTCCTGACTTCTTTAATTTTGAATCACCAGCCAGTGGTACAATGGAAGGTGTTTGATGAGGAAAATACAATTGAGGTACTGGCTGTGCAGGTTGTGCAATCCGACCATAACCTGCAGGGGGCACCAGTGGCGTCTGTGCCTGGACATGCGGCAGTTGCATTGAAGCTGCCAGTAGTCTTGGTGCTGGCTGTGCCTTTGAGCTGCTATTCCACCCTGGCCAGCATGAGGCGCTGGCACTGGGGCTGGTGCAGTAGCATAACCTGCAGATGACACTGGCCTTCGCATATAAGAACCCGGTGGCAATTGCATGTGGGTTAAATATGGCTGTGCTCTGCCAGGTAGAGGGATTTGCATAGAAGCAATATTAACAGGAGAAGCAATAGTAACAGGAATCCTAGCACCATCAGGGACTGGAGCCTCAGATGATGGCAGAAATCTTGTATCTCTGAGCAAAGACTCCTCCATAGACAATTGCGAGAGTGAGAGCTCCAATTCATGTTTTAATGCAGCTTCACCAGTAGATGGTGCTATAACATTTGCTTCAGGCATCACTGTGGCTCTGTATGGCCTTTGAGACAGCCCATAATCATGTGACATAGGAGCCTCCGGTTCCCATTCGTCTTGCATGACACTCAATGATGGGCGTGACTTTGGCTTTGGGGAAGAAGGAGGCAATATGGCTTCTCCTTGTGGGTGTGGCAATATGGCCGGTTCATGCTCATAATTCCTCTCATATTGCTGAACCATTGACACATATTTCTTTGCCTGGTGCAAACGCCTTTCAAAAACCCCAATTTGTTCACAGTAGCCTTGCATAGCCCTATCTCGCATAGTTTGCTTGAGGCTTGAAGGAGCAGAAGAAATTTTCTTTGGCTGAACTTTAGGTTTCACTCCAAGCCTTTGAAATTCATCGTGAGCCCCTGGAGTGTGAACATTTCCAAAAGCAGCTGCCAGGGAGCTTGGAAAAGTAGAAAAAGGAGTGACTGACCTTGCATCGTCAACAGGAGCAGGTGCGTCTTCTCCAAGGCGTGTGGCCGAAGCTATCGGAGTTCTTAAAGTAGAAGGGAGCTGCCCCACAGAAAGACTCCTTTTCAGCCGTGGCTTCCTTCCTGACATGTTTCAGCAGTTAATCACCGCTGCCCCACTAGCACTAACTAACTGATAACAGCCGCAGAAACATGCATCTCCAAAAACATAAATCAAACCATCCTCGATACCAAAATGTCAAGGTAAAAATCACCTTTGTAGAGGGCGACGGACCGTGCTTCAGAGAATGCATGATACACTTGCAGGAAGGCAAGAAAAACACGACGCATAATCTTACTAAATACCTTTTACTAAATATATATTATACAGAGCTAGCTCACTACATCCTAACGTAACAGACAGTAACAGCAAAGAGAATAAAACAATACAGATAATAACTCTGGGAACTTTTTCTAGACATGCGCACTAAACAGACTGAAACCATAACATAACTAGTCATATGGGATTCACTATGGTTACCAGATAAGTTATCACAACAGGTGCAGAGAGCAGGGGAAATGTACAGTTAGAAATGAACTTTTCTGACGAACATAAAAAAACGTGCAGTGACACATTGGGTGGGTGTGGCTGCAGTGGTAATGGCAGACTGGGTGGGACTAAAAAGTTCAATCAATTCCAACTTTGCGAGATCATTTTTTTCCCCGCGAGAAGTTGAAATTGATTGATTGAACCTTTTTTTTGCACATGGCAGCAGAGGCCTAAAGCGAAAAGGTTTTATAAAACCCAGCTGAAGGCCTAGGACTGAGGTGACGGCATGCGTGCCCACAGAGAGGGCTCTGCGTGCCACCTGTGGCACACGAGCCATGGGTTCGCCATAGGTTCGCCACCACGGCCTTAGACTGAGATGGATACTTACTTGCCTTTTGCTGTAATGCAAAATTTGAGCAGCTATTTCCATTCTTTTTCAAGCACAAATGAAAATTGTAAGCATTTTAACTCTGACATAAAATCATTTTTTAAAAAAAAGCTAATTGTAGTTTCTAATGATGATAATAGTCATGATAATGGTAATAATACATTAGAACTTTTATTTTAATCAGATCAACCTATTTCAGTATGCTAGAATACCACCAAAGCTATGTTTTTTGTTTTCTCTTTAGGAATGACAATAGGAATTCACCTTTATTTTGCAATAAACTTACATAAAATTACATTCCAAATGGCTGTACAAATTTATTATAACTGGAAAACTATAAGCATATCTCCCATTAGGCAAAGGTATTAATCACAATTATTTCTTTTTTGCCCCTTACTTTTGATGTTTAACATTGCCATATTATTTTATTTTTTTTTTAAAAAGGCATTGAAGAGATTGTCTCTTAACAGTTTTGCCCTGCCTGGAGAAGGAGAGGTTAGCAGTTGGGAAGTTAATTCCCTTTGCCGCCCTTTATTACTTCTTGTCTGCTGTTTTTCTCTCGAGCGGGATTACACGCTCGATTCCAAATAAAATGTTCGGTCTCATTCAACTCTGAATCAAAGCAAAATTGCACAACTACAATTGTGTTTCACCAGGTAGAAGGGTGGAGAGAATTAATAAATACATTGTAGTCTTCTATTTGTTGCAACTAGGCTCCGCGCGATAAGGTTAAGCATTTTTGATGACGAGTCACACGCGGCTGAATTTGACAATCCTCGCTGTCGTTTCCCCGCCTCCTCCCCCCCCCCCCGGTAAAAGGTTAAGAAAACAGCCTGTTCATTTTTACGCCACGACGCTGCAATCTCCTCTTACGACGTGCCTCCGTCTCACGCCTCAAGCTCTTTCTTGCTGCTTTTTTTTTCCCACGGGCGCTGCTGGGAGTTGTAGTCTAAGGGCAACGTTCGAGATAGGCGCGATTGCCAGTGAAACTGTACTCCACGGGGTCTTCAAACTTGGCTCTTTTATGACTCGTGGACTTCAACTCCCAGAATTCCTCAGCCAGCCATGCTGGCTGAGGAATTCTGGGAGTTGAAGTCCACGAGTCATAAAAGGGCCAAGTTTGAAGACCCCTGCTTAACTCCCCACGAGCTATTGCTCCGCATTCCCCACCTCTTCCGGGACTGCAGCCGAAGGGGCGTGCGCAACGCGCTTTCCTAGCTCGGCGGCGATCTGGACTGCCGCTGAAGGAACTGGCCGCTCGCTGTCATGTCCTTTCTGCTGTGCGGGGTTCGCCACCTGGGCGCCCGGGGTTTCGTGCTCCGATCCGGGCCGCGCTGCTCCAGGCTGTTCGGTTCCGGCTCCTTGGAATCGCCGCCTGGCCCTTCTTCCCATTGGCGTGATGGTCGGTGGCAGCGATCGGCATTCGCCTGGACTGCGGGAGCCACGGTGGTGCTGGCCGGGCTGGGACTGGTCCGACGGGCGGAGATGAAGGAGCAGCCTCGGCGGCAGCAGCAGCAGCAACAACCACAACCGCAACTGGAAAAGCCGTGGGGAAAGGAGAACGAGGAAGATCTGGCAAGGCTGTGCGAGAGCTTCATGGCTCCTCCGGTGAGCGGACTGCGAGAGCTGCGCGACCGGCGCGCAGACCTGCGAAGTCGCATGGAGCTGCTCATCATGGAGACGCAGAGCCAGGTGTGCAACGCGCTGGCCCAGGTCGACCGCGGCGCCGCTTTCACCGTGGACCGCTGGGAAAGGAAGGAAGGTGACCCGAATTCCGGGGTAGAGTGGGGACCCGTTCCTTTCTCCGGGGCCGCGCAGTCGCACCTCTGCAGGTTGGAACTAATCCGGAGTAATTGCCCCGCCTGCCGATGTGGGACTGATCTGAAAATTGGCTTTTTTACTCCCTCCCAAGTTTCCCTGAATAGAATAGCATTCTTATTTTCTCTTTAGTGTGTTTGAGATCGTAATAAACATCTCAAAGGTGTTGGTTATTTAGAAACTTCCTTTTTTCCGGTTTTAAAAACAAGCAAGCAAGCACAAATGGAAGTGTCCAAGATTCTGCATGACCGAGAGATAGGTGTCAAAATGGCTAAGGGCTTGGAGGATAGTAAAAGCTGCTTCAAGAATCTTCAGGAATACAAAATATGTATTACCTACCATAGCTGATCCAGGAAGCCATACAGAGTGGCACTTAGTTAATACTTGGATAAGAGGTAACTAGGTAACCTCAAGTCTAAATATTTTTTAAAGCCTTGCGGAAAAAATAGCAAAACATTTATGTATTTTGTAGGTGGAGAACCATGTTGGTTTATGATGCCAAAAAAAACCCCCAGGAAAATTCTGGTAACACCTTTACAAATTACACATTTAATTTAAAAGGCATAGGTGCAACTCATAAAAGCATATGCCTTTCAATATTTTTTTAGTTGGAAAAGGTGATACCAGAAATTGGTATTGTTACTAAGAAAACTACATGGTCTGTCCCACAGAACCTAACGTCCTTTCTTTAACCTATATCAAGTGATTAAATCTAGATTGATGTAACTAATTTGTCAGATTCATGCTCTGACAAGATCGTATACATCAGGGGTGTCAGACTGCTGGCCTGTGGGCCGGATGTATCATAGCAAAACCACGCCCACCCCATTGCCGGCAATGGCAAAAAAGTCATGATATGTCGTGACATGTGATGTTGCGAGTTTGACACCCCTGGTATACATGGTACTCCTTCATCCAGTTCTTGTTCATAACGGCAGGTAAGCTGGGCTTCCTGGATCAACTGGTTCAAAATCATCCAGTGAACTTTTGTGGCTGAAAGTGAAGGTCCATCACCACACCTACCACACCAAACTGGTTCTACATGGAATTGTGTGCCTTTGTATCTGTAATGCAAAATTAGCTGCAGGGATCTGTTTGTGTCCTGAAATACCACAGTGATACTTTCATTGTGTGGTGTGGATTGCAACATTGCCTCTACACTCTTTTACCTGCCAAGTAAAGGTAAAAGGTACAGTGTCATTCCCCTACTTTTTTACAGATGAGTAAAGGAATCAGTGATATGTCATAGTTCAGGAAACCCAATTGATTTACTTAGACCAGGGGTGTCAAACTGCAGGCCCGCAGGCCAGTATCATCATACCGAAGCCGCGCCCACCCCATTGCTGGCAATGCAAAAAGAGTCACGTCATGTCACGTGGCGAGTTTGACACCCATGACTTAGACATTTAAATAGTATGTGTTTGATCAACAAAATTTATTATGTCCAGTATTTTTTACTAAGCATAATTTTATCTCTCTTAATATACAGCTTTAATGAGCCAGTTTGGTGTAGTGGTTAAGGCACCAGGTTAAAGATCAGAAGACCATTAGGAACCAAGCCACTTGGTGATCTTGAGCCTCTCTCTCTCTCTCCCCCCCCCCCAGGAAGGAGGCAGTGGCAAACAACTTCTGAAATCTTGCCAAAAGACAATAAACCGAAAAGAGTGACAGTGGTAGACTTTGAGAAGTAGATTATTCCGTATATATGTAAGAACTGCTGTATTACAAAAAAGAAAGGATGTCTGTTTCAGGGTATCAGCTCATACAATGTTATTGCTAAATAAAATATATAAACAACTGGTCCTTTGAGTAATTAACAGAAAGATTATGATTTATAACTTGTCTTATGCCTCAGTGGTTATGCTGTTAGGAAAAGAGCTGAATAGAATATGTCTGACCTCTACTTTTATTATTTTGACATTTTGGCACAGAAATTTTCAACTATGCTTGCTTTTCGCCCAAAAGAAGCAAAGAAAAGGTTTTGTTGGTTCTGAACAAATGAACCAGGCCTTGCCACAGACACTGCAAATGTAATCCATACTTTTACCTTCATCAGTTCCTAACAGCCTTCTAAAATTAGTTGCTGGGAGGCCATAGCAAAGAGTAACAGAATTTGATAAGGGATTTTCTAATTAGAGTTTTCTCTAATTCAATTACTAATCCTGGCAAAACTATGCTGGCTGCTGAATGCAACTGCCTGCATTCAAAAACAAAGGATCCTAGATAACTATCTGAACAGTTTCATAATTGAAAAATGTTCTAAACTTTGTAAATCGCTGTTGAAATAATTGCTGGTTTGTTTATTTAACAGGTGGCGGAGGCATCAGCTGTGTACTTCAAGATGGTGAAATCTTTGAGAAGGCTGGTGTCAATGTATCAGTTGTTTTTGGACATCTTTCTGAAGAAGCAGCTCAGCAGATGAGAAGTAGAGGGAAAACTCTGAAAACCAAAAATGGTAAGGGTTCATACATGAAATCTGCTAAAGAATCTAACAACTTCTGTTGGATTAAACAAAAGGTGAATCTAATCCATCATCCAGCTTCCCATAGGAGCCAGGAACAAATCCACTAAAGTCAACCCTACTTAGCTCGGTGTTATTTGTTCTGGTTAATGAGGACCATAGAAAAAATCTTGACACAAAAATAGGAAGTTTCCACAGGTCTTCTCCAGGCCTTATATATTCTGAATAGTGAGACATATTAACTTCTTTCTTGCACAATCTTAAATAGCAAATATGTCTTTTCTCTTAGAGATTGCAGATCTAGAGGTGCTTCTGGAGTGTAAAATGCAGAGTTGAGAGAACATTTAGAAAGCTTACAATTTTGTTTTTAATTGCTTTGATATTATTTATTATTATTGTTGTTGTTATTATTATTATTGTTGTTGTTGTTATTATTATCAGTGCTTTTTTTGTAAAAGAAAAAGGTGCCGGAACTCATACATGTCATGCAACCCGCCTTGCCTATCCTACAAGGTTCCATCCAAAAAAGGTGCCGGAACTCCGTTCTGAGCGTTCTATGAGAAAAAAATCCCTGATTATTATTATTATTAATCATCACACAGTCAGCCACATGTTCAGACTGGATTTGCATTTTTGTCTACCTATCGAGTCCTTACCAAGGACCTGGGATAGGCAGATGTGGATGTTTGATGGTATTATAGATATTGTCGCAGGATGGAAGCAGTTCCTAGTAAGGCCGCCTTTTGCAATTGACTAATGGTGAATTTGTCAGTGCCGATGATGGTGTTCAAGTGGTGCTCCAGTTGTTTTGGGATTGCACCCAAGGTGCCTATTACTATTGGTACTACCCTTGCTTGCCTTTGCCACAGTCTTTCTATTTCTATTTGTAGGTCTTTGTATTTTGTTATCTTCTCCAGTTCTTTCTTATCTATTCTGTGTCCAGGCACTGCCATGTCCAGTATCCACAATTTCTTATCGACAATTGTTAAGTCCGGAGTGTGATGATGATGATGATGATGATTATTACATTTATATGCTGTTTGATTTGCAGCAGCTCTGGACTTACGTTTTCATTGTTGACTAAGATATCCTTTCTTCATTGCTATTTAGGAAAATTGCCCTTTTGTGCTATGGGAGTGAGTTCTGTCATTCATCCAAAGAATCCTTACATTCCCACTATACACTTTAATTACAGATACTTTGAAATTGAAGATGCAGATGGTAAGTGCTATACCTTGACCTAGAATTATATAAATTATGCAAGGGAGAAGTTGAGTGTTTGAACCATCTTCTTTTCTGTGTACAGTGACATTGCATGCATGCTCAAACAGGGCTGAGGCTGCAGCTTGATGCTGCTGTTATCACTTTGTTGAAAGTACTGAGAGTCTGCAGATATCCCTGACATGTTGGTAATAGTAGAGACAGACAGGAGAATCTTTTTGAGTCAACAATAACCTGACAAATTTGAATGAACCTCTGTAATTCGTGTCATATTCACACACTCACAATTTCCAGAAAGTCTAGTACTATAGGGAAAAAAATTAAGGAAGTAGTTGTTGAGCATAAGATTTTATAATTAAGGTCTTATTTTAATAAGAGCCTTTTTTTTGTAGAGAGATAAATTGTGTGTCCAAGAAACAGAACTAGCAATTTGCTTTTTATATGCATGCTGTACTTGTTTGACTTTGTATAACATTAAACCTGAGGAGATCTAATATATTAAGTAACCATGCATGAAATGAGTCTCTTCAGTTAAATTACTTTAAGTCCTTAAGATCATAATAGCCCCTTTTCTATATTAGAGATGAATTGTAACTAAATGAACATGATGTTTCTTATTTTACAAGAGTATCTACAAAAAATTCAACAAAAAGAAATGATGGCTCTTTTGTATTCTCTTAGGTGCTAAACAGTGGTGGTTTGGTGGTGGAACAGACCTTACACCAACTTACTTGAATGAAGAAGATGCTATTCATTTTCATAAAACTCTAAAGGACGCTTGTGATCAGCATAATCCTGAACTATATCCTAAGTTCAAGAAATGGTACGTAGGAATTTCATATCAGAATATTTTTTTTGAATGGTTGCTGTCATTCTTGAAACTGATGGAAATAAATGTATGTTTATCTCTTGAAATTAATAGGCCTCTCTTCATTCTAGCCAGGAAAGTGATTGCAGGTCTTTCTCTTTTTAAAACGGTTTTAGAATATATTGCAATATTTTCTATTTAGTAATTATAGAATGTTTACTTTAGAAACGAAAGCGGTCACACTAGGTTGTTTTCTCATCTTCTGACTCAGTGTTTCAGACTTCTGTGTCTGCGTTACCCTTTTAACCAGCAATGTTGGGGTTAACAGGTGTGATGAATATTTTTACATCAAGCACCGTGGAGAACGGCGGGGAATAGGAGGCATCTTCTTTGATGACTTGGACTCGCCTTCAAAAGAAGAAGTTTTCCAGTTTGTGCAGAGTTGTGCCAAAGCTATTGTGCCTTGTTACATTCCCATTGTGAAGAAACACTCACAGGACAAGTTCTCACCAAAAGAAAAATTATGGCAGCAGATCCGCAGGGGGAGGTGAGTAAGAGGATCTTTATGAGTATCAGGATGGATGATCAGTATACCCTTTGGGGCCACTAGCCCAAACATTCTGGCTCTTTGTTTAGTCCATATTTTCCTGACTTAGTGTCTTGATTTTCTATTACTGTATTATGGGTTTTGGAAGACTCAGATCTAATAACTGCCATACAAATGCCCCCATCTTTTATTTTCAAGGCTAAATATTATAGAACACTTTTAAATTAATCCGTAACAGTTTAATATGATTTTGGAAAAAGTTTGAAAACTTTTAATGCAGTCAAAATATATATTCCACTTAAACAGCGTATTTTAAGATTTCTCTGTTCCCAAACTGCTTTATTTCACTTTTTTGAGTATTGGAACTAGTCACTAATCCCAAGCTAAGTAAGCATCTTCTTCTGATGATATGACAATTGTTGGTGTTACCAATTCAATTTAGATGGAGTAGATTTTTTTTTTTCTGGATTGGACTTCGTTTTTTTTAAAAATGGGATCTTTTGTGTCTTCTGATAAACCATGTAGGTTCTAACTGTTTTAGCCCCACCTCCACCCACTGTCATTTCTTATGGCTGGTCTGGAAGATAAGAATGAGGTTTTTGAAATGAAGTAACTCTCCAACATTTCATTTTCTGAAACAGATGCTGTATCATGTCATACTTAGTCTTTCTATGGCTAACCATAGAAATAACAATAAAACAGAAAAGAAGTTGGTAGAAAACTCCATAGGTCAAAATTGTACAAATAACATTCTATTTCTACCGCCATCAGTTCTTTATCTTCTTCCCAAATTTTAAGTTGCTGATTCTGATCTTTATGACAGACACCAATTTTTGCCATATATGAAGAAATTAATTGTGACTGCAATATCCTCTCCACTCTCCCTTTGATTTCTAGTTTTTTTAAAATACTAGAGAAATTATAATTGCTTAAATGTTATTAGGTTAGGGCAGGGGTAGGCAACCTCGGCTCTTTTATGACTCATGGACTTCAACTCCCAGAATTCTATGCTGACGCAGGAATTCTGGGAGTTGAAGTCAATGAGTCATAAAAGAGCCGAGGTTGCCTACCCCTGGGTTAGGGTGTAGTTCTTGCATAGAATTTATTTAAGAAATATCCCAGCCTTATACATTATTTCTGATTTATTTGTTTACTTATTAATTTTTTTATCCAGTCTTTCCACCAAACATGTTATTTCCTCCTTATGATTAACTGCTCTTTACCCTATATGATGATTAAACAATATTTTATAATTTTGGTAAGCTATAGAAATATATGCAGTAGAGTGAAAGGACCAGTAGGTATTATAGAAAATTGTGTTAAGTTCAAACACCTTACTAAATAATAGATTTAATATTTGTTCCAGTGAAGAAGATAAATGAAGATTTTTTTTAAAAAAATAGTGAAATATGTGCAATAGTTAAACTAAGGACTTTCTACAGAAGAGACAAGATGTATTCCCCTTATCCTCTTTTCAGAATTGTATAAATGGCAAAAGATAGGTAATTTACTTTGTAAGAATATAATACATTCCCCATACTTTTAGAAAGATGCTGTCTGAGCCATTATTGATATACAAATGCTACTGTAAGTTTCAGTGATGTTTCTGTTTGTTATTCAAGGACCTGAATGAAAAAAAAAGATAATTTCTAAAACTATTCTTTATGGTGGCAGTTCATTAATATGTGTTTCAGGATTCTGTGCGGCCATGGAAGTCTGAGCTATTGAGCACTCAGCTCAATAGTTCAAGATTTTTATGTGTGTTTTAATAGATGTTTCTGAAAAATACCCTGAAATTAGGTAAATAATGTTTTATGAAACATTGAAAGCCAGAGTAAAGGCTAAGCAGGATCAGTAATTAAATTGCAGTGTACCATATTGCCTTTGCCTTTCTCAGTGGTTAGCAAAATCAGAAGAACAATGCCATGTAAGGATACTAGAGGAATACTTTTGTTGTTTGTTTCCAACAGATATGTGGAATTCAATCTCGTTTATGATAGAGGCACAAAGTTTGGCCTTGCAACACCAGGGTCAAGAATTGAAAGTATTCTTATGTCTCTGCCACTTACTGCCAGGTAAGATCATAACTAAAGTAGCAAAAGAGATTTGTGGGATAGTTTAATAAAAAAGATGGGCTATAATTACAGTAAACTTAAAGCCCTTGTCTTGATCTGATTTCAAATACATTCGGACACTTTGATAAGTAGCACTTGATGAAAGTTGACTAGAAAGACCAGAGACAGTCATTAGATTAGGGGAACTAAATGAGTACCCAGTGATGAGGGTCATGCATATGTTAATTCATTTATTTGCTTATTTACAATGCTTATATACAGCTAGTTTATATAATAAAGCTGTATGATAAAACAACTCATATCATAATAAAGGCCTATCATAAGATCCATATATCCATAAAATCCACAACAATCATAACCATTGTTCAGAGATCAAAAGAACTGAAGTGTTAATTCTGAAGTGAACCCCTCTGTTGTTCAATAGGAGTGAATTGAATGTTTATTAGAAAAGAAAGTGGCACAGCTTTCAAAAGGAAGGGAGAAACAGCTATGTAGAGCAAAAGAAGTATTTTCTTAACCTTAAAGATTAGTTGTGTCAATTGTGTAGGTTTATCTTATTCTGAGATAGAGTTTGTTAGAGAAGCCATATTCTTCACCTATAGGCAACATTGATTCATAAATCACAGTTGATAAACCGTAACGCCTGAGCTCACGTATCTTTCGTCTTAGAACAAGCAATCCACATTGTAGCATACTGTGATATGTGAACCAAACCACTGATGCCTTAGTGACCTCCCATTTGGATTACTGCAATGTGCTCTACAAGGGACCTTGAAAATAATCCAGAAACTGCAGCTGGTTCAGAATGCAGTGTGCCATGTGCAGTTCACCCAAGTTAGCATGTGCTGTACTGGTTCCCAGTTGCTTTCCAGTGCAATGCATGGTGCTGGTTATCACTTTAAAGACCTACAAGGCACAGGACCGGGTTTTTTGCAGGACCACTTCCTTAGGGTATCCATCATACTTTGTTAAATAGGGTCCCTAGTTCTCCTCCTTAATTGTTGCCACCTTATGGGACCTCGGAGATGTGCTTTCTCATTGAGCTCTCTAGCCCTTTGGAATTCTCTCTGAGATCCCTACCCCTTTAGCCTTCTGGAGGGCCATGAAAACCTGACTCTTCTCCCAAGCATCAGACTAGGATGGGGGTTGAACTGAGTGTCAGTTTGGCTGGGGGGAGGGAGTTACTCTTTTTTTAGCCATGTCTTCATGAATTGTTTTTAGCCTCCTAAAGTCATCATATGAGATAGGCAGCCATATAAATCTTATAAATAAATAAAGTCACTGTGTGGCGAAACCAGAGAGAAAAGGGGATGATAGAACATAACGGGAAACAACTAAAATGGGCATTAAATTGAAAAAGAAAGGGAGGGAGAGAGACCACCAGGTAGGAGTTTTTGTATTCTGTATACTTTATCCAATTTCTCTTTTTTCCAGTGACTAATGTAGTGGCTGGTTCTGAGAGAAGCTACAACTATTGATGAATAACAGGGGAGTGAAATATGTTGTGGCCAATTCAAGAGACATTCAATAGGACATTCTAGAAATTCCCTATTTCTGTCTTACCCGCATACCCTGCTTTGCCTTGTCTTTCAGCCTCAGGTGCAGTTTGCTTTAGAAATTGTATGTTGATATTCTAGAGAAAGTAATAGAAAGTAAATCCTTTCCTCTGCCATAGAGATTTTTTTAATTGTGTAACATTTACAGTATTAACAGGAGTAAATTTGCAATAAGGTGAGTATGAAATAGATAATATTTTTTGCTTTGGACGTTAAAACCTTACATTGTAAATAGTGTATGGAGAAAAAAAGTACTAATAGCTGTTTTGTACACATCCACTTTTCAGGTGGGAGTATATGCATTCACCACCAGAGAATTCCAAGGAAGCAGAAATCCTAGAAGTTTTGCGCCATCCCAGAGACTGGATACAGTGAATAGAATCCTGACCATGTTCAGCAGTGAGGAGAGAACTTGTTCTGCTGCCCACTCCCAAATTCACCTGTCACTGCATGGCAGTTAATGAATGTTTTGCTATTCTTTCACCTCATGCCTTAGGAATAGTATTAGATTCTATCCTCTGTGAATTTTATTGCTCCTTTCTAGGTGTTGGTCATTTGTATTAGTGGAACTGTAGAGATCTGCGTGAAAATTATATTAAGTCAAGAGGACATGCACTTAACAACAGAATGTAGTGAAGTGCTGCAAGTTACTGAGGTGCAGACTACATGGCTCTCTTTCAGGGACTTAAAACACATTTTCTTACTTTTCACAAAAGGAACAGTTGTTGACAAACCCAGTTTAGTCTTCAGTTGCCTGCAGTGTTTCTGACTCCTTGCCAACCAGCTTCCAGTACCATGATTTTTGTAATTTAATCTAAAATGCTACTGTATTTGACTCATGATCATCTGTTAAATTGCAAAAGAATGTACTACATTGGCTACTATCATTTAGGGTGCAGTAAGTGGATAAATTATCTTGGTAACTCAGTCCCACCTCACAAAACTTTGTAATTATCCACACCTTGACTGAAGATGAATTGCAGCCCAGACTTTTTATCAGGGACCAAAGTTCACAGTTCTGCATTTGTACAACACCTGGCACAAGAGTTTTTTTAATGAATAATTACATTTCTGTAGAAATACTTTTAATAAATGTAGATTCTTATATAGTAAATGCATAATGTTTGAATAGTTGAACACATTGGAACTTAAATTCAGGAGGAGTGTAAGGTGGTATTGTACCTCAGGTTACCAGTTTTTTTTCTCACCTACTTTCTTGAAATATGTTTCTCATATGTTCTGTTCCAAGTGCTCATAATCAATTCTGCATAAAGTATCTGCATGTACATGCACAAACATACAATCTTTGCTGAGACAGTCATAGAGAAGTGTTTCCTTCAGTAAACTATGTACTGGGCAGCAGATTAAACTTTTAAGAATTAAGTAACGGGAAGGAGAGAAACAAGCTTCTGAGGAACACAGATATCTGATGCTTAATTTTGGCCAACTTTTTACATTTTTGTCAATAGAAACGTAAGTTCTCAGCTAATAATAATGCTTTCTTAAATCCATGTCAATAAAATGAGTTTGCAGGAGTACTGAATGGAACTGCAAGCTGCTGTATGTTAACAGTGGTTTAGATCTAGAAAAATGTAAAACTCATTCACAGCTGGAGTAACCAGATTACTTCTCAGCAAGCTGCCTGGGTCCTCCCTGGTCTGCTTCTAAGAAGATAATGGGCTGCAGTAGAATGAGGAAATGAAGGTGCTCCTGCTTCTAAAAGATATCTCTGAATCTAAACCACTGTGCTTAGGTTCAATTTGCGTTTTGAATATTGGCAAAGAATAATAAAAGTGAAAAACAACCAGCATTTAAGAAAGATTTGAGAATCTCCTTTGGTTTTGTCCACTAGATAGTTCTTTGGCATTATACAGAAACTGAAGGGAGAAAACCATGAGTATTTCCTTAAAAAAATTCAGCAACACTAACATTAATAGCAATACATTCAAAATGTATATGGATCTTTTTTTCCCATCTTCATGAGCTTGAGAAAGTCACAAGTTTTCATAGCGAACCCAACTTTTCATATTATTTCTTCATTATCTGTGAGCATCTTTATAAACTCCTCAGTGTTATTTGTGCAGAAAATATAGAAATCTATGAGTAGGAACACAAACAGGCATTTCAAGCTGTTGCAGACAGTGCTTTATTATGCAGACAGTAAATTCTCAGACGTGTGCTGAAGATGTTCCTTAACATGGGCTCCTTGGTAGTTTTCTTGTAGACATTCATTACCAAATTAGGTAACATCACTGCTGGGCACCAGTGCACTGATGACGTTACCTAGTTTGGTAATGAAATGTCTAAAAGAAAACCACCAAGCTCAGAGAGCAACAGGGACCCCACAGTTCAACCCTCAGCTACAAATATTCTCTTTGATCCTATGTTTCTTAGCTTGACATGCCTTTTCCAGCATCATATTCCTAAGAGTACTGCTAATAAATATGCGGGAGGCACTAACATGATTACTTTTAAAAATTTTAGATCTCTGATTTGCAGCAGCATTTTAAAACATTGCTTCAGTTTTGAAAAGAATAAGGATTTTCTCAATTTTTTTAGTTGTTTCAGAGTTTTGCAAAATTGAAAATATTTACTGTCACTATATGTTATTGATGTTATTTTTTGCTAGTGGGATCTTTATTATTTTTTTGTATTGTAATACCAAAACTGAATAAAAAACTTGGATCTGCAAACACATTTATGTAGCATTTTTACTTCAAGCATTATAGTGCAAACATTTCTGATAAGGCATTTCAGTTCATATTGAGAAATTTAACTCTGATCACCCTAGACTCCACACCACAAAATAATCTTAAAAGAATGACTGATGCCGTATAAAAACGAGGAGGGAAAAATCCTAACTATAATATCAATTTGAGAGGGGAATCAGTTCCAAGAGGATAATATGCTGCCCTTTGGAGCATTCAAATACTGGCTGGGCTGAATAATCCCTTCTGCCTGAGAGGCTTTTGTATATATTTCTGCTCCAAACATGGAGCTAGAGACTCAGTGGCCTAAATGGCTCTTCTAACTTAAATGATTCTGTAATTCAGCATTATAATCACACCAAGACGCAAAGTTTAAATATCTTAGCTGTTGTGTAAAAAAACCTTGGCTTTAATCACACCTCATACCATTCATAAATTACTTGTGATCCAAATATCTGCCAGCATCCATGGTTTTTAGACTCACTCTCAGGGAGATTTGACAAAACAAAGAATGGGGAATAAGCAGGGATGTTCAAAAATCAGGCATTGTGATAACCTGATCTGAAGATGGTTTTTAGAAACTGTACTGTACATGGTATTGGCCTTTACCTGGCCTTTAAGAGTAAAGAAAAAATAGTGCTCTCAGCTCTGACAATCCAAAGCCTGTTTACCTTGCCTTCTTCCCATTTTTTTCTCCCATCTGCAAACTTTTGCCTCCCAGCCAGCTAAAACACAGAGGCAGGAGACAAGAATTTTATTTAAAAAAAAAACAACTGGCTATAATTGTTTATGATACCAGTGGAGCCAGAAATTAATTTGGGGCTTTTCCCAGAATTACCACTCATACAAATATGAGTTGGCTTTCCTCGTTAAAGACAGGGTAGGTGGCTCAAAAAAAGCAACTGGACTTTTTTTCCTTGAGGAAGAATAACTGTTTCGTTTCTTACCCAAGAATCAGTTACTGATGAAGTTGTATTCTTCTTCCTCAAGGAAAAAAAACAGTCCAGATGCCTTTTGAAAAAGCACATTTGAGATAACTGACAACCTCCACAGGGAGGGAAGGCTTCTTCCCTTGTTTTATGCTGTGTTAATTCAATAGTCAAGGCTATGGTCTTCCCAGTTGCAATGTATGGCAGTGAAAGTTGGACCATAAGAAAGGCCGAGCGCCAAAGAATTGAAGCCTTTGAGCTATGGTGCTGGGGAAGACTCCTGCGAGGCGATCAAAGCGGTCAGTCCTAGAGGAGATCAACCCTGACTGCTCTTTAGAAGGCCAGATCCTGAAGCTGAAACTCAAATACTTTGGCCACCTAATGAGAAGGAAGGACTCACTGGAGAAGAGCCAAATGCTGGGAAAGATCGAGGGCAAGAGAAGAAGGGGACGACAGAGAATGAGGTGGCTGGATGGAGTCACTGAAGCAGTAGGCGTGAGCTTAAATCAGGGGTCTTCAAACTTGGCCCTTTTATGACTTGTGGACTTCAACTCCCAGAATTCCTCAGCCAGCATGCCTGACTGAGGAATTCTGGGAGTTGAAGTCCACAAGTCATAAAAAGGCCAAGTTTGAAGACCCCTGGCTTAAATGGACTCCAGAGATGGTAGAGGACAGGAAGGCCTGGAGGAACGTTGTCCATGGGGTCGCGATGGGTCGGACACGACTTCGCAACTAACAACAATTCAATGTGGGGGTGGGGGAAGGCGCAGATCAGAAACAGCGAATGGTCCAAGTTCCTCCAGTAAGCTTCATGGGGAAGGGTAAAAATGAAGCCGAAACTTCTCAGCAGAGTCAACCTAACGCGACTACTCGGCTCTTTTCAGACTTGGGGCTGTTGTGAACTTAACGTGAGGTCTTCCAAATCTGGTGCGCGTTGTCTTGAGAATGGAGGTCCAGTTTAAGATCCGTGATTGTTTCCCAGCCGCAAATAAATGCTTCGTTTTATCCACCGAGAGCCACCCCGTAATCCTGTGTCATTTTAAGGGCAAGACAGTAGTATCTCGAGTCCGCTCTTAGCCGTCCGCCCTGTAACATAATACTTGTGGCACGATAAAAGCCCGCGTGAGCATCAGGAATTCAGGCGCTTTTCCAAAACCCTTCAACCTATGAAAGTGTTGGCTTGAGGGTCTGTCTCGTTTTCTTGCTTAGTGCGAAGGCTTCAAAGGACCGGGCAGTTTATAGGTAGCCCGCTGCACGTGAGAAGCAGAGAGGGAGACATGCTCAATATTAAATCCACTTAATCGAAAGCAAAATATTCCAGATGCGTTGCTTGCAACTTCTGCGGGAGAGCTCAGTTGCTCTAGGCCAGGGGTAGGCGACCTCGGCTCTTTTATGACTCATGGACTTCAACTCCCAGAATTCCTGAGTCAGCTACGCTGACTCAGGAATTCTGGGAGTTGAAGTCCATGAGTCATAAAAGAGCCGAGGTCGCCTACCCCTGCTATATAAGCCCCTTTCCTCGACATTAAGGAATTTAAATTCAGTCCGCTGTTTAATAACCGAATTTAAAAGCCCAGATTTATGGAAATGCCTTTCTGAAATCGTGGTCTTTTTTTTCCCCCGCGCTCCAGACGTTGAAACGTGGCAGAAGAAAGCTAATCGGGCTGCCTCATTTTCAAAAGCCGCTCGCTTACCCGCCGTCGGGTTGCTCAGAGCTCCGGGGAAGACGCGGAATCTTGCCGGCTGTTTCATTTTCCTTTGCTTCCCTTTGCTGGATGACCCTCTTTTTTATTATTATTATTATTCTGCTTTTTAACACTCGCTTTTTTTTGCTTTTCTTGGAAAGTTCCAGAAAAAGAGATCTGGGAAGGAAGGAATACCAAATAATAAGACTCACGCTCCACTGTTAGTTGTCCCTTTAGAAAGACTGATGTATATGCTACATTACCAAAACTCCGCACCGGTTCTCCAGTGGCGTGCCGTGATCGTATAGTGGTTAGTACTCTGCGTTGTGGCCGCAGCAACCTCGGTTCGAATCCGAGTCACGGCAGTTCCTCCTGAAATTTTTCTCGAAGGTCCCATTTAGTAAAACATAATAGAACTAACTTAAAAACTAACGTAATTCTTTTCGGTAATGATTCCTTCTTCGGTGGAACGAAACGTGATTTTTCACTATGGGATTCAAAGTGCAGAGTCAGATGTTTTACGTTATGAAACTGATACAGATGGCTGTTTGAAATCTCTGCAAAACCTAAATTATATACTGGAAAGCAAACTGAATCGTGTGGGGGAAAAAATACGAAAAAAAAATGTTTTTGTTCGAAGAAACAGAAAACAGTTGGCCCGTACGGGGATCGAACCCGCGACCTTGGCGTTATTAGCACCACGCTCTAACCAACTGAGCTAACCGGCCCTCCGTGAGGAAGTTCTTTAAGTTTTCTCTCTTTCAGAAAATCAATTCTAAAAATGAGATTGTTTTAAATGTCTTCAGATTACTGTTTAATACACATATTTTTCATTAGGAAAGCAAACATTTTAACTGAATATGTTCAAGGCCTTCTCCAAACTAGAATTTTATATAAGTATTTTCTCTGTGAAGGAAAGGCCCTTCTAAATAATGCAAGTTCATTCTCCATGAATTGCTGGCTGAGTCTGCAGTAAATCCTAAACCACAGTGCAATATATAAACTGCAGTGTAAGGCAAACAAAATGCACTAGGTGTGCCATATGAATTCTGATTGGCGATAAAGACAATATAAAATATGACAATGTTATATGAGTGTGCAATGTGCATGCCACTCTCATGTATTTGATAAACCTGCTCGAGAAAATAGGATATTCAGTTAACTATTCCAGGTCACAACTAAGGCCAGTACTGTAGTTAGTTAAAAATATCCCCTCATTAATTGATGAAATCCAAGAATCCCTGAGGCAGAGTTTTTAAAGTTGCTAGGATTGAGAAACTGTGGTAGTTGCTGGAAAGGGCATCTAGGTAGAACTGAGGGCAGGATGTCAGGACAATGGCTATCTTTGAAGTAAAATTAGGTAAAACATTGCAAATTCTTGAGTCTAGTTTTGTGACGGGTTGTTTATGTTCTCCATGAGCTCTCTAACTCATTTTTTGCAACTTGGAGCTTCTTTCCAGCAGTCTTACCTCAAAGTTAGGAGCAAAGTGGTAGTATCTGAGCTTGCTATCTGAACAACTTTGCATTTTATTTTCCTTTGGCAATCCTGAAAGCCAAAAACAACTGTAAAGGGATTTTTACATTGTATTTTGTTTAACAAGAGCGATGCCACCGATATTATATCTGCAGAGAAGTCTAAAGTGTGTTAGCAAGAGTCTGTGTACTTAAAGTGAACACAAGAGTTTAGTAAAATCAACTCATATTTTTTTGTTGTTTAATATATGACAAAATGATAAGAAAAAGCAGTGCTGTGGATTTATTTATTTTTTTACTGACAACCATAAAGAAAGTCTGAGATAGCTCATGATAGCATTGTGGTTGGGTTTATCTGACCAGAATATGGAAGTAGCTCTAGGATAGACTTGCCACTCTGCAGGGTACGAGTTTTCCAGGGCGACTTATTGATCTATTATTTTTTTTAAAAAAAAGACTTTATTCTTTAGAGAACCCCCTGGAAAAATTTATGGTCAAGTTTGGGCGCCGTGGCTTAGCTGGTTAAAGCGCCTGTCTAGTAAACAGGAGATCCTGGGTTCGAATCCCAGCGGTGCCTATGATGTCTATCTCAAAGTTACAAGGTGTTAGTTTTGAACTGCTATACTGTATTGCCAGACATGTTTTGCGTCACATATAGACATTCTTTTGCATTGTAGGACAAAATCTTTTTGTTCAAAAAGAATGAGATGAAGCCCAACAAAAGAATCAGATGAAAAATCCAAAACACAATAGGAGACAAAGCGGAATATTTATATTGGACCCACTATCATTGAAGTTCTCCCATTTGCTGGATTTTCAGCAGATTATTTAAATTGCCACTCTGTTGATTAACATAACCCGAAAAACGAAAGCCACTTTCGTTTTTAAGAATGAAATCGAATTAAACTAAACATCTCGTCTTTTGCTTGCCCCTGTCCTAGATTGGCTTCTCACACCTCCAGGCATTTGGCGTTACAGGTCGTCTGAAGTAATAATAAATAATAATAAACCTTTATTGTCAAAGTACAACATGTGTACATTGATATTAGCTGAGCCTTATTGTACAAAAGGCCATCTGAGCTTCTGTAGAGTAAGATTCGGTTTCCAAGAAATTTTGAGCAACCACAAGATGAAAGAGAATAGAGCCTAGCCTAGAAGCCAGAACAGCCAGCAAGTTTTCCAGCAAACGCATTCACAAAAGCCCGTTTGCAAAACAGCAACAACAACAACAACCCGTGTAGCTCGTGCAGATTGTCCTCCGAAAGATTCGTCGGCTTTCCAGCCTTCTGATCGTCTTTACATCAGCCCGTGTCTCCTGCGTCCAGCGGCTACTTTCTCGAGATATAGAGGGAATGCTTGTACGTGTTTGCATGCACTAAAGAAAAACCTAGGTCAGGGGTAGGCAACCTCGGCTCTTTTATGACTCATGGACTTCAACTCCCAGAATTCCTGAGCCAGGCTGGCTCAGGAATTCTGGGAGTTGAAGTCCATGAGTCATAAAAGAGCCGAGGTTGCCTACCCCTGACCTAGGGTATGCTTACAATTGAGCGATCGCGTTCAAATTTGCAAAACAGTGCGTTCTTTGCGAGAAGTCTATATATATATTACCACGGCAGGAAATAAAAAGAGCTTTGTCAGAAGTGGGATTCGAACCCACGCCTCCAGGGGAGACTGCGACCTGAACGCAGCGCCTTAGACCGCTCGGCCATCCTGACATGCTTCCGAGTTCTTCCCCAATTGTTACTAGTAATGAATTTTACAACAGATGAGCTATTCACAAAGCTCTGAAAGACTGTTTTAGGGTTCGTGATTTTTATACAGTACTTTTGACTCCTGCTTAATTTCAAACATTTTAGATTATATTCAAGCAGTTCTACTGATGTTTCTACTGTTGCATGGATTACCATGCACAACACTTTTTCACATCTCAGACTGAATATATGGGAATTAAATTTACTAACTGTCCTAGGGCCATTACTTTTAGATAGGTTACATATAGTCTTGTCTAGTTTTCAGTGTTAAAACAAGTTACCAGTAGCTGTTTCTGTGTCAGCCTCCATTCATAATTCAAAACAGATGCAAAAGTTCCTCTTATTCAAGTTTCTTAAACTTTTTTTTCCTCAGGACTCTTTCCATTATTAAAAATTATGGAGAACCCATGTTTGTATGGATTATATTTATCATATGAAAAATTAAAATTATTGCATTTAACTGCCACTATCACTCCTCACAATTGTTTGATTGAATTTTAATACTGTAAGTTTTCAACATTGGTTGACCAATAATTTTGATTTTATGGACTCGAGTCTTGAGGAACCCGACTGAGGTCCTAGGACCAACTTTAAGACCAAACACTGCTCTACATTTTAGCTATTTAAACTATTTTGAACTGTCTTTAAAATGTAGCAAACTCAGTTTTTTAAAGTGGTGCATTTCAGAATTTATCCTGTTATATATTTCATAATGTAACCAGTTATAACATGAAATGAGCTTTAATTTTTTTTCACCAAGACACGGCATTAAGAGAGCTTAACTAAATCATACATAGTGAAGGAGCACATTTAAAGGACCACACCCTTAATATCAGCTTTTCATGTTACTGGCTATTAGTGTCTTGGATTATTCAGTAAATGTCCAAACTACTTCACTGGGCTTCTTTTGTCAAGTACCGATAATCCAAACATTAGACAGCTATTCTGCCTTCCCCTCAGCTGATTTTTCTGTGGATGTCTGACAAAACACAGGGGAAACTGGAGTTGCCATAGGAATGTATATAACAGCTTCTATATCTATCATTAACTAGTACAATTGAATGAAAAATCACTGTTTTTGAAAATTGTTAATCTTATCAGCATCAGGATGACCGGTCCTCCTCTGAACATTGAAGAATACTTGAGCCACATTTGCATGCAGAAATGTACGTCTTTCTGCATTTCTATCCACAATGTGCTTATTTATTTATGGAATGTATAAACAATCTAAAGACTAAGAATCATACAAGAGCTATAGCAAAAGCCAATACAAAATAGTAAAATGAAAGTACAATTATAATACATCCTATTGCATTAAAATCAATTCAATTTCTGGTGCAGTAGCTCCAAGTATGTTGTACCATATGAATGCAGTATATATTAACAAAAACATTTTCTGAATTTTCTTGACTTTATAGACAAGTCATATTGTGGGGGCCAGGATGGGAAGCAACAGTCGTCTGCTGAACCCTGGAAAGACAGAGTGGCTCCGAGTAGGGGGGTCCTCTGTATCCAGGGATTTATCATCTTTTGGTCTTGGATGGGCTTGCACTGGCTCAGGTAGACCTGGTGCAAAATCTGGGATCATGATTCCTGCTCAAGGAGCAGGCGGTACTTGAGGCAAAGAGGACCTTTGCCAATCGGTTTGGCATACCAGATAGGCCCCTTCCTGGATCAGGAGACCCCCCCCTTAAGTCACTCATGTCCTAGTCATCTCCATATGACCATTGCATATATCCTTTACATGGGGCTACCCTGAAGAATATCCAAAGCATCAGTTGGTGCAGAATGCAGTTGCCCAGGGATGACACATGTAACATCTTTGCTGCATGAACCACCTTGGGTGCTGGTTTTTTTCTGGGCACAGTTCAAGGTCTGGCTTATTACCTTACAAGCCAACATGATATGGGGATCATGTTATCCCCATCACATAAGTCCTTCCTTCCCATTTGGCCAAAGCAGGGAAGGTGTTACAGACCTCATCAGTTGAAGAATTTGGCAGGATAGGAAGAGGGCTTTCTCTGCCATTGCCCCCACCCTGAGGAATATCTCCTCCTAGAGGTGAGGTGGGGACACTATCTCCTGGCCTTTCAAAAGAGTTTGAAGACTTGGCCCTGCCAACTCACATGGGGCTCACAAAGTAGCATGCAACCCTGGGGGTGGTTGGCACCAGAAGGCCCTTCTCCTGCCTTTTATTTGAACTTTGTCTCTACCCATTTACTTCTACTGATGTACCTGCACTTTTAAATGGTTTTTATGCTTTTAACTGAATATCACTCACAATTGCTCTGACAGTGAGATGGGTGGTACCTAACTTTGATAAATAAGTAAGTCCTTCTTTTCATGGAATAGTTACTTACACATACAAAAGAGCTGTACCGTAATAATATTGGCCATTTTATTAAAGAATAGTGAACTTTTCAAATGCACACTTATTCTGTGTGTTGGAAGAAATTTTTAAAAAATGAACAGCTAAATGCCAAACAGAAGTCTGAGATCAGCCAGAGTGAGCTTGGCGAAGGACTCTCCTTTTCCTGATAACACCTTCTGGGCTAATTCTTTTTTCTTGGTTTGCAGCTCTGAGATCTTTTCTTCCACAGTTCCTTCACAGACAAATCTAAACCCAAGCAAAATATACAATTAGGTCAGTTTTTAAACCATCATTCCTATGAATTCTAACACACTGCCAGTTGGCTTTCAGCTAAGTGATAATTCTTCACTGGATCAAGTGACTGAACTAGTTAAACAATCTCAAATTGAAATTTCTACAATTCTTTAAAGATAATAGTTAAACTGAAATAATTTTACCCATGCAATTTTGAGCTCTGGACTTGACACAATTCCTCTATCAAAATGTATAGCAATGATGTAAGACATTTTGTGAAGCACTACCTATGGATCTTAACATCCTTCTGCTGCCCCACCCGATAAATGCGGTCACAGGCTTGGTCTTCTAGTGCTGGATTCCTGAAATTTAAGGAAAAGGTAACAAAGCACTTATAACCAACAAAAAAAGGTGAAAACAGAACCAAATGGCAAGCAATTGATTTCCCTTTCTACCTTGTTAGAACCATCTTTTCTTTAGAAGAATCATTTTTCTATCTATCATTTTTCCCAGTGTCTATTCATCTGTCTCTTCTTCTCTATTCGTTCTGTTGCACAACTAGTATTCTGTTCAATGCAGTTAATATGTAATATGGAAAGAGTAATGGATAATAACAGCCACTAGCAGCTCACCACCTGGGGCAGCAATTAAAAATAATTTAAAAGCCAGATGGTATAGTAGTTAAGGTGCTGTCAAAGAAAAAGTTAAGCTCTCTTAGGAACGAAAACCATTTATGTTTATGTTTATGTTTATTAATATTTCTATACCGCCCTTCTCCCGAAGGACTCAGGGCGGTGTACAGGGCAAGAATAAAACATAAAGTTACAAAAATTAAAAAGTTATTAAATACATGCCCATAAAAACAATAAATAGATTAATAAAACCCCCAATAAAATGATAATAAAAACCCCTGCAATCCCACCCTCAGGCCAGGCCGGCTTGTTCGAACAGGTATGTTTTCAGATCGCGGCGAAAGGAGCGAAGATCCGGCGCTGTCCGGAGCTCAACCGGTAGCTGGTTCCAAAGCTCCGGAGCGCCCACAGAGAAAGATCTCCCCCTGGGGGCCACCAATCTACATTCTCTGACCGGTGGCACCCTGAGGAGGCCCTCTCTGTGGGAACGCACAGGGCGAAGGGAAGTTGACGCCGGCAGCAGGTGTTCCCTAAGGTATTCCGGCCCCCTGAGATGTAGGGCTTTAAATACCATAACTAGTAACTTGAATCTCACCCGGAAGGTGGCTTCAGCCTGTCACTCACTCTCAGCCAAACCCACCTTAACATAGTGTTGTATGGAAAACAGGAGCCAGTAGTTTTAGGTATGTTTGCCATCTTCAGTTGAATAAATATATATAAAATAAGGCATGATGAAAATATGACAATAATTTAGAAGGTAATTGACAAATATAGGGAGATGTTAGATTCATTTCATTAAACAGCCAACAGGTATAGATTTAACATGTTATTTTGAATGACCAAAAGAATTAAGGACATAATTTGGGAACCTCAATTAATAATGCTATTCTTTTAATCACATTTAATTGTAGCTGGAAACAACATATTTTTTCTAACATGGAAATAAAAAACTGCTGTATCTTACCAGTGCATGTCTAGAAGGAAGAGGTGGTTTCCTCCAACCAGATTAAGGCCAACACCTCCAGCCAGAAGTGAAATCAACAACACCTATGATAAGAATAAGAGGGATAGTTGGTTTATTACTTCACAAGTTACTGATATACTATATATTCAAGGGCTGATTTATACTGCCATCCAGATGTGTATTATAATTTGGCTAGGATGACAGGAAATACTGGGAGTTGCAGTCCAACACATCTAGTGTGCCAGGTTGGAGAAGATATAAAGCAAAATTCCCAAAGTCCACTAAATTACAAGGTGGATTTGTCTTTGTCTTAATAATGGTGGCCCCCAGGGGGAGGGCGTTCTCTGTGGGCGCGCCAGATTTATGGAACCATCTTCCGGTCGAGCTCCGGATGGCGCCTGATCTCCGCTCCTTCCGGCGCGATCTCAAAACCTACCTTTTTGAACAAGCTGGCCTGGCCTGATGGGATGGGGTTGGGTTTTATAAATCGGTTTTAACTTTTTAATGTGTACTAATTTATTTACGGGCATTGCTGTTTAATTACTTTTTAATTTTTGTATCTTGTTTTTTATTATGTATTGCCCTGTTCACCGCCCTGAGTCCTTCGGGAGAAGGGCGGTATACAAATTAAATTAAATTAATATTAATATTAATAATAATAATAATAATAATAATAATAATGACGTATAACTCAACCCATTAAGATATAGTATTATAAGCAAACAAAGCCACAAAGGTCTTCTGACCTAAAAGTTAAAAGTCGTGGTTTAAGATCAAGCACGAATGCAGTCAGTTAAGTTCTAAATAGATGCTTTTCTTATTTGCTTTTCTAAATTCATAGAACACTCTCTGTAGCAGCGTTTCCCAACCTTAGGAACTTGAAGATGCGTGGACTTAAACTCCCAGAATTCCCCAGCCAGCTCTGCTGGCTGGGGAATTCTGGGAGTTGAAGTCCACGCATCTTCAAGTTCCTAAGGTTGGGAAACGCTGCTCTGTAGAACTATACTTTTTGAAAACATAGTTATATACAAGAATACTGCCACTCTCATGTGGAAAGGTGGAAATCACTTTTCACATCAGTTCTTTTGATCTTGCCTCCTAGAATAGGACTATCTATTTTTCTCCTCTGCATTACCCTGGGAATGCAGTGAGATTTTTGTAACATGGACAATATAAGACTTACAAAATTCAGAAACTCTTCACTTCAATGCAGATTGTCATTGATTTGGAATAATTGATTTCAGCTATAATGTAAAGGTAAAGGTTCCCCCGCACATGTGTGCTAGTCGTTTCCGACTCTAGGGGCCGGTGCTCATCTCCCTTTCAAAGCCGAAGAGCTAGCGCTTGTCCGAGGACGTCTCTGTGGTCATGTGGCCGGCATGACTAGATGCCAAAGGCGCACGGAACGCTGTTACCTTCCCACCGTAGTGGTCCCTATTTTACTACTTGCATTTTTACATGCTTTCGAACTGCTAGGTTGGCAGAAACTGGGACGAGTAACAGGCACTCACTCTGTTACGCAGCACTCGGGATTCGACCCGCCAAACTGCCGACCTTCTGATCGACAAGCTCAGCGTCCTAACCCACTGAGCCACCGCGTCCCTTGATTTCAGCTATTAGAGCTTTAAATTTGATTGAATGGACAGTCATACACTATGACTGTAATGACTTTCAGAATACAGATTTCTGAATCTAACCCTGCATGAAATACCAAAACTGTCTTATGAAAAGAATCAGTGGAAGGCTTTACTTTTACTTGCAGTTCAGACTGCAGATTGAGTTGCAAAGTGTAATCTATCAGTCTATCATTACAGACAATTCTAGCTGATTCAGAATAGTTAGGGAAAGGCCTTTGAAATCAGTCACTCCAATATAAAAATCAGATTAATTATTTTGCCAATAGAATAGTCAGTTAACATTCCAATTGCTATTTTGTGCAAAAAAAAAGGCAAATACCTAAAATTAGAAATAGTTACCGTATATACTTGAGTATAAGCCGACTCGAGTATAAGCCGAGACCCCCAATTTTACCCCCAAAAACTGGAAAAAGTTATTGACTCGAGTATAAGCCGAGGCTGGGAAATGCAGCAGCTGGAGGCTGGATCCCCCGAAAGACGTCTCTGCTGAGATGAGAGAACGGGGTGGCAAGCCGCAGAGAGAATGGGGTGGTGGAGTGCTCCGCCGAGAGAATGGGGCGGCTTGCTGTTCTCTCGGTGCAGCACGGCAGAGGCTGGATCTCACAAAAGAAGTCTCCGCTGAGCGAGAGAATGAGGCGTCTCAGCGCCCATTTTCTCGGCGAAGACTTCTTTCAGGGGATGCAGCTTCTGCCGTCCCTTTCTCTCAGCTGCCCAGTGGAACAGCTTGCCACCAGAAATCAAGAGTGCTCCATCACTGGAGGTTTTTAAGAAGAGACTGGACATTCACCTGTCTGAGATGGTATCGGTCAGTGGTGGCGAAACTTTTAGAGACCGAGTGCCCAAACCGCAAGCCAAAACCCACTTGTTTATCACAAACTGCCAAGGCAGCATCGGCATTCTGGTGCCCTCGGGGGAGGGGACAGGGAGGCGCCTCTGAGTGCCGCCTCTGGCACGAAAAAAAAGGGGGAGCAAAAAATGGGCCACCGTACCGCAAGGCACAAAAACGGCAACCGCCGTACCGCAGGGTGCAGATACAAGGCACCGCATCACGTGAGAACGGGGCTGGGCTAGTGAGTATCACGCAGGCACTAGCCCCGCCCCCTTTGCAGCATGTGCCTGCTCGTGGCCCCGTGCGCGCATGCACGCATGTAAAATGCTTCCCCCTCCCTTTTCTTCCAGTCCACCAACCAACAAGGACCTGCTGCTGGCAGCGGTGGTGGCGCACGTGCCAACAGAGAGGGCTCTGAGTGCCACCTCTGGCAGGCGTGCCATAGGTTCACCACCACTGGTATAGGTCCTCCTGCTTGAGCAAGGGGCTGGACTAGAAGACCTCCAAGGTCCCTTCCAGCTCTATTCTATTCTATTCTATTCTATTCTATTCTATTCTATTCTATTCTATTCTATTCCATTCACTTTCTATATTTCTATTCTATTCTATTCACTTTCCATATTTCTATTCTATTCTATTCTATTCTATTCTTATTACCATTCTCTATTCTATTCTATTCTATTCACTTTCTATATTTCTATTCTATTCTATTCTATTCCATTCACTTTCTATATTTCTATTCTATTCTATTCTATTCACTTTCTATATTTCTATTCTATTCTATTCTATTCTATTCACTTTCTATATTTCTATTCTATTCTATTCTATTCTATTCACTTTCTATATTTCTATTCTATTCTATTCTATTCTATTCTTATTTCCATTCTCTATTCTATTCTATTCTATTCTATTCTATTCTATTCTTATTACCATTCTCTATTCTATTCTATTCTATTCTATTCTATTCTATTCTATTCACTTTCTATATTTCTATTCTATTCTATTCTATTCTATTCTATTCTATTCTATTCTGTTCTGTTCTGTTCTACGTTCTGTTCCAATCCATTCCATATTTTCTATTCCATTCTGTTCCACTGTCAGAGCCCATCGGAGGCAACCCAGTCAGCCCAAACAGGAGTTACACTAAGGCTACGCAGCCTCTCCTCTCAACCTGAACCCCTCCTTACCTTTCCTTTTATCTGCATCCTATTTTTAACTGCCGGCTCTGCCCTGCCCTATTTTGTCCTTGAGCACTCCTGAGCTCATCAAGAACAGAAGGTAACCGTGGGGGGGAAAGGCAGGGCAAGATCTGCAAGATCCCCATTTGCATTTGACTTTGCCATCCCATCTGGTTCGAGATAACACACCACACACACACACACACACACACACACAGAGAGAGAGAGAGAAAGAGAGAGAGAGAGAGAGAGAGAGAGAGAGAGAGAGAGAGAGAGAGACGCACACCTCAGCAAAAAAGAAAGAAAGAAAAAGAAGTAGTAGAAGAGGCAGAGAGCCCCTGTGGGTAGGAGTGAGGATGGGGAGAAACAGCAAGAAGACCGGGTGGGGTGGGGTGGGTTAATCACTAAACCTTCCAGTGTTTAACCAAAGCAGCTTTTGCATTTGTCAAGCTCTGCTAGCAGGGCACTGGACGGGCCTGGTGGAGCTGCTGAAGGTGAACGGGAGAAGGTGAGTCTTCGCCGAGAAAATCTCAGCGCCCATTTTCTCGGCGAAGACTTCTTTCGGGGGATGCAGCTTCTGCCGCCCCTTTCTCTCAGCTGCCCAGCTAAGAGAAGGCGTGACAGAGGCTGGATCCTCCGAAACAAGTCTCCGTGAGACGAGAGAACAAGGCGTTGGAGCGCTCCGTGAAGTGTGGGGTGGGGAAGCTTGCCGCCCATTGTCTCAGCGACGAAGACTTCTTTCGGGGGATGCAGCTTCTGCCGCCCCTTTCTCTCAGCTGCCCAGCTAAGAGAAGGGGTGACAGAGGCTGGATCCTCCGAAACAAGTCTCCGTGAGATGAGAGAACAAGGCGTTGGAGCGCTCCGTGAAGTGTGGGGTGGGGAAGCTTGCCGCCCATTGTCTCAGCGACGAAGACTTCTTTCGGGGGATGCAGCTTCTGCCGCCCCTTTCTCTCAGCTGCCCAGCTAAGAGAAGGGGTGACAGAGGCTGGATCCTCCGAAACAAGTCTCCGTGAGATGAGAGAACAAGGCGTTGGAGCGCTCCGTGAAGTGTGGGGTGGGGAAGCTTGCCGCCCATTGTCTCAGCGACGAAGACTTCTTTCGGGGGATGCAGCTTCTGCCGCCCCTTTCTCTCAGCTGCCCAGCTAAGAGAAGGGGTGACAGAGGCTGGATCCTCCGAAACAAGTCTCCGTGAGATGAGAGAACAAGGCGTTGGAGCGCTCCGTGAAGTGTGGGGTGGGGAAGCTTGCCGCCCATTGTCTCAGCGACGAAGACTTCTTCCGGGGATGCAGCTTCTGCCGCCCCTTTCTCTCAGCTGCCCAGCTAAGAGAAGGGGTGACAGAGGCTGGATCCCCCGAAACAAGTCTCCGTGAGACGAGAGAACAAGGCGTTGGAGCGCTCCGCGAAGTGTGGGGTGGGGAAGCTTGCCGCCCATTGTCTCAGCGACGAAGACTTCTTTCGGGGGATGCAGCTTCTGCTGCCCCTTTCTCTCAGCTGCCCAGCTGAGAGAAGGGGGTGACAGAGGCTGGATCCCCCGAAACAAGTCTTCGCCGAGAAAATGGGTGGCAAGCTTCCACCGCCCCATTCTCTTAGCGGAGGCTTGCAGAGGTGGCGGCGGAGCTGCGCGCGCAGCTCTCCAAACCGCCGCAGCCCGTTTGGAGAGCTGCTGCCTTCGTTCATGTTTGATGAAAGCAGCAGCTCTCCAAACGGGGGTAGAAGTTCTTTTTTTTTTTGTTGACTGGAGTATAAGCCGAAGTGGAGTTTTTCAGCCCAAAAAGTGGGCTGAAAAATTCGGCTTATACTCAAGTATATACGGTATGCCGAAGCAGCAGCAATGAAAAATAATTACCTTGAAGCACTTTTTTCATACCTTGGTTCCTTTAGGATTGTTGTTGAATTCTTCAACGATATCCATTCTCTGTTTTGGGTTCACTGAACCATCCACTACAGCATGTTTCAGGCCAAGCTTGTCAAGATGTATTGCCACAATTTTTAGCATACTTGTCCACTGAGATACAACAACACTATAAAGGTAGAAAAGAAAGCCAAAAAATGTTGTTTCTGGTTCAAACCTTATGTTTCAGCAACAAAATCACCCATCTTCTTCAATATACACAAAATATTGGACAATCTAGCATAACTGGTGTAACAATAAATGTAATATATAAATACAGACTTCTGTAACACAATGGAGATGGCTATTAGGATACTGGGGGGGGATAATGGCAAACTGAAGACATCTCAACTAAAAGCAGATCTGATCACTGTGGTGGAATGAAGTGCCAGTTAAATAGATAATTCCTCTCTGGACAAGGGGAAGATGCGAGATCATCCACAAGTGCTCCACACTTCGTCTCTGGTGGGTTTTTAGAGTTCTAAGAATCAAGCGAATGGGCAAAAAGACACTGGTTTTGTGTACTTCCTTTTCTAATCACTTTTGGAAATTGCTCATTAACTATTTTTCAGCTATTAAGAACTTTTGGATCAACAGGTTTTACTATACCAGGTGATTTTCCTTCAATGTTAGAGAAAGAAATTTTAGATACATGTTTAAGAATGAAGGGTCCAGATGGATTTGAAATAAATTATAAGAATACCCATGGGAAAATGGGACCAGAAGGAAATAAACAATTAAAGGAGAAGAACACATAAATTTTACTGACTAATAGAGGACAGCAACATATTAAAGGTTATTTTTGAAGAATGGACCCATAAGTTAATTGAAGAATGTCTGTCTATATAAATAGACTGAGTTTAAAAAATGTTATGGAAGAGGAAAAGGTTTTACTGGACAAATTTGTGACTGAGAAGCAACCTAGAACTAAGGAGAAACTTCCTGACAGTTAGAACAATTAACCAGTGGAACAACCTGCCTCCAGAAGTGGTGAATGCTCCAACATGGAAGTTTTTAAGAAGAGACTGGACAGCCATTTGCCTGAAATGGTATAGGGTTTCCTGCCTGAGCAGGGGGTTGGACTAGATGACCTCCAAGGTCCCTTCCAACTTCTTATTCTTATTCTAGAGAGTGATCTGGAAGTGGATTTAGAAATGAGAGGCCACAAAAATGATACAGAAAAATATTATACACTTGAAATACAAAAGAAGCCCAGTGCTGACTTAATAATTAAAAGAGTTATATATATAACAAGCCCAGACAGAGACCTTGATATTTTTCCTATATTTGATTTACTTTTCCAAAGCTTTGAACAATCGAGAAGGGACAAAGCAAAAATGAAAAGAAATCAAGTTCTAGGTCATTATTTGAAGAGAAGAGACTAAAGATCAAAATTGCTAAAAGTAACGGAGGGAATATAAAATTGGTTTATTTGGTCAAGGTTAAAATAAACATGTTGATATGTCTGATAACCCTTAATGGACTTTTGCTGATCAGAACTGATATGACTAGGTTTTAAAGATTTTATAGATAAGAGATGGGATATGGAAAGAGACTGTCTGTTATATTTTAAGAGAAGTCAATAAGTTGTTAAAATTGTTTACATTTGATGTGATGGAGGAAGTCATTTCATTATATGGTTCTTTTTCCTTACTGCATTCTTATTTTTGCTTTATTATTTTCTCTTCTGTATTTTCCATTATTTCTTTAATTAATTTTTACTTTTGTAATTGTACTTTTTAATAAAAAGTACTATTAAAATGTTTATTACATATTAACATTCAAAAACATTAGGAATACCACACATGAACCTCTTAAGGCAAATATCTCTGTGTTATTCTATGGCTAGTCTTTGCTTAACAACCACAACTGGGAATAACAACTCTATCACTAAATGATGTGCTCTTTAAGTGAGACATTACATGATCATGATCTCACTTCTGCTGTGGTCATTAAGCAAATCATCCATGGTGATTAAGCAAGATATCACAGGATTGTAACTTGAGATTTTATTGCCGGCTTCTCCACCGATTCTGCTTGTTGGAAGCTACCTGTGAAATTGCCCATGTAATTTGAAGAGGGGCAGGTGTGGCCTTCTTGCAAAGCTTTCCAAAGCAATGCAAGAAGGCAGAATCCAGTTCAGAGAAGGATGTGCATGGCCAGCAGTTGGTTCATCGGCAAACGGAGAAAAAAAGACAGCAAACATCAATTGGGAGCAGCAAGGCCGGCAGAGAGGAGGGTAGCTGAGGCATCGTGCTCGGATACTCACCATTTGTGAGAATGATTTTGAATTCCCTTCAGTTCTTCTAATAGGTGAGAAATCTAAAAGGACGAGAGAGAAAAGAATACATAACCATGAGCCTGCCCAACTTTAAACCTGTTTAGTTAGAAGTAAGTTCCATTGCGTGTAAAGCCAAAAACTGGAAATTTATTGATGGAAAGCATTTTTATTTTGTTCTCATCTGAAAATACGAGCGCTTAAATGAGCTTAAATGTGTTGGTAATGACTTACAAAGCCCTACATGGCATGGGTCCGGATTACCTATGGCAACACCTGCGGCCGGCGTCAACCTCCCTCCGTCCAGTGCGCTCCCACAGAGAGGGCCTCCTCAGGGTGCCTCCGATCAAAGAATGTCAATTGGTGGCCCCTAGGGGGATGGCGTTCTCTGTGGGCGCGCCAGACCTGTGGAACCGCTTGCCGGTCGAGCTCCGGATGGCCCCCGACCTTCGCTCCTTCCGGCGGGATCTAAAAACTTAATTATTTGAGCAATCCGGCCTGGTTTGATGGGTTAAGGGCTGGGTTTTTAACATGGTTTTAATTACTGTTTATATCGGGCATAATATTTAATTGTTTTTTAACTTTTGTACTTCGTTTTTAATATTTATTGCCCTGTACACCGCCCTGAGTCCTTCGGGAGAAGGGCGGTATAAAAATTTAATAAATATAAATATAAATATATATATATAAATATATAATATAAATGGGTCCAATAGGAAAGAATATTTCTCTATTAGGTTTACTAATTTAAAAAGGTAACAAATGAGAAGGGAATGAAGGGGAAAGGAAAACAAACTGAATAAGTAACTACCGTATATACTTGAGTATAAGCCGACTCGAGTATAAGCCGAGACCCCCAATTTCACCCCCCAAAACTGGAAAAAGTTATTGACTCGAGTATAAGCCGATCCGCCGTTCTGCAAACCTCTGCCGCCAGCAGAGGCTCGATCCGCCATTTTGCAAGCCTGAATACACAGGAATACCCTGTGTGGCCGCGGCTCTCGGGGAAGCCCTGGCTGTCCGCTTCCTCGCTCCACGCTGCCATTCGGGGCCCGCGCGTTCCCCGGGCAAATCGCGGCGCCCAGCAGGCGAGGAAACACGCCCGCTCCAGTCGCCCCCCCTTCCCTCAGGAGACGCGAAGCAAGTGACCGCCCGGAGCTTACCGAGGACTTGCGCGCGGCCGAGGCTTCGGTGCTTCCAGGATCGCGCGCACCTCTCCCAAGCCGCCGCCGTCCAGAGACCTGCCAAAGTTTGGGGAGGTTTGGGGAGGTGCGCGCGCACCTCCCCAAACCTCCCCAAACGTCGGCAGGTCTCCGGACCTCCGCGCCCTGCCTGCCTGCTTCTTTCCGCTGCGGAAAGAAGCAGGCAGGCAGGGCGCTGAGGAACGGAGACCTGCCGACGTTTGGGGAGGTTTGGGCGCCTCCCCAAACCTCCCCAAACGTCGGCAGGTCTCCGTTCCTCCGCGCAGACCTGCCGACGTTTGGGGAGGTTTGGGCGCCTCCCCAAACCTCCCCAAACGTCGGCAGGTCTCCGTTCCTCCTGCCGACGTTTGGGCGCCTCCCCAAGTCTCCGTTCCTCCGCGCAGACCTGCCGACGTTTGGGGAGGTTTGGGCACCTCCACAAACGTCGGCAGGTCTCCGTTCCTCCTGCCGACGTTTGGGGAGGTTTGGGCGCCTCCCCAAACCTCCCCAGGTCTCCGTTCCTCCGCGCAGACCTGCCGACGTTTGGGGAGGTTTGGGCGCCTCCCCAAACCTCCCCAGGTCTCCGTTCCTCCGCGCAGACCTGCCGACGTTTGGGGAGGTTTGGGCGCCTCCCCAAACGTCAGCAGGTCTCCGTTCCTCCTGCCGACGTTTGGGGAGGTTTGGGCGCCTCCCCAAACCTCCCCAGGTCTCCGTTCCTCCGCGCAGACCTGCCAACGTTTGGGGAGTTTTGGGCGCGTCCCCAAACCTCCCCAAACGTCGGTAGGTCTCCGTTCCTCCTTCCAACGTTTGGGGAGGTTTGGGCACCTCCCCAAACCTCCCCAGGTCTCCGTTCCTCCTGCCGAAGTTTGGGGAGGTTTGGGCGCCTCCCCAAACCTCCCCAGGTCTCCGTTCCTCCTGCCGACGTTTGGGGAGGTTTGGGCGCCTTCCCAAACCTCCCCAAACGTCGGCAGGTCTCCGTTCCTCCGCGCAGACCTGCCGACGTTTGGAGAGGTTTGGGCGCCTCCCCAAACCTCCCCAAACGTCGGCAGGTCTCCGTTCCTCCTGCCGACGTTTGGGGAGGTTTGGGCGCCTCCCCAAACCTCCCCAGGTCTCCGTTCCTCCGCGCAGACCTGCCGACGTTTGGGGAGGTTTGGGCACCTCCCCAAACGTCGGCAGGTCTCCGTTCCTCCTGCCGACATTTGGGGAGGTTTGGGCGCCTCCCCAGGTCTCCGTTCCTACGCGCAGACCTGCCGACGTTTGGAGAGGTTTGGGCGCCTCCCCAAACCTCCCCAGGTCTCCGTTCCTCCGCGCAGACCTGCCGACGTTTGGGGAGGTTTGGGCACCTCCCCAAACGTCGGCAGGTCTCCGTTCCTCCTGCCGACGTTTGGGGAGGTTTGGGCGCCTCCCCAGGTCTCCGTTCCTCCGCGCAGACCTGCCGACGTTTGGGGAGGTTTGGGCGCCTCCCCAAACCTCCCCAGGTCTCCGTTCCTCCGCGCAGACCTGCCGACATTTGGGGAGGTTTGGGCGCCTCCCCAAAGCTCCCCAAACGTCGGCAGGTCTCCGTTCCTCCTGCCGACGTTTGGGGAGGTTTGGGCACCTCCCCAAACCTCCCCAGGTCTCCGTTCCTCCGCGCAGACCTGCCGACATTTGGGGAGGTTTGGGCGCCTCCCCAAACCTCCCCAAACGTCGGCAGGTCTCCGTTCCTCCTGCCGACGTTTGGGGAGGTTTGGGCGCCTCCCCAAACCTCCCCAGGTCTCCGTTCCTCCGCGCAGACCTGCCGACGTTTGGGGAGGTTTGGGCACCTCCCCAAACGTCGGCAGGTCTCCGTTCCTCCTGCCGACGTTTGGGGAGGCTTGGGCGCCTCCCCAAACCTCCCCAGGTCTCCGTTCCTCCGCGCAGACCTGCCGACGTTTGGGGAGGTTTGGGCGCCTCCCCAAACCTCCCCAGGTCTCCGTTCCTCCGCGCAGACCTGCCGACGTTTGGGGAGGCGCCCAAACCTCACCAAACGTTGGCAGGTCTGCGCGGAGGAACGGAGACCTGGGGAGGTTTGGGGAGGCGCCCAAACCTCCCCAAACGTCGGCAGGAGGAACGGAGACCTGCCGACGTTTGGGGAGGTTTGGGGAGGCGCCCAAACCTCCCCAAACGTCGGCAGGAGGAACGGAGACCTGCCGACGTTTGGGGAGGTTTGGGGAGGCGCCCAAACCTCCCCAAACGTCGGCAGGAGGAACGGAGACCTGCCGACGTTTGGGGAGGTTTGGGGAGGTGCGCGCGCACCTCCCCAAACCTCGGCAGGTCTCGGACGGTGGTGGCTTGGGAGAGGTGCGCGCGATCCTGGAAGCACCAAAGCCTCGGCCGCGCACAAGTCCTCGGTAAGTTTTTTTGTTGACTGGAGTATAAGCCGAAGTGGAATTTTTCAGCCCAAAAAGTGGGTTGAAAAATTCGGCTTATACTCAAGTATATACGGTAGTTCTTAAAAATGCATAATTGCAATCATCAATTTGAATACAACTGTTTTGGAAAATGCATTTTTCAGCAGAACTACTCACTTTTCTGCCTGTACTTCAGCCAACCTTACATTTTCTATTGTAATTAGAGAAGACTCTGGAGCCAGCCTAGCTACGTATAGTCATATAACTCAAATAAAAAAGATGGCCCTTTAACACACACACCCATCCTATTTTGCTGCCTGAAGCAACTGAAGTATTAAAACAAAATGGTAATCTATTTGACTTTTCTCTACGAATACAAATACATTATTTTAAAGCATGGATATACAATCTTGCTTTTGGGTTAAAAGCCATTTGTGAATGTATTAGGTCCATAATGAGAAAAGTGTGTAAGATCAATGCAGAAAGTAGCATATTTTATTTATCTGCATTATTTTTACAGATAACGCAATGTGCTGAACATATCCAACATACCTTCCTTATTTTCCCCACAACAACCCTGTGAGGTGAGTTGGCCTAAGAGAGAGTGACTGGCCAAAGGTCACCCAGCTGACTTTCATGGCTAAGGCAAGATTAGAATTCATGGTCTCCTGGTTTCTAGCCTGGGCCTTAACCACTAGACCAAACTGGCTTTCATATGCAAAAAGCATATGTAGCATAGAAGCCATTTTTTTCATTTTAAATTGCAACCATATTTCAAATATGCATTTTTTCATCTCACCCCATGCCATATCTCCTCACCTTGTGCATTATTAGAATCTCTTTAGATAACTTTAACTTACTTAGGAGTCAATGAAGGCACTCAACTGCACAAAGTTTTACTTACTTAAACAAATGAAAGTAAACTTCCTTTAACTAAAGCACTCGGGGCACCTGGCGAAGAACCAGACGCCATACAAATGACTCAGTAAAATCCAGCCCCTTGCCACACTGAGCAACAAAGCATGCACAAACTCTTTAGCTCCTACTCAGGTGAATACAATGCTCTGCACGATCGGGAGCTGATGAGGCCTCCCAACTGAACTAAGTTCTACTTGGTTAACAAAATCAAAATAAAATTCCTTGGAGACTGGCCATTCAAGATGGCAATCAGGAGTCTGAAATGAAGAGTCAGTGCTGATGCAGAGCAGGGAGTCAAAGCTACTGTAGTAAGACTCATATCGCTCCCCATAAAGAGGTTCTTTAACAGCCCGCTCGGAATGTAGTGATGGTCTGTCTGCATATTGATAAATATATATATATAAATAATCCTCTTTCCCTCTTTACTTCTGTTAAAAAAGACACCACATCTGGAATTCCCTTGAAAGGACTGCAACTGTCTTCCTACCTTGGTGCTCTGCTTGGTCATTTCAAAAAGATCAGCAACAAAAGCTGTTCCAAAGAGATTCACCATCGAGAATGGATCACTGCTATCAGATACTGTCAGACTTAAAGCCCTGAATTGTTCTTCCATTGACAGAGAGATGCCTTCGCTATTCATGTTAGCCTGGTCAAGAGCCTGAAAGAAAAAGGATACAGCCAAGGGTCCCCAATTTCTGAACTCAAATAATCTCCATCAGAAGGGAGGAATAGCTGCAAGCCTGCCATAGTTACCACTTTCAGCAAAGAAAGATGGCAGCAGCACTGACGAAGCCTCAGCAAGAGGGACAGGATGTGAATGGTGGTGGAGACGGGAGACCTGTCTTTCACCATCTTTCCTGAGGAATCCTGCTGACACACTTTCAACTGCTGTGCTCCTATCAAAGATAAATAAATAAATAAATAAATAAATAAATAAAATAAATAAAGAGGAAACTGCATACGTATCAAAGACAAAACTCTCAGAGCAGAATTCATTTCAGAAATGGGAAATCTGGTTTCTGAAAGCTATAATTACAATTTGAGGGTGGGAGGCCAAACCAGTGGAGAGGGGAATTAGGCCAAATGGAAAAGGGAAATAAAAATCATTTCTTTCTGTGGAGACGGGAACCCTCCCTGGCGCACACACTTGGGAGTTGGGAGGAAGAATTCTAAGTTTCATTTGAGTTATGTCTCAATTATTGCAATTGTAGCTGCTTCCAAAATGGCGCCGTCTTCTAGGATGGTACCACGTGGCTTTTGTATGGGAGTTCCCTTTCCTATAGAAAACTAAGTGGACTGAAGCAGAATGGGGGAGCAGAGGGGAAGAGGCCCAAAGGTGTAGGATGCAGCCAGGTGGGCAGAGAACACCGAGTGTCTCAGGGGGTGGGGGAGGTCCCGAGATGCCTGGGACAGGCCACTTGTGAACTGGGGAGATGCTGCAGTGCTAGTCTAGGACAGCACCAGGCCTCCCATACTCCAAGGCATCCCGTGCTCTGGTTAACAACCACAATGGGGAGAGCAGGGATTATGGTTGTTAAGTAAGGCGATCATGTGGGTGACCACTAACAGCCATAATTCTGGGGTCAGTTGTGGCCATACATTGAGGACTACTTGTAATCTAAGGCTATATTACAATTTTCAACTATTTATACCTCAGAGGGGGAAAAGAATTGCCCCGTTTCTGGCAACTGTGGCTAGAAAGAGCTTCATGGCATGTAAAAAGGTTTGGGGGCTGTAGAGTCTTGTGGCCTTAGGCTGCCAACCCATTGTTTATTTTTTTTAAAAAAACCAGATGTTTCTTTGGATGTTTCTTCAAGATAAGTGTACTGTTATTAGAACAAATTACTACCTTTTAATAGGAAACATGAGGTTACAAAAACAGCAACAAAAATCTGGAACAGCCTGGTCGGATTCCTATCAACACATTTCTACACAGAGTACAAGAGATATTTAATACCTTACCTGTATTAAATGGGTTGTCTCCAGAAGAGCCTGTACACAAAGTTTCCTGGTGTTTGAGAAAGGACTGCAGTGTTGACCTAAACATCAAGAAGGCATAATGAAGACACAGGTCTCTTTCCCTGTTTTTATACAAACCCAAGACAGACAAGCACAGATGCAATGACAGGAGGTGGGCCAACCAGCTAATCTGGTGCCATCAAGAAACCTCTGGCCAAAAAGAGAATGCAATTTATAAAGGGATTGATCACAAATCACTCCAACAAACTCAAAATGAACCATAAATACCAATGAAAGTATAAATAATATAAGACTTTTTCTGAGGAATATAACATGGAGAGCAAATGAAAATATTTCAAGTACAGGTAGTCCTCAATTTATAGCAGTTCAGGTAATGATTGTTCAAAGTTACAACAGCACTGGAAAAAAGTGAGTTAGGACAATTTTTCACACCTATGACCATTGCAGCATCCCCATGGTCATGTGATCAATATTCAGATGCTTGGCAACTGACTCATATTTATTGCTAAGCACATTGATTTGTGCTTTAAATTGTAAGCCGCCCTGAGTCTTTGGAGAAGGGCGGGATATAAATGGGATTAAAAATAAAAATAAAAAAAATAAGACTTTTGGAGTGTCCCTGGGTCATATGATCACCTTTTGTAACCTTCTGACAAGTAAAGTCGATGGGGAAGCCAGATTCACTTAACTGTGTTACTGTGTTACTAACTTAACAACTGCATTGGTTCACTTAATAACTGTGGCAACAAAGGTTGTAAAATGGGGCAGAACTCAATAACAGAAATTTTAGGCTCAGTCGTGGTTGGAAGGTAAGGACTATCTGTAGTAAACAAAGGAATTAACATGTATCATTTAGCAATTTCATATATTAAGGGAAAAGCAGAGAATTATGTCGGAAGCCATAACCTTTTAAAAAAAACCTCTCAGGAGACAAAAAATAATGGTGGGGCAGACCCAGATAAAAAAAGAATGCAACTATTTTTCTATCATTATTTATTTTATTCATTAAATTTATTGGCCACCTAATGTTGTTCATTGTATCTATTTCATTATTCATTACTTAAGATATTCATTATATCTTCATGATATCCGTACATCTAACCATCAATCTTTTGTGGGAACGTGTCTCTGAGATGGTAACTCTGCCATATAGACAACTGATTTCTCTGTGCTTTTAAACGGAATGCACACTAGAAAGAAAACAGAGCAAGATTAGGAACTATACAGAAATGCTTCTCCCAAGAAAGAAGCCGCACTGAAAATGTTAACTATAGTCTCATAATCCATGAAACTAACAGATACATTTATACATTTATGCCCTTATAGGTATCACACCTGGATCGTTTGAAAAGTACATCATATACTGACTGTTCATCTTCAGAGAGTTTCAATCTGTGCACCTGAACAGAACGCCGAGGCAGAGATATCTAAAGGGAAGGAAGAAACAGAACAATTTTAAAGACTGTACCAACGTGATCGGGTACTCAAAATTATTAAAGTGGAAGACTGTTCTACCCTATGAAAAATCCAGACAACACATTTTTCATTCCACTCCCAGGCCTAGAACTTAAGAGATGCCATGTGAACAAAATACTGGCACATTATATGCTGTTTTGTGCCGACACAAAATAAAAAACCTTGAAGCCCAACCAGGTAAGAATACATCTAATAAGGAAATTTTGTAAAATATTTAACATCTTAAGCATATTTATCAAAGCAACACAATAACAGTGTTGTGCATAAATGATTCAGAAGTCTGTTGCCTTACCATTTTTTTCTCAAAATTCTATCAATAGTCAAGTATAATAAAACTTGAAGACCAGTAGCACATAGTACAGAATTTAAAATCTCAGTTTGGCAGAAGCAAACAATGTAAAAATCTTGCTTTCAAATATTCCATCTTTTAAATTAAACTTTTACTGTTATGGGGAAGATGTGGTGGATGCTGGGCCAAAATGCTGGGGAACATAGAATGAATAGAGCATACGTGATTTGTTCTACTTCCTTTTAGCTATACTGATACACAGAGCTGCTATTTGTCACCAGCGTTTAAGTAACATTCAGTTTTTTAATACATGGAACTGGTTCGAGTCCCACCAGGCTCAAGGTTGACTCAGCCTTCCATCCGAGGTAGGTAAAATGAGGACCCAGATTGTTGGGGGCAATAAGCTGACTTTGTAATAATGCCGCTTGGGGGGAGGGGCGAAAGCCCCAATAAGCAGGCATATACATAGAATGAAGGCTATTGCTAAGCACATTGGTTTGTGCTTAAATTGTAAGCCGCCCTGAGTCTTCGGAGAAGGGCGGGATATAAATGGGATTTTTTAAAAAAAGATGGGAAAGAGAGCATTGTTCCTTTGTCTCACAAAGGAAAATTTTTGAGTGTAAAATAAAATTTGTCTAATTAATTAAAAAAGTAATATACCCTATTTTCACAGTTGAGCAAGAAAAACTGTAATTTTGTGATCTATTAAAGAAAGCAGAATGGCAAAAATAAATGGAAAAATGTTATTACTAAAGGCTTGCCAGATGAATCAAGCTGGTCTTTACTTCTTCGTAGTAAGAGACTCTTGGTTAAAATCATCAATCTCTCTCCTCCTTTTCTTGTATTATTATCAACTTGGCTCTTCCATACTTTAAACTCATCAAAAGGAGAACAACGAAGAAACCTGTGGGTAAAAGGCAGTAAGAGGAAGGCAGTAGAGACAGGTGAGACAATGCTGTCGAGGATTAACAGATTCAGGACAAATCACTTTATTTTTAAAGCTATGTGCAAAATACAAGCCCACTTTATTAACAAAAGACTTGTGTTAGGCCAGGGCTCTTCAAACGTGGCCCTTTTATGACTTGTGGACTTCAACTCCCAGAATTCCTCAGCCAGCGTGTCTGGCTGAGGAATTCTGGGAGTTGAAGTCCACAAGTTATAAAAGGGCCAAGTTTGAAGACTCCTGCGTTAGGCTTATATTAAGTTAGCCTCTCCTTTACAATTAGCAAATATGAGCATGTATGAGATAGAAAGAGGAAGACAACACCCATTTAAGAAAGAAAGAAGCATGCTTAATTTACAAAGCCTTTGCCTGGTCATTAATGAGATTAACTTACCTAAGCAAAGAATACATATCCAAGAGGTTGTTCTGAATGGGTGTTCCAGTGACAGCCCATCTGGCAGTAGCTCTCAGTTTACAAGCAGCTATTGAGGCCTGCCCTTTGGGGTTTTTGATATTGTGGGCTTCATCCAGTATAATTCGAGCCCAGTGTATACATACTAGAGGACAGAAAAGAAATGACGTATCCTAGAGAAGTAGATTTCAGCATTAGTCTGTGATGTTTGCAAAACTGCCAGCACATTTGTCTTGAATGAATGTACATCTTTTCTCAATATACATGTTCTAAAATGTACTGCAATATTTTGAGATGGAGACATCAGAACATTAAAAGAAGTATGAAGTTAATTGGATCCACAAATTTGTCTGAAAATTATTGATTGGGTCAATATGCTTTTTTAAAGATCAAAAGTATCTTAATCTGAAACATTAAGAAACCATTTCACTCCTTCAATTAAATGTCATAAAGTGTGAAAGTAATTTTTTAGAAATTATATTAAAATAGATGTAAATAAAATTATTTTTAAATTAAATTAATCTTTAAACTAACTTTTACTATTTGCTTTTGCGCCATATAATTAAGGCTACATTGAGAATTATTTAGGTAGAAATACAGACAAGCCAGAAAAGTCATGAATATAATCCACTGAATTGTAACAAGTGAATCTGTAACCATTCCAGCACAAATCATTCTATATCAAGGTTCACAGATCTGTCTATCTATTTATCTTTAAATACAGTCTTTATCTCAACAGAGCAATTCTTTGTTTCTATTTTAAATCAGTTTTGCACATTTCAATCACCTGTACTAGACAATCTTCAGCAACATCTATTTCTTCTTTTTGTATAGGAATTTCCTTGGCTAGAATACTGTAAGTAGTGATAACAATCTCATACTGAGAAAGGCTGCAAAGAGAAGGAGACATAGTTGGTAAAGAATCTGGCACCTCAGAATTACCATTCTGTTTTTAATTTTAATGTTGATGAATAATAAGTGTGGCTGCTTTCAAAGTTGCTAATGAATGGTATATTTCCATCCACTCTTTTCTTCCAGACATGGGGAAAGGGACAAACAAATCAGCGGGCAGCTGCTTCTAGTTCTACAACAAAATTACAGGCAGTCCTTATGGTAGTTGGCACCGTATTTTCATCAGCTTCACAAAGATGTACTAAAGATGTATTCAAACTGCTAAGAGCAAGTACACAGCTGAGTAGATCACAAATATTTTTATATGATAAATTTAGGGTACTCCAGATCAATTTTCCAAGGAAACTTTGCATTTTGAATATCCTTAGTTATATTCCTGAAAAGCTCTGACAAAAGAACTGTCTGTAGAATATGCTGAGATACTCATCACTAACTAATGAGGGCTGAAGACGACTGCAGAGATTGTAGGCCTAAGACCAGAGCCAAAATGTCAGTTTGTGCTTTTATTTTTTAACAGATTTACAGCCAGGCTTTTTTTTCCAGTATCCCAACATATTAAAGCAATAGCATAGGGCAAGATACACTGCATCTTAAAACTATCTTTGCACTTACCTACTAGCATTCTTAATTCGGTTAGGTCCATGGTATAAGTATACTTTCAGTTTGCCGTGTTTTACATATTTTTCCACTTCCTTTTTCCAGTGATGAATCAGAGATGCAGGACAAACGATTAAGGTGCCCTGTGAACAGGTATTAATAGAATCTGAAAATGCAAAAGTTACTAGGTGAAATGGGATCTAAACAAAATACCACAATGCATAATAGGTCTCTTCAGGGTTCTGGCCCCTCATATTTTCCCTTCCTAACATCAGCTTTAGATCTTTCCTAATGGCCACAAATCATGGCTAATCCTGTTTGTAGAGAGAAGGAACTCTTTTCCTAGCATTTCCCCCCCCCCTACAATTTTACTATTTCACCTAATCTAGTGATCAGTGCTGCCAATACCTAATTTATTTACAATAAATAGTTCATGTTCCATATTTCCTTTCTAAACAATTCACCAGAAAAAATCCAATCTAATTACACTGTGTAAATGAGTTGACAGATAGTAATTTTTATTTTTGTACCTTGTTTGGACATCCAAAGCTCTAATTTCTTCTCTTTTTCTTTTTCTGCACACTTTTGGGCCAGGATGAGAGCAATCATTGTTAAAGTCTTCCCTAAGCCCATATCATCCGCTGGAAAGGAAAAAAAACAGAATAAAACAAAAATATGGATTTATGTACATCTTCCATGTTTCCTGTTTTCCACAATTAATTACCGGTATATATTTTCCTCTTTTATGTAAAAATAATTAGAGAAATGAATGGATTAAATTTTATCTGGAAAAAGTGGCTAAAGTGCTGATTGGAGCTAAAACCAAATCCACTTCTGAGAATTAAAATTAAAATCTTACCATAAACTATATCTCCACAGAGATATGTAGAAATAGGAAAAGCTTGGTCTTTTTAAAAACTGAAGGGCAGAATTCAAGGAGAAACTTGGGAAACCCAAAGCATAAACCAAGGGGGAAGAGCTTGTTGAACCAAGGTCTAAAAAGGTTGTTTCATATTGCTATAAACAGCTTCTGACAAACAGTAGGAAATTTAACGGAAGAAATAGAACATAAATTTTCATTATTAAAAAACTAGTCAAGTTTTCAATTGTTTATTTTCACTGAAGCTCTAAGCCTAATTGTGTCTAATTCTCTGACAAAGATTAAATTTGGTTGTCGGCTTTCTTCTCATTCTTCTTCAGGCTAGACATGGAGGTACTCGCTTTATTTAGGATAGTCTGTGATCTGACATGTACATCGGGATCTTTGCAATATTTTTTCTCAGATCTGGACAGTGCTCACTATTTACAACAAACCAGTCTCACCCTGTGATTCTTGGAGCATTATATTTTTTGTTGCATTTTTCTTTTTAAACAAAGCAGTCTGAATGTTTGCATTTTGTTTATTTAAAGTTAGAATTTAGGACTTATTGTTTAGGTTGTTTAAAAAAAATAAATTTTATTTTATCTCCTGTGAGATAGATTTATCTTCCCTGAAGGGGAATAGGTAAAGCTGAATCTTTCAATCACATATGTACGTTGCCAGGAGTTTATCGCCCTCTTCTTTTTTTTTCTTTTGCATTTTGGCCTTTTAATTGCCAGGAGGGTTGCACAAGTTTGAAAGCTCACTCTCTTATATACACACTAGGGTTGGAGACTAGTAATGGCAGCATGAACTACCAAATCACTGTGCAGAACACGGGGCTATAATATGAAAACCATGAACTCTGGGCTTTCAGAGATCCCACCTTCCACCCTATCGGCACAGCTGTTTTGCTACAGATATGTTACCCAGAATTCCTCCACACGGCTTCTGATTCTCCCTCCACAAAAGCCAACTAAGGGCTTGTTTTTGATGCAGCAATAGAGGGACCTGAAAAAATAGAAAAATATGGAATCAACTGTTACCTTATTACAAGATCTAATTTTATTTTGTATTTATACATAAATATTGTAAGTTTTGGTAATCTGTGGTTCCGACGAATTCTTTTAAGGTCCACATTGGTCTACTCAACCCAATATATTTTTGCTTAATAATGACAGACATCCTATTACATTAAATCAAAATAGTAGCTTCTTCTGAAAAAAAATATTAACATGACTAATATTAAATATGTCCATCTTCTCTCCATCTTCTCTCAATGATTTAGACTAATGCCCACCCTGTAGATGAAAACACATCTACAACACATCACAAACAGTTCAAAAAAAATCCCATGAATATTTAGGATGCTGGACTGCATTTATCAGTTTGTATTGTTAAGAATTTTAATTCTTTGTTGTATTAATATATAATTTTAAGTATTAATAATTTTGAGTTAAGGATGGATAATACATGTAGTCCTAGGTTAGCAACTACAATTGGGACAATCAACTTATTATGCTTATGATGTTACTTCAATTTTCCTTTACTTTACAGACCTAAAAAGTTCATAAATGTAAGGACCGGGTAGTTAAGTTACTTTTTCATCACTATCATAGCTATGAAGGGTCACCACACAATTGTTAAATGCGGACTACGTGTGTGTGTGTGTGTGTGTGTCTATATGTAGCGGACTTAGGGTGAGAATGGGGCCAGCTGAGAGAATGGGCCCTGCCGATTAGGCAGGAAGATGAGGAGCTCCGGCAGCTGCCATGGGTCTGGCGGCAGGGCGTGGCTTGGAGGAGGGAAGAAAAAGGAGGAGGAAGCAGATAGAAGGGAGGAAGAGAGGCGGTTTGGTGGAGCTTGCTGTTCTGAGCCAGCTGAGAGAATAAGACAGAGTAAGAAGCTGGGGTTTTCACGTTTGCTTTTTTTTTTTTTTTTTGCTTTGTTACAGGCAAGCCGGATTAAAGGGGGAAGGATAGAGAGAGTGAAAGTAGTTGTTGGAGCTGTTTGCTTGAAGCAGGCCAGGTAGAGAGAGAGAGAGAGGGTGAAAATGGCTGGTTGGAGCTGTTTGCTTGAAGCAGGCCAGAGAGGGAGGGAGGGAGGGAGGGAAAGAAAGAAAGAAAGACGTGAAGTTTTATTGTTTCCTTCTCTTTTGTTGTGGGCAGGCCAAAGAGGGTAGTCTGGAGAGTTTTAATTCCTTTCCCTTGTTAAGTTAGGCAGAGGGAGACTTAGGGGAGAGTTTGACATACGTCTTTTAGTGGGAGGTAAGGTTTTTTTTTCCTTTATAGGATCAGCTGGGAGAGATAAAAAGGGATTACATGGAGTGACGTCAGAGAGGGGTGAGGACAGTGGACAAGGGAGGCTTCTGCCAGCACCAGAGATTGGTTGCCATCGTTCTAGGCAAGTTGTTATCAAAGATGGATTGACATTATCCTGGGCAAGTTGTTGCCACCAGAGACTGGCTGCCATTGTTTTAGGCAAGTTGCTGTCACCACAGACTGATCGCCATTGTTTTAGGCAAGTTGCTGTCACCAGGGACTGGCTACCATTGCTTTAGGCAAGTTGCTGTCACCAGAGGCTGATTAACATTGTTCTGGGCAAGTTGTTGTCATTAGAGATTGACTACCATCTTCCCTGTAAGTTCTTATTGCCTGAGATCAACCACCATCATCCCAAGTGAGTCACCATCGAGACAGAGCGACCATCACCGCCCCATGTGCGTGGCTGCCGATCATGATTGAATACCCACTGTGTTACATGACCTGTTAGGCGGAGGCGCCAACATTAGATACCTCTTTGGGCTGGTGACCACTTGGAGGGGAGGTCGGGAGGGAGGAGTAGCATTAAAATTAAGTTAATGAAATAAATGTGCCATTTGTTATGTTTGGGATCATACCATCTCTACAGTTTACTAAAATCCAGAGATATTTAATGTTGGTGTTGCAGCACTAATAATTTTATGAGACTCTTCAACATTCACAATTTAACTGCACAATTTCTAAGCACTCTTTCTTATCAGAAATGAAAACAAAGGTTTAGTGGGCTTTATTGAAACCAGAATATTGTAAGCAACTATTTAAATCCCATTTTCTCCTTCTTTGTGCAGAAACTGATCTTGAATTTTAGGGCACTTTATGAATGCTCGTTAAGTGGCATTGATGAGATATTGATTGAGAACATTACAGAAAGTAAAGCTTTATAATGTTTTGTTTTCACTTACTTTCAATTCAGGTGGATCTTCACTGACAGATTTCTCTGTGGGGCAACATTCAAGAGATTTGTGGAGCTGATTAATTGCATCACTTGTAGCATTTTGTATTGCCTGAAGTTGATCATTAATCATTGGGCCTCCATAAAGCATCTGCATTTTGAAGTCATCTAAAACTCAATTAAAGAAGTTATATACAATTAGCAACTTTAAACCTGTTGTGCCATAGTGATTAATATAGGACCAGTGTTCAAATAAATCAAGACAAGGTCTTCCTGAAAATGTTATTTCATGGAAAATGATGAACAAAAAACTATATTGCATTTATGCTTTTTCTTCTCCTTCCATTTATAAACTTGAGTCTCAGTTAAATGAGTTTTTATTTCCTTTATTATTAAGCATATATTCCACATCCATTTCTGATATCAGTATGGTTATCCCTTTCCTCACATATTTTTGAAAGTATTATGGCAAAACTGACCAGATCCCAAAGGAAGATGGAGTTCAAAACAACTAGGCATAGTATTCTTCTGGAAAAACTGTGGCTCTTTTCCTGTGACAGGGCCTGGCTGCATTAGGTTGACTTTGGTGAACAGATCAGGCTGTATCTTATGCTTCACATCTTCTGTTCTGCAAGAATTGGCTGAAATATGAAGAAAATAATTTTGGCTGTCTTTTCTGGATAGGCTAATTTCAGAATGCAAATGGAAAAGGCTATACTGCTAGTCACATGTCAACTATGACTGCATTCTGTAACATGGATCCAGGTGTTGTATTAGTGATGGGCACAACTCAAAAATGTTTCTGACTATCTAAACAGCTTTTTGGTTCAAGAGAATTCAACAGCAAACATCTCATGCAATATTACCCTGCCTGCTTTCCAAGGATTTATCTCTCTATCCAACTATTGTGGAAATATAGTTAAGTGAAGACTTAAGAGAATTGCGCAATTATACCAGTTGTGTTATTAAAAAGGCTTACCTTCCATTGTACATTCTTCTGCTTCCAGGTTAAAAGGGCTAAGTGCAGCTTCTAGTTCCTGCACTTGCTTTAATAATCGTTCACCTTTATCTGGGAGAGCTTCCACATTCACTGTTTTCAAAGTCCTCTATGGGCAAATTAAAAAAAAGAAAACCTATATTACTGATTACTTACCAATAAGCCAAATCATTTAACCCACTTTTATTTTCTCCATAGGTGGAATAATTAAGAACTATATAATAAATGAAATGCATTTATAAAAATAATAGTTATTTGCCCAAACTCCTATTCATGTCTGTTTCCCTTCCTCTCAGTCTGTTAACCAAGGAATTATTGCTTGGGCAAAAAGACAGCTTCTGAATGAAGGAAAAAAGGGTAAAGCAGTCATATACTTTGAGCTCTGGCCCCATGTATTACTTGTTTCAGCTGTACCTAAAAATTTAGCCTTTGGCAGATTATTTCTAAGGGAATGCAACTATTAAATATTATGCTTTCATTCTCAAGTAGACCACAGGGGTGTCAAACTCAATTTCATTGAGGGCCGCATCAGCATTGCGGTTGCCCTCAAGGGGCTGGGTGGGTGTGGCCAGGGTGGGCGTGGCCTACTGGGTGGGCGTGGCTAGAATGCATATGGCCTACTGAGTGGGCATGGCCCGCTCTACATCGTTCGCATCAAGGGTGCCTATGGGGGCCTGGGCAGGAGTGGGAAAGATCTGAGGGTCTCTGGGCCAGGGCCAAGGCAGTGGGGGCCGTTCCCTCACTGTTTCCAGGATGGCTTTGCGGGCCACATGAAACCACTTCGCGGGCTGGATCCGGCCCCTGGGCCTTGTGTTTGACATGTCTGACCTAGGACCTTTCAAGAGACTGCTGGGAACTGTAATTAAATAACCTTGAAGTGGCTTTATAGCCCAATCTGCTTCAGCAATTTAGTACAGACTAAGAAAGTAATATTTTGATACAGAAAATCTTTTGGTTCACTGAAAAATTAATACTTAAGATGCAAGAAGAGATTAGACCTGTTTCTGATTCAGCTGAGCTGACAGTTGACTGTGAAGAGTTTTATTATCCATACTGTTAGTCATCTGCAAAGAAGCTACTTCAGACAATACAGAAGGCATTTTTTTCTGAATGCAATCCTTTCCTTGCTGGGAATCAATTGCTTGCCCAACAGATGATTTGAATGACACAAGTGTTTCTTGTTTTTCACTGTCCAAATGTTTCTCTGTACACTTTTGCTCTTCTGGAGTTTTCCCCCTCTGAAATAGTATTGGTGTTTTTTCCATATTGTCTCTAGCATGTTCTTCTGAGAAACTTCTCGGTTTCTGAAGAGTCCCAAGCTCTTTGGATATCAGTCTTTTTTCTTCTGTTTTCCAGTTGCTACCTGTTTTCATTGTTACTATTTTGCTTCTACAGATTTCTGATTCATTTTTTCTAAGTTTCTCTTCATTAATAGGTTTTATGCTTGATGTGTGGCAGCTGAAGCTTGACAATGATTGTTTTTGATTTTCATTTTTCTGCCACTCATGTTCAGTAAATCTCAAAGATGAATTCTCTTGCATGTGGCTAGAGGAAATCTCAAATCTTTTGCTAGAATTACTTTTATGTCTATCCAATATTTTTGTGCTTTCAGTCTGAGGCTCACTCGGTTTTATTTGAGTTTTTGTTTCTTCTCTGGATAATCTTTCAAGTTTGTCTTCAAAATCTTTGTTTTTTATGTGCATGGTTGATGAAAATTCTTTCTTAACAGACAAAGTCTGTAAATTGGGCAGCTGTTCTTTGTCAGAGATATGAACATCTCTTTTCTGATTTTCTTTTTCTCCTGAATTTCTGTTCCCATTATCATTCATGTGTTTGTAAGAAAATTGCTTGTGATTCCTGTTTGAAACTTTAAATGGGTTTCTTTGATTTTTATGATCATGCAGCAATTCCAAAGCATGCTGAGACTGTGGATTACCTGGCAGTTTACTGGTATTTGAATCCTATAAAACAGCCACATGATATATTAGTATACATTTAAATTAGAGTATTTGCTCTGTTTTTTTTAAATACAAATTGAGAAGTGCCTTAATTTTTATATATCTTGCAAAGTCTCTAACCATAAGAAGAAACAGTAATTATTGATCATTCATAAATTACTCAGGTACTATTGTATAATGATTTTTCTACATTATGTGGTTCTACATTATTATCCTAATTCAGACTATTATAACCATCCCAACATTCTCTCATTTTCTTTTCCTTTTTATTTCACTATTACCCAATTCCAAAGCAATACAATCTGTTGGAAATCCGCAGTTATAAATACTTCCTTAGTGAATATTCAGATGAGTTTTTATCAGTTGTCTTCAGTTTTCACTAATATCCACTAAATGTCGTTAACATAACATTTCTTAATTAGTATAAACTAATACTTTTAGCTAAGTGCAATGTGAGAAATCCTATTATGAAATTTATGCACATTTATCAAACATTAGTACGACTCTGAAATCTTTAGATAATTAAGATTGTGCAGAATACTTAAGATGAGAAAATAAAATATTAGTTCCTTCCAGAAAAGCAAAATTTATTCTGCTTTTTTGTTTTAGAACTTCCCATAGTTAATCTGGAACAGTAGTTCAAATCATGATGAATAGAAGATAGAGAAATAGTAATAAAAAATAACAAGAGCTTAAGATTTCTAATTGCTATAACAGTGTAAACCTTAAATAACAACGGTATACCTGCCAGGGGACATTTCCACACATTTTCTTCCCTTCGGTTTTAGCTTTACTGCATCGATAAAACAATCTAGTTTAGAAAACAAAACATGGATTACCACTGGGTATAAATGCTGAGTATTAATTAATTGATGGTATTCTGTCAAAACATCAATTGTCCCTTTGAAAATATACCTGTACAAGTCTGGTTTTGCTTCCTTAATCAAAATTTGCAGCTCCACTGTATATTCTTCATGCACCAAGCAACGAGAAGGAGAAAGACTATGGAAAGAAAAGGCATTTACATAAATATTTGTCACAGAAAAAATAAATGTATATGCTACCTCAGTAGTATCAAAGATGGTGAAAAATATTTAAATCTGACTACCCTCTCATTATTATAAGGCGAATACAAGAATTAACATTCTTCTTCTATCTTTGGAACAATCACTTGTAAAGCCAGGTGCAGTAAAATGTTTTATAAAAAGTGCCTGGAAAGCATAGTAAAATGTAAAATAAACAGCACAAAAATCTATTAAAGGCTTAAATGTTTAGAATATTTAAGCCTTTAATAGAGCCTTTAAGCCTCTGCAGAAGCAGGCAACTAACATTTTAACTTCAAAGAAGATACTGTATAATTATGGGACAAATGTATTTCCAATACCTTTTTGTCACTCCAGCTAAAATTATAAACTAAATATAAAACTATTTCAGTTATGAATGGATATCGCATGCTACATATTTAAAAATATTTTTCTATATTAAAAGTGGCACAGTAATTACTTTCTGATAAACAACTGCTGAACAGTAGGTAAGCAACTGATAATACCCCAAGCTTGACTTTTTAAAATTCAACTTACTCAGTGGGGAGCACAAAGTCACATGGCTTCTGATTTTGGACTCCACACATATAAAAGCTTTTGCCTTTATTTGGGCCATCTCGGTTTCCAGTCTTCAAAAAACAGGGAAACTCTGAATAGAAAGGAAATGAAAGATATGAAGTTTAATCAGAGATAGAAAAGTACCAAGCTAACTATTTTTTTTAAAAAAAAAACTCACTTCAACTATTCAGAAGGCTCATATATCAATTTTACCTTTTCTCTGTGGTTCTTAGAATAAAAAATGCTGCTTAAATTATCAAGCCCAGCCTACTGAGGGCAGGAACCCAAACTCTAACTTTTCCCTCCAAATGTCTATCTAGACACATTGAACACATCCAATGAAAGGGAGCACAGCACCACACTAGTTAAATTAATTCTACAACCAAACTGCTTTTAATAACTTGTTTTAAATTATCCTATGATCTAACACATACATACACAGACTGAAATTTATTTCCAGGGTCTGGCTTTCAGGAATAATTGAGACAAGGCTGATGGTCTTTTCCTATATAACATCCTTTAGATACTTATTGCTATCAATAAGCCCCTCGTCAGGATTTGCAATTTTACTCAGTGCCCCATTTATCATCATGTGAGCAGTTAGACTGAAAGAATAAACAGACAAAGACTAGCATGCCTAGTGTTACAGAAAAATATTTCTATGCACCATGTGATGAATATAACTCTGAGGATTCCCGGGAACCTGCTTTTTGCTCTATTTGTAACAAAAGATACCCTCAATTTCTGAGCTGTATTCTGTTCTATGTGAAATCTTTCAACTACATTATTTTAATCCCTGTTTAACAATTAACCTCCAGCCCCCTAATCATCTTTGTTGCTCTTCTCTGTACCCTTTCTAGAGTCTCGACATCTTTTTTACATCGTGGTGACCAAAACTGGATGCAGTATTCCAGGTGTGGCCTTACCAAAGCATTGTAAAGTGGTATTAGTACTTCACTTGATCTTGATTCTATCCCTCTGTTAATGCAGCCTAGCACTGTGTTGGCTTTTTTGGCAGCTGCAGCACACTGCTGGCTCATATTGAAGTGATTGTCTACTAAGACTCCGAGATCTCTCTCACAGTTACTACTATTGAGCAAGATACCACCTATACTATATACTATACTAATTAAGAATTCCCTTGATCAATATCAGAACTCCAAAGTCACTTCCAACCCTGTTATTCTCTTATTCTCTCTTATTCTGCTTATGGAGCTATGGGTGAATGAATGAATGAACCTTTATTGTCAAAGTACAACCATGTACACATTGAGTTTGGCTGAGCCTCCCTTCGTGACTAGGAAAGGCTTTTACTTTCTGTAAATGGGGGGGGGAAGAGAAGAAGGGAGCCATTTATATAAATGTAATAAAATAAATAAATAAATTTATTGCTACCTATCAGGAAGCACATGTTTAGTGACCTACTCTAGAAACCAAATCGTTCTTTAACTTGCATATTTACGTATGTATTAATCCGCCTGCCTTTTTTCTGGCACTGCATAAGTAGTTCCCATAAGAAAAAAACTGACTGGGGAACCGCCCGATCACCTTTGAATTTTGCAAGCCATTCCTGACACCTCAGCCAAGGTTTCCTGCTCAGTCACCCCGTCCACCCTCCTACGTCCTCACCGTGAGCGGAGCACAACACTTTCTCCATGGTTCGCTTTCCAAAGCTCTCTAGGGATTCCCCTCACAGCAATCAAATCCTAACCGGACAAAAGGGAAGGACTCGCTCGCTTTCCCGGGAATCGCCAAGCCCACTTGGCTTCAAAGCAACCAATCCCCTTCTTTCTTTTCCCCCGGGTGGAAACCATCACAATTCCTCCCGCCTATGAAAAGCCGAGTTTTCGTCTCAGAGCGCCGAGCTAAGGAGGTTTTGCCCAGTTGCGGAAGGGATAGGAAAGCCGCCCAGTGAAGAAAGGAGCGCAATTGGTCAGAGAGGCAGCCAATATTTTCATACTTCGCTAACTTTTTCGCATTAGCGCGAAAAAGCAAGCTCAGTCAACTTAGCCTTAAAACGGTTGGGTAAAAAGGGTAGCGCCCCCTTGGCAGTTCAACGGAACAGGAATTACTTAATAGAGAAAGTCAAGTCGTGATCCCGTCTCTCGCTTTCCCATAAATAGGAATGTCCGTGGAATTCTGGTCAAAAGTTGTTATAATCTGAAGTAATGTTGGCTTCTGTCCCTAGTTTTCCCCCTTGAGGTTTTCTTTAACACAGGCACATATTTACAATAACCTTCATAATTATTCTACCAAGTATTAATTATGAAGCCATTTAATCTAACACTTACGGACAGAAGACGAAAATAAAACAGTGGTCTATTTTTGAATGCACTTATTTTATTTATATCCTATTTTAATTAATGGGCCCATTCAGTACTGTGTATGCCTCTCAGAATTATTTATAAAATTAATAATTGTATAAATAATTCTGAGAGGAATACACAGTACTGAATGGGCCCATTAATTACATTTCTTTTAATAGAACAAGTATCAACAGCAAAGTGAGATTACATCCAAATGTACATGAGACAATGTCAAGACAAATATGAACTGTCATTGTGACATCTGACGCAAATCAATAGTGATTTCACGTCAGGTTGTATTTCTCACTTTGCAGATGCCTCAGTAATGTTCTATGAACATTCCTGATTTGCACTATGACGGTATTCTTTACATCTCCCCACATTATGTTTCTGGCCAGTATCAAGATCTCATTTAATGGCATAATAAACTTTAAAAAATGCACTGTACTTTATTTTTTGACCCATAGAACAAATTTCCAGTACCATTATTTGATCTGGAATTGTTTGGACTACATAATGCCAGTTATTAGGTTTCCACAATACTGTAATATACATTTTGTGTGTATGTCTTTTAGTTTATTTTTGAGACCTGGTGACTGCTTGGAGAAGACCCTTAAGTTTACTTGGCAAGGTTTTGAGAAAGTTTGCCAATGTCTGCTTACTAGGGCTGAGAGAGTGACTGGTCAAAGGTCACCTAGCTGACTTTGTGCCTAAGGTAGAAATAAAACTCAGTCTCAGTTTCTAGTGTGATGCCTTAAATCACTATTCTAAATAATATACTTGCCTTGCTTTATAAATAAGCCACAATAGCAGCTATATATTAATTTAAAGCAATAAATGGATTCATATAATCAAAACATGCTGTGGCTTGGACCCCTAGCAACTAATCTTAGGATACATAATAGATGCAATATCATAAATGCAGTATGTTTGTATGTTTATTATTGAATTTATAACCCACATTCCTTGTATAAAACTCAAAGTAGTTTACAACAATATTCTAAGGTGCCAATTTGGCAGCAGGAGTTTAGAATTTTAAAAAATGTACTTCTACATTTATGTTGCTTTGAGTGTCAGCATTCAGTTTACAACTAAGGAAAAGTATTTAAAATACCATATTTTCTGTAGAAATGCAAATAGTATATGTTAAATATAATAAAAACAAATTACAGAATTAATTTTAAACATAGAATTTAGTACAATTCCAATGTTGTAAACAAGATGGTAGATAGCAAGAGAAAAGAGTGCAAAATTTAACTTCAGCTATAACTGTCACCTTATTACAGGCAGTCCTCGACTTACAACTGTTCATTTAGTGATCAGTTATAACAGCACTGGAAAAACTGACTTACACTACAGTATACCCATGGTCATATGATCAAAATTCAGGCACTTGGCAACTGAATATATATATATATATATATATATATATATATATATATATATATATATATATATATATATATATATATATATATAATCCCATTTATATCCCACTCTTCTCCGAAGACTCAGGGCGGCTTACAGTCTAAAGCACAAATCAATGTGCTTAGCAATAGCCTTCATTCTATGTATATGCCTGCTTATTAGGGCTTTTGGGCCCCCCCAAGCGGCGTCATTACAAAGTCAGCTTATTGCCCCCAACAATGGAAGGCTGAGTCAACCTTGTGAGAATTGCAATGTCCTGGAGTCATGTGATCATCTTTTGCAAACTTTGGAACAATTCACTTAACAATCGTGTGACTAACTTAACAAATGGTGTTTCACTTAACAACTCTGACAAAAAAGGTCATAAAATGGGGCAAAATTCACTTAACAACTGTCTTGCTTAGCAAGATAAATTTTGGGTTCAACTGTGGTCATAAATTGAAGATTATCTGTAATGGAAATGGAATCTGCTTAACCAGTGAACATCTATCCTTATTCATGGAATGCTGTTCACCATTAATCCCAGTTACAATAACTGCACTGTTGTGTTATCTACTTGCTTGTGGACTATAACTCACCTTTTTGTGAATCCAAAAGAAGATAACTGCTGAAAGAATGAAGCATTGAATTCAAATGATTCCCCACAGAAATGGGCCAGGGCCATAGAGCTGAGTGCTCTCTAGAACTATGGGTCTATAGTATAGTTTCTATAATTGTAATATAGCAAAGACAAATAAAATTGTAGAAGCCACAATCCAACATGTTTGGAGGACACTATGTTAATAATAATAATAATAATAATGTCTTTATTGATTAGCCCTTGGGTCAACCAGACTATTCCATCTTTAACGATGGGGGGGTGAGGTGTTACCCCCCGTTGATAGGGCTCGCAACTTGGGCGTCCTCCTGGATTCACGGCTCAATTTTGAAGACCACACAGGAGCTGTGACCAGGGGGGCTTTTGCCCAGGTTCGCATGGTGTGCCAGTTGCGACCCTATCTGGACCGAGATGCCCTACAGTCACTCATGCGCTTGTGACCTCCCGTTTAGACTACTGTAACGCTCTCTACATGGGGCTGCCCTTGAGGACCACTTGGAGGCTTCAGCTGGTGCAGAATGCAGCCGCGCAAGTTGTGATGGGGGCTTCCTGACACTCCCATGTAACACCTCTGCTCCGCGAGCTGCATTGGCTTCCTGTTGCCCTCCGGGTGAGATTCAAGGTGCTGGTGATGACCTATAAAGCCCTAAATGGGTTGGGTCTGGGATATCTGAGGGAACACCTGCTGCCGGCATCAAGTTCCCTTCATCCTGTGCGCTCCCACAGGGAGGGCCTTCTCAGGGTGCCGCCGGTAAAAGATTGCCGGTGGATAACACCCAGGGGGAGGGCCTTCTCTGTGGGTGCGCCTGCCCTCTGGAACCAGCTGCCTGTGGAGCTTAGGACTGCCCCCGACCTTTGTTCATTTCGCCGGGACCTGAAGACCTGGCTCTTTGAGCTTTCCGGCCCAGGCTGAGAGTTTTAATCGGGGTTTTTATATTTTTTCAGGGATTTAATTTAATCTTTTTAATCGTTTTTAATTTTTGTATCAATGTTTTAAGTACCCTGTAAACCGCCCTGAGTCCTTCGGGAAAGGGCGGTATATAAATTCAATAAAATTCAAATTAATATTATGTCAGGGCTTACAAAATATTAATCCTGGCTTTGAACCTTCAGTTTGTGCTATTATCTTAGGTACATGGAAAACCTGATGCACAACTAATTCTGGAATTAAATCACCTGAATATAAAAACTCACTTTTGTACATTAGCTAGATCTTAAATGTGGCTACTTTGAATGCACTCAAGAAATCATAAATATACATGTACACGTACACCTACAAATATGAAACTTGATTTTCCTCACATACTAAATAAGGAATTAATCCTAATTACCCATATAAATTACTCCCTTTCCTGCTTCCTCAATCAGTATACCTAGGTATTCCAAGTATGATTCCTAATGCTATACAAACATGGCATTTGCACTGCAAGCTGCAAGTGACATCACAACTGACTTTCCACACTATCAACAAGGTTGCAGCTACATTCATTTCACTATGATCTGCCAGCTTTTGTGGGAAGAAAACAGATTACCTATCTCAGACATGTCAAACACAAGGCCCGGGGGGGGGCAGATCCGGCCTGCGAAGCCATCCTGGAAACAGTGAGGGGACGGCCCCCACTGACTTGGCCCTGGCTCAGAGACCCTCTTCCTGCCAGAGACCCTCAGATCTGTCCCACTCCTGCCCAGGCCCCCATAGGCACCCTTGATGCGAACTATGTAGAGCTGGCCATGCCCACCCAGTAGGCCATACGCACTCTAGCCACACCCACCCAGGCCATACCCACCCAGCCCTGAGGGCAACTGCAAAGCTGATGCGGCCCTCAATGAAATTGAATTTGACACCCCTGACCACTTAAAACTCAGGATACCTTTGTATACTTTGCAGGGGATGCCACTTTATCACTTTTATTTTTTAAAAAAAAAACATGTCTTGATTTTAAAAAAACAAACCCATATGCATGTACACATGAATGTGCTTGAAATAGTGTTGTAACATTATAAAGTTAAGGGAGAGAAAAATATAGCTGTGGAAACTGTAACTTTTCTGTGTGTTAAAGATGGACCCTCTGCAACTTTAGAAAAGGAACAAAAATATAGAAAATACAAGATGACAATAAACTGAGAATGTAACCTTGTAGATGATCAATATAAAATGTTTTAGGAAAATGTGACTATTCACATTAAAATACTAGTGTGAAAATGACCTAATTCTCACCCTTAATCAATACTAGATTTAATTGGGCTCAGTTGCATTTTATTATATATTTTTTCCATAAGTACCTGGACAAAATTGTTGGAGGGATAGGATTACTAAACTGTGCTTATAGTTTTTAAAAAGCAGAAAAAGAATTCAGCCAGAAACACTATGGCTGCTGTCCCCAACCTGAGTGTTCCTGTTACATACAGCTTCAATTTTTAGAATTGTTACGTCACAGCCATGCTGGATGCAGAACTTGCAGCTGAAGACTACACTTCTGGATAGTGCCCAACTTGGGAAATGCTGCTGCATGCCATCGAAATAGTGAAATCACTTGTGCTTTATTATTTAGGTATCAGTGAACCCTTCCATACTTTCAATTTCCCAATATTTTGAGTTACTTTTTTTGTAATATTGTATTAAGATGATTCTTTAAAGCTCTGCTTAAAAATCAGGGACCTGTTTTGCTTTCCTTGCAAAGAATTGTGGCTGTGCACCAGTTTTAGTGATTTTTCCCCCTATTTGTTTTATTGAAGCAATTTTAAGTATTCCCTTCTTCAATGCTTTGTAGTTGTATTTTTTGTCCAATATGGATCCTGCCGCCACGCCGTGCACTTGCATTGTTGCCTGCCACAGTTCGTGCTGGGAACAAAGAGCCAGACAAGGCATCTCCTCCAAACAAGGTGATCCTCACATCCGTTTCAATTGCTTTGGCCAAACTGGATGCATAACTATCCAGCGATTTGTGAACTTCAGCCTTTACCTGAAGGATAGAGTTCTTTGCTGCTTCTGACCAAGGAAAAGAAAGAGATTAGCCCAATAATTCCATACGAATGCCTCATACGTTAGTGTTAATGTGGACATTGCAGTCATCTATCCTATAATGAAATACTGTACATTCAAAGAAGATTCATCCTATTGTGGCTTTGGGATTTCTATGTAGGATAGTAGAGTTATAAATCTAACCAAATGAAGAGTTGGATCAAGCGTATGCATGATAATTTAATCTGGCAATTGACGACTATCCATAAACTTAAAAATAAAGTATGTGGACCTCAGACATCAGCAAACTATATAAGAAAGACAGCCTTTAAAGGAACTATGTTTCTTTAATTACAACAGAGAGTAAAACTCCTTTTATTTAATGCTGTACTTCTTTCCTCACCTCTGCTACGGCAATAGGCAGACTATTCCAACATTTGCAACAGCACTTCTAGAAGTACCCCTTGAGTAATTCAGATTAAATCTTCCATCTACAGTTCTAATTTTGAGCTTGCAATCTTACAATATATGGTTTCATTTTGTTTTTTCTGAAAATGCTCTGCAGATTTCTCTTCTATAGGTAGACTGCACTTTTTGTGTATGATTTGTTAACAGTCAATACTAGTATCTAAGTAAAGCTAAAAGAAGAACTGAATTTTTCTCCATTCTAGAACAGTTTCCCAGTTCTCCTTCTCCTTACAAATCCATGGGGCTGTTTTCCTTCCATATTTTTCATTTTCCTTTGTACTTTCTTTCATGTGGAAAACTCCCTTGCTTGTCCTTTTCTCTTTAAGGAATCTCTTTATAATGTGTGTTTACTTTATCCTTCCTGAATTCAGTATAATTCATTTTACTTTTACTTTTTTTAGACACATAGACAGATCAACAGTTTTTAGACAGTGAGGATGCAATTGCTAATATATGTCTATACCGTGTGTCTATGAATATAAATAATGCATGGCCATTACTAAATTTACAGGGAAAAATGTTTTAAAAGTTCCAATTGCTTACAGCAAAGCCACACTTACTGACCATGTCCAATAAATCCACATTCTGCAAAGTATCTGCTTGTTCTATTTCCCCCTTAAAGAATAAGTTTAAATAATTGCAATTATCGCTACATATTTTTATGTTGGCTTTATTATTTTAATAAATAACAAGGCAGCAAACATGCCTCATATTCCTTCCTTCTCCTATTTTCTCTACCACATTCTATAAGGAGAGTTGGGCTGAAAGAGTGTAACTGCTCCAAAGTCACTGAGCTGGTTTTTAACCTGACACCTTAACCATTAGACCAAATTGGAGTTAATATGTATTTTTTTAAAAAAAATAATGAAATTTGTTTGCCAAATTTAGCAGAAATATGGCACTTCAGATAACCAAACCAAAAAAAAAACATTTTAGCAATATCTAAATTTCCCGGAATGTCAATATTCAAGGTTATGTCAATTTCCTTATAGCTAATTAATTCAGCCAACATATGTGCCTTACATTTTAGACTGACAATTTGCTGGAAAAAAAATAGTCTCCCTTATACTCTCCAAATTAAAGTTTGCAAGAAGGTATAATATTCAAAGTTCAGTTGTTTGGAAGTTGAGTACATGAAATATTCAAGAGATTCCGACAGAGGACAAGAGATTCAAGAGATTTTCAGAGAAGTGTGTCTCCATTCCCAGTAAGCATCAACTTTTTTATGCAAAATGAATTTATTTTCTCTGCCTCCTTAATTTTTCCCTTCTGGATTATATATGTATATGAGCTATAAGCTATAATGAGGTATAAGACTTTCTAGTGCATTTATTTCATTTTCAAGTCTTTTATAAGTTCTAATTTTATATTAAATAAACAATTAAATTCAAATGAGTTAATTAAATTCAAAGTAAAATTAAGTAAAAATCAAATAGCAGCATAGGACTGAATTCTTGGTTCAAGAATTCCCCTCTTATATACAGTTCAGTAATGGGCATGCCTAGCTTCAACATACCTTTAATTTGTTCCACTTCATCTTCAAAAGTTACAGAACTCCGTCGATGAGGGTAAACACAATGTGGGTGATTGATTCCATCAGAACTATAATCTTCAAGCAGCATAACATCTGTCCCTAAAAAGATATCCTGGCTTAGACAGTTGACTAAATCATTTAGTGGGATAAATCATTTAATGGATATAAGCAAAAACAGTATTTTTGTGATATGGGCATTGAGCTGTACCCTCCCTCACATCTAGAAAACAGCAGATGTATTTTACAATGCAGAAAAGTGAGGTAGCAAAAATGTCTTTTGCTTATGATGCTAATTATAGAGTTAGGAAACAAGTGAATGGAAAGAATGCCTCAACTTTCTTTTGCAGTTTTTCTTATAAACAAGCCATCTTTGGTTATGAATTTCATTTTGAATTGTATTTGACTAATCACTAAACTTACTCAGTGCATTTGCAGGAGAGAATCAAAAGTTACACAAACAGCTGTCTCCATCTTTCCTACATTCATGGAGTTTTACAGGGCAGTCCACTCTTATTGCCCAGTTGTGTTTTTCCCAATGCCTTTTCCATTATTTTTCACTGACACACAGACACACACACAAAACCTATGGGAGGGGGGGAATCCCATGATAGCTTCATAATATTTTTTTATGGATAGCACTAGGATAGTTAGTTCTACTAAGTTGCATTTCAAGTTTATTGCAAGCTTCTTCTTTTTTTGTGGCTGTATCATACTCCTGGCTCTTGTACATTGCAACATAATTCAAAGAAACAATTACCTGAATCCTGAGAGCAACTGAAGCCTGTATCGCCTGTACTGCTGCTGTGTCCTAAAGTCCGCTCCCCTGCCATGAGCGCTGTCAGATGTGGAGATAATCCTAGATCTGCAAAAGTATTTCAGCATCCAAACAAATTACCTTTTGGAATCATAACCAAATATCTTCAAATAGCCTCAGTGCATTTTACTACATTGCTTGATTTAATAATAGCTACGTTTGTAACAATAACCAGTTTAGCGTAATGGTTGAGGCATCAGGCTAGGAACTGTGAATTCCAGTCCTGCCTTGGGCCCAAAGCCAACTGGGTACCTTTGGCCCAGTTACTTTCTCTCAGCCCAGGGAAAAAGGCAACAGCAAATCACTCCTTGCCAAGAAAACTGCAGGGCTCGTCCAGTCAGTCTCCAATCACTAGACATGATTGAATGGAATAAAAAAAGAGGCTGTAAACATCTGAATTTATTAAACAGGACTCTTGAATAATTCAGAATAAAACTTCATATCACTGGGAACCTGTATCTAATGAGGCCAATGAAAAAAACCTTTATATTCCTTTTTAGCTTGGTATTGGAGTTTGACTGTCTCAAAAATAGTAAAAATTGAATATCTCAAAAGTAATAAAATTTGAGGTGAATGAAGGTGCGCCTTGGATTACCGCACCCATTGACCTGGTCATGCCTGGAGTCATCCAGCGCCCCCAGGGGAGACAGCGATCAAGAAATTCACTGGGTGCCATGGCCTCACATGGAGTGCCCCAGCGGTTAAGGACTACAACTCCCGCCTGAGCAGGGGGTTGGACTAGAAGACCTCCAAGGTCCCTTCCAACTCTGTTGTTCTGTTATTTATTCTGAAAACCTTTTAAAGAAATGCTTTGAGCATTTATATTTATCTAGGTTAAAACATGTGATAATGCTTGTGCCAACTGTGATGAAAGGACAAAAGCAGCTAAATGCAAACAGAGCCAATCACAGACAGAGAAAGAATTGTGTAAAAGCAATTGGTATTGTAATGGTAGTGATAAATTAATCTATACCATTGGTTGAACCCCCATTTTCAACTTTAGTAGCAAACTATTACACAGAAAAGTTAAACTGAGGATAATATTTTTTTAAAATCATAAACAAATAAATGGAAAACAGAGGTTGTAGATTCTAGGATACCACAAAAATATACCTAGGCAAAAGATGCCTCCTGAAAGCACTCAGCTTAATTTTCCAATTCTGTCTTATCAGTTCAGTGAAGTTTATCTGAATAAAATGGATAATTGGACAAAATGAATCTCCAAGGTGTCCTGCCTGCTTTGAGTATATGCAAGAATTGTGGCCGTGTCCATGTCCAAAAATTCTCAATGATGAAGAAGACACAGAAACCACATAATAAAGGATGGACAACACTAGTGGCTGTACCAGTCTAATTAAATGGTGGTTACTCTGCCCTGGCAACTTACAGTATCTTCTAGAGGCATTTTAATAATTTTTTTAAGAAAATTACCTGTGATCCTATTAGAAATACTAAATAATCTGGATGTCCTTTGCCTTTGAACAAATGATTCTCTGTAGTACCGATCTCCAAAGCACATTCCCAGTAACTCTTTGCGTACAGTTTTATTCCAGAGTCCATAAATCAAAGGGTGGCAGATAGCACTTGTAAAAGATAACCATGTTGCTAATGTCTCAAAAGTAGGGGAAATGCAGTTTTTACCCCAAAGTGCCTCAGACGTGATAACCACCATGTAAGGCCCCCATGTGATAACAAAAGCCCCAATCACAACTAAAATTGTGATCAAAGCTTTGCACTGATTGGCAGAATAAACAACCCCTTGGAAAGCATTCCTTCGGCTGCCTGATGAGGACGTTGAAGTACTCGAGTTCTTTCTCCCATTCCTTTGTGTATCTTCTGCAGCAATGACCACGCTGCCACAGTGAATCTTCCGTGCCTTAATTCTGGCCACACGAAATATGAAACCATAGCAAATGATCATGACTATAAATGGTAGCAAAGCACACCATATCTGCCAAAATGCGGTGTAACCTGCCTGCTTATGCCATGCAGCTACACACATCCATTTGAACTGATCAAATTCTAAAGATGACCAACCAAAGAGGGGTGGAAGGCATCCAATTAGAGAATGAAGCCACACATACACTATGGCAACAACAGCTCTGTTACCCGTAAACTTCATAGGGTAAACCATTGGATACAGGACAGCATAGTATCTGAAAAACATAAAAAGGGCGTGCAATAATATTAGGGTATATGCAATACATAGGAAATTGAATAATATCAAACATGGAAAAATTAAAGGAATGAGTCTGTCTTTTGAAAATTGGATCCGATTAATTGGGAGAACTTGGGTTGTCTCATGGAAACACACTTCTTCATTGCTGCTTAAATATTCAGATGCTGCTTTTTTATCAATAAACAAAGTTATTGGTGCCACAATCTCAATGTATGGACTTGTTAGCATTGTTAATTAAAACATATTTCTCTGCCACTGCATGTTTAATGTTGGTACATGCTAAAAACCCCTTTTCCCCATGCAGCTCAATTCAGGTCATAAAAAAATAATGGATGGCATACCGATCGATAGCAATGAGTCCAAGTGTGAGCATACTGGCAGAGCTGATGAGCATATAGAGTAGGGCAGAGAAGTTGCACCAAACAACTCCAAAGATCCATTCCTGACGGATGGAGCTGGTAACAACAAAAGGAAGCACCAGCACCGAAAGAAGGAAGTTGGACAGAGTGAGGCTGAAAACAAACTTGTTGCTTAAGGTGAGCAGGTATGACTTCTTGTAAAGAGTGAGGACGATCACCAGATTTCCTAAACAGATGAAAATAGCAATAACGATGATAGCAATTGACTCGGTGATTCTGCCTGCTCCCTCTTCCAGCAGTGTGAGGTTTTCTGAGGCATTCTCCTTACTGAGGGACAAGTTGATGCTCATTGTCGGAGCAACCAAGACATGCTGAGCATCTGCTAAAGAAATACAAAAAACAGTTGATACACATATTGCATCAATTATATTTCCATAAACAAAGTTACTAGTTCCACAATTCTCAAGGAATGGACTTGGCTGCATTGTATTAGTTAAAATACTACAAATGCTACATGCTTAAGGCTTATCCAAGTTATAAAATATTACATGAACTTCATGGATATGTTTAATGATATGCAAGGCATTGCCAAAGACAGACAGAACAACTCCTATGTAAGTAACCCCCTCCAGTCCACAGAAAAACCTCTTGCCACAGAACTGCTCCCTGGTGCCCACAGGGTTGGGGGCCACTGCTTAAGAGCATTTCACTTTGGCCTGAAAGTGCATAATGGAATACTCTATCCTTAGAAACTTCCAGAATACATTTTTTTTTGGAGAGAGGAGGAAGGGAACTGGGGGAGCAGACAATTTCTGAAGGAAAGATATTCTTAAAGTAGGATATCTTTGCCATGCTGTTCGATACAAATTTCACAAGCAGTTAATACACCACAAACTAGCATGGTGGAATATCCATGAAAGCCTTGGAAAAGATATTCAGGTACTTTGATGTCTATATATCTACAAAGATCAAATGGTGTAAGCAATGGTATTATCTGTGACACTTTATGGAAACAAAAGTTGGACCCTGAAGAATGGACCATGATGGGAAGAGTATTATTGCTTTGGGTGTTGGAGAAGACACCTGAGAAGACTGTGGACAGACAAGAAAACAAAGGAATCATCAAACAAATCAAACCAGGGTTCTTAGTCAGAAATGACTAGAATCAAATTATCCTATTTTGGATATGTTATGTGAAGACCTAGCTTTTTCGACAAGGTTCTAATGCTGGTAAAGGTGGAAGTAAATTAAAGAAAAGGATGACCAGCAAGGTGGATGGACTCAGAATGGTAATTGGTACACTAACAAAAGATCTGGATAAACACATTAGGACAGAATATGCCCAAAATCTATGTTGTATGCATTGTTGAATATGGATATGTTGGATGAACTGAACAAATTAGCAACATTGAACTTGGTGCTTTTCATTTCCTATGATCTCTAGGCAGCACTAATAATAATAATAATAATAATAATAATAATAATAATAATAATAATAATAATAATAATAATAATGGCATTGAACATATCTAAATGCTGCCTGTAAGGTCTTATTTTATAGAGCTCAAACCTAACACACAACAAAGCCAAACGTGTTCCATAATAAAAAAAACAACAAAGGCAAAACTTACATGCATACAGACCCATTCAAGGTAAACAACAGTATGCAAAGAACAGAAAAAGATTAAATAAACCAAAGAAATTAAGGCACACGATAAAAAGGAAACACCGTTTTGTGATCATCATTCACTATACATCTCATTACCTTTCTATCCTTGCAAGCCATCTTTGCTTCCATCACCTCCGTACATTGATTTATACATTTGCTTTTTGTCCTTTAAACTTCTTTCTCAGGGCCTCTGTGTGATTTAATTATATTAAGTTTCTTTCAGTATACTCTTTTCTTAATCTTTTGATTTCATAATCTCTTTATTCCATAAATTTATCACTTTTTAAGCAGGAATTAAAACTTTTTCCCCACGTGACTTGACTCTTAATACATTCGCCAGGGCTACTGAATTACAATACAGTAGTTTGTTGGAAGATGGAAAATGAAGGTCTTGGAAATACCAGGTAAATTGGCCTAGGACGGCTCGTATCAAATCTTGGATTCAGTTCACCCGGTTTTTTCTTTCTTTCCTCCGCCCCTCCTTCCCATTTTCGTTTTTGTTTAATATATATGGTGGGCCTGCACAGCGGGACTTGGATGCAAGATTTACCCAGAATTTTATTCCAGGCTCGCAGTAACTGCAGCAGAGGCGGTCCCCATTCTCCAAGCCCCCGCCTGGATGCTCCAGACACCACCCTGAAAAGTGGAGGAATACCCGTCTGCTTACTCTCGCCTGCTTTTTCGCCTTCGCTCGGCTGTAGCGAAGCGAAGTCAGAAAGCCGATATATGCCTCGTCTGGCGCTTGAAAAAAAAATGCTTAGCCCGGCTCGTTACCAGAATATTCAGCCAGTCTTTCTCTCCGCTGCCGAGGCATGGAGAATCGTGGCTGAGTAGCCAGGCGTCTCCAGTCCCGGGCACCTCCCTCGCCCAACATACCAAATCCCATCGTCGCCTGGAGGCAAAGCAGGGTCTACGGGATCCCTCCGAGGAGGCGAGGACCCTGCTTTTATACCACAAAGGCTCCGTTGCACTCTTCTGCACCAGAAGGTCTCGGGGACCTTCCACCGGGGTCAGACGACCCACTCACCTTTTTACCAAACTGCTCTCGTGTGGCCCTGCCACCCCTTTACCTATGCAGTCGAGGGGGGTTCAGATTACGGCCCCCGGGCCCCCTACAGTCTCCGCCAGTCGAGGCCCAGAAAAATAGTCCGACCCCCCCTTCTTTCTCGTCCATCCCCTCATCTACTTTTTCACATCCCTCCTTCCTTGAAACACTCCCTCCATCCCCATTTTACTCCTCCCACTTCCCCACCCTGCCCTTTCTACTCCGTTGCGCTTTTGTTCTTCAGCAGCTTGCCCCCCCCAACTTCATATTTCCATAAGAATTATCTTTTCTCTTTGTATAATTCTCTTACATTTAGAAAATAGATTTAACAAGTTGTCTTTATGTGGAAAAGGCTGGTTTTATAGAGAGAGTGGGATAAAATTTTCAAAGGCAACATTCTCCAATACTAAATAAATAATTTATATTAGTTAGCCCGGCCCACCAAAATGCCATTTCTTTGTTAAACTTTCACACTGTCCTCTGATTTACTTTATATCGTTTTTCTTTCCTGAGCTGAAGAGCACCACTTACACAAAGGCAAAACAAAAATGAAGAGATGGTTTGTTTAGATACAACTTCTGTACCAGACAAATTCAGTATAAAGGGAAGTTTTGTAAATTGAAAAAAACACCACATTTTAAATAAAGGAACATTGTTTAAATCATGATAAATAAATCACCATTCTTCCAACAGTTTATATTTGCTAATTTGGATACATCTGGCTTCAAATTAATAAATATGTCTTTAAAATAGAAACCAGTAGAATTTACTTTCAGTTAAGTGGTGACAGATTGTAACTTAAAACTATTGTAGTGTTAAAATGTGCTGTACTATACAATTTAACCAGTGGTTATTTCAAACAAAATTTCAGAAAACATAGCAACCAATCATACACTGTCATATAAGCAGACATAAACCAGAGGTTTATAAAGGTTTTACTACATTATTTCAGCCCACTAACTGCAGTTTATTTAGCAGAATATGATCAAGTAAACCATGCCTTAGCGCAATGTGAGACTTGAGTCAAACTATTTGTCATCCATCTCTAGGTGAACAGCAGCCTTTAAGAATTTTAAAAACTAGTTATTTGTTAATGCAACATGAAGATGTCAGAACTGCATGCCAGTCTAAAAAAATGTACTACTTTTCTCTCTCTAAATTTTGATCTAATAGGAAATTATCGCAGCTGTCATTTCACCTATAAAGTCTTTTCATTGCTTTGGTACAGAACAGTGTTGGTCACATTGTACATTCTAAAAAAGCTACAAAGAAAATATGTTTAGCTTCTCTGAACAAAGCAAAATAATTAATGAAGGAACAAGAATGCAGGAGATGACCTATCGTATACGCTATAAAATAATGTCACTTTCCTTGGTGTTTTCATTAAAACCAGGTCAGGATGGCTTGATGGCAACTTTTCTTGACATATTTTTACAGAGTGGGTCTGGTAACCAATAGAGTCAATGGAAAAGTTTGTTGTACAAAGCTAAGCAACATCAGCATTCTAACATTTCCACAGCTTGTAAGTTACGCATAACCCTAAGCTTTGGTTCCTATTAAAATCCTCCACGTGTAGAACAAGAACAGTAATAAATCTCTCAAATAAATCTCAGGCCCATTTATTTATATTTTTGGACCACTGCTGAGATGATGCACATGCTCTAATAGCCTACAGGTAATCCTCAACGTACGACCTCAATTAAGCCCAAAATTTCTGTTGCTAAGTGAGACATTTGTTAAGTGAACTTTGTCCATTTTACAATCTTTCTTGCCACCGTTAAGTGAATCACTATAGTTGTTAAGTTAGTAACACAGTTAAGCGAATCAGGCTTCCTCATTGACTTGGCATATCAGGTCGCAAAAAGTGATCCCATGATCCCAGATCACTGCAACTGTCATGAGTCAGCTGCCAAGCATCTGAATTTTCATCACATGACATGGGGATGCTGAAATGTGTGAAAAACGTCAGAAGTTACTTTTTTCAGTCCCGCTGTAACTTTGAATGGTCACTAAAGGATCTCTTATAAGTCGAGGACTACCTGTATTGCTGTTTTTTCCCTTAAACTGTCTTTATTAGTGCAGAGAAATAACTCATTTTTTAAAATTGCACTCTTTCCATCATTCCCAACTTTGGTTCATACTTTAGATGTAGCCATACTTTGTTTAGCGTGGTTTCTTGAATCAAACACAATTGGCCAGATACACATATCATACCAACTTATAAAATATGCTTCATGTATCTGGCACCAAATGATCAGGTCCATATAATATGCCAAGCTACAATCAGATAAACTACACTGTAGTTTTTTTTAAAAAAATAACCGTACCATATAGTAGTGATGTGTAAAAAGGAAGGTAAAGGTTTCCCCTGTCCAGTCATGTCTGACTCTAGCAGGTGGTGCTCATCTCTCTTTCTTAGCTGAGGGAGTCAGTGTTGTCCAAAGATGCTTCAGTGGTCATGTGGCCAACATGACTGGACGCCTAGGTGCACAGAACACTGTTGCCTTCCCACCAAAGCGGCCTTTGCTATTTACTCGCATTTGGATGCTTTTGAACTGCTAGATTGGCAAGAACTGTGGCAGATAATGAGAACTCAAAACGCTCAGATCTTGAACTGAGGCAATCAGCTTTCCAGCTGATAAGCTCAGCATCTTTAACCGCTGAGCCATCACATCCCCTTCTATATACTAGATGTCTACTCATCTTGCCCTTCTGTTTAAGAATGTTCTTGTTGTAATATTTGAAATATTGATGAACATGAACATGGTACTTGTTCTGTTAATGGTTATAACTTTATTTTTTTAGCAAAAAGTAATTACATTTCTGGTTAAAATGAAGAGATATAGAATTTTTACTTGTTTTTATTTTATTTTTTTTATTAAAATGAAGATAAATAATAATAATAAAAACTATAATACAGAGCCATAGAATTGCACTGAGATAGATGTTATAATACAGTCCAAGGAAACTCCACGATACTATATCTCCACAATACCCTCGGCAACATTCTATCTTAACTGAGCAGCTAAAAGTTTATACACATGGCTACCGAACTGGATATTGCATCAGTCACCGTCAAAAGCTACAGAGGCAGCAATTTGACTAAATAGAAAAATGATTAGGAAGGTTATCAGTTTGCTTGAATTTTGTTTATACATAACACTTACAATGAATACAGTATATGGTACAATTTCCTTCCTTTTAAATATGTTATAGTAGATGAAAAGAAAGGAAAACCACAATATACAAGATGGTATGTAAAAAACAAAATAAAAAAGAAAGTTTGTTTTCTTTCTTCTTCTTAATCCAAGCAATGTTATTTGACAGAAATTACCATTTAGTTTATATTATTAGAAATATAGAAGGTGCATTTACTCAAGAAACAGCAAACATTGTACATTCATGGTAATTTAAAAATTTAAGTTAAAAAATGTGTGGCAAGTTACTCCTATTATGGACATCTCTTTAGCCAAGTTTTGTGTTTTTAACACCCAAAACCATGATGGTATACATGTTGCATTTCAAGAAACAACTCACCCAGTAATGACTCATAAAACAGAAAGCCACAGTTTAGTTAAAGAACATTATATTTATTTATTTATTTTGTTGGATTTGTATACCGCCCTATTCCTGTAGGACTCAGGGCGGTTTACAGGGCAGTTAAAACCATGAATACAAAAAATTAAAAACAAATAAAACAATTAAATTAAATTCAAGCCCCAAGAGTAAATCTAAAACCCAGTTAAATTAACAACCCCACAGTCTGGACCAAACAGATCGAAGAGCCAAGTTTTCAGGTCCCGGCGAAATGAGCGAAGGTCGGGGGCAGTCCTAAGTTCTGTGGGTAGTTGGTTCCATAGGGCAGGCGCACCCACAGAGAACGCCCTTCCCCTGGGAATAACCCAGGGGAATGAGAATATAATGAGAGTAGGTATAAAATGGCATTTAACTTGTGGTTTTTAATGAGCTTTTTTAATGTATTGGAACAGTGAAAAGGTGGAATTGAGCAAAAGGCAATAAGCAAATCAGACAAACTAAATCCAAGGTTTGTATGACTGTGCAGTGTTACTTTTAGAAGCTGCTTCTTAATGGCTCAGAGGAGTAAGGTAGTCTGCTTAATCTACAGGTTATAATGAAAAAAGAAAGAGCAGTAATTGCTCAGTTATCTATTTTTCTCTCTGGAACAATAAAAGACCCAAGTTTAAAATTATTCGTATTAAAAAAAATAACTGATATAAAAATATGATCCCAGTGCAAAGAACAGGTGGATTTCCAGATGTTGCTGAAGAACATTAAGTAATGTAAGTATTCTAACCTAGCAAAATCTGGGGGTTCTCAGTAACCTGACTACTGTATTCTTAAAGAGGAAGTGTACTAAAGTCATTGTGTAAACAAACCTATTCCTGTCCTGAGGTGATCAAGGTAGCCATAATCCTGTAAGCGTAGCTGCACGTATTCCCCTGCAACTGTCTTATGCAAACTGTCTTCTGATAAGAATGTGCAGGATGTAACCATATAAGGAACAATGTATAACAATGTATAACTAGGAATTAGAGGTATATAAATATGTCTGTTCATGAGCCCTTCGGGGTTCAGACCCTTTGCTTTGTTTAAGCCTTCTGAACCTGCGCAATAAACCTTTCCTTTCCTGAAGAGCTTGCGTCTCTTCTTTCTACAACATTCTCAATGTTTTTCCTCATCTTAAACACAGAATACAGTACCAGAGATTTTACTTCTTAAGCAAGCAATTGATTATATTCCAATTCCAAAGAAAGGCAGTGCCAAAAAATGTTCAAACTATCGCACCATTGCACTCATTTCACATGCTAGTAAAGTTATGCTTACAATTCTACAAGCTAGACTCCAGCAGTATGTGGATCGAGAACTACCAGAAGTACAGGCAGGATTTCGAAGAGGCAGAGGAACTAGAGATCAAATTGCTAACATACGCTGGATCATGGAGAAAGCTAGAGAGTTCCAGAAAAACATCTACTTCTGCTTCATTGACTATGCTAAAGCCTTTGATTGTGTGGATCATAACAAACTGGCAAGTCCTTAAAGAGATGGGCATACCAGACCATCTAATTTGTCTCTTGAGAAACCTATATGCGGGCCAAGAAGCAACAGTGAGAACTGGACACGGAACCACTGATTGGTTCAAAATTGGGAAAGGAGTCCGGCAAGGCTGTATACTGTCGCCTTGCCTATTTAACTTATATGCAGAGCACATCATGAGAAAGGCAGGGCTAGATGAATCAAAAGTTGGAATTAAGATTGCCGGAAGAAACATCAACAACCTAAGATATGCAGATGATACCACTCTAATGGCAGAAAGTGAAGAGGAACTAAAGAGCCTCTTGTTGCGAGTGAAGAAGGAGAGTGCAAAACTTGGGTTGAAACTAAACATTAAGAAAACCAAGATCATGGCATCCGTCCCTCTCAATTCCTGGCAAATAGATGGGGAAGAAATGGAGGTAGTGACAGATTTTATTTTCCTGGGCTCCAAGATCACTGCAGATGGGGACTGTAGCCAAGAAATTAAGACGCTTGCTCCTTGGGAGGAAAGCCATGGCAAATCTAGACAGCACACTAAAAAGCAGAGACATCACCCTGTCAACAAAAGTGTGTATAGTCAAGGCTATGGTCTTCCCAGTTGCAATGTATGGCAGTGAAAGCTGGACCATAAGAAAGGCTGAGCGCCAAAGAATTGAAGCCTTTGAACTATGGTGCTGGAGAAGACTCCTGCGAGTTCCTTGGACTGCAAGGCGATCAAACCGGTCAGTCCTAGAGGAGATCAACCCTGACTGCTCTTTAGAAGGCCAGATCCTGAAGCTAAAACTCAAATACTTTGGCCACCTAATGAGAAGGAAGGACTCACTGGAGAAGAGCCTAATGCTGGGAAAGATTGAGGGCAATAGAAGAAGGGGACGACAGAGAATGAGGTGGCTGGATGGAGTCACTGAAGCAGTAGGCGTGAGCTTAGATGGACTCCAGAAGATGGTAGAGGACAGGAAGGCCTGGAGGAACATTGTCCATAGGGTCGCGATGGGTCGGACACGACTTCGCAACTAACAACAACAACAACAAAAATCAATTTAGTTAATGTTACCTAAAATGAAAGATAAAAAAGTGACAAGTCCACCTTTCATAAAGGGCAGAAATAAAAGATGTGCTATTTTTCCAATTATTTACGTGGAACAGAACTATCTCAATTATCCCAAAGATGCTTTTTCATGAGGCAATTGGACTTTTTTTTCTTTGAAGATATTTTGCTTGCCATCCAAGAAGCTTCTTCAGCTCTGATTGGATGATGGGGAATGGAAAGATTTATACTCCTAGACAGCTGACAACTACCTATCTCAATTGAATTCCTGCTATTGTACTGTATTGTTTCTAAGTCATGAATGGCCAACTCGATGGTGCAGAAAGTTGAAAAGAATCTTGTCTATTTGTTTTAAAGACACAGAAACCAGTATTTTTCCATTCTCCAAGAAAAAAAAATCCAAACCTTTTCAAACCCCTATATGACAGGATACCATTAAAACCAATTTGAACGCCAGGGATGCATATAGATTGCACTTTGATTTCAACACTAGCTAACGCACGGTTTGGTTACGATCATTTCTTAATTTTTCTCTTTTTGAAGTTTTAAAAATTTTCTTTCTGGGTTTTGATGACCACAGACTAGCACGACTTTCCTCTTTACAATATCTGAAAGAAAACGTGTATGCCTTGCTGGAGAAACAATCAAATTGCCCTTTCGCTGCATAGATGCTTAAGTTTTTCTTGCGGAGGGACCTTAATTATTTCAAGGCTCTGCAATAACTACAATAGGGGGGAAAAAACACCCCGCTTTGTTGACGATTTTTTTTTTTTTTGGAGTTAATTTTCAAGCACGTGCTCCGTGCGTGGCCGACCAGGAACCGGAAGGTGAACTTTGGAAGCCTTTTCATTTCAGACGGAGGCATGAAAAGCCGGAAGCGGAAGTGAAATAGTTGAGGGCCCTGCTGCTTTTGCTGCTGCTGTTTTTGCTGCGCGAGGAAGAGAAGCTCGAGCTCGTTTGTTTCCAAGGTTCCTATCTAGGGGGGTTTATTCTTATCATCGCCGAAGGAAGCTTTCCCGTCTCTATGCTTGCTGTCTGGGAGTTGACGCCGCCATTATGATGCCTGTGTTCAAAAGCAGCCGCCGCGACTTTGCCTTCGGGCCGTGGAAGCTAACGGCCGCTCGGACCCACATCATCAAGTCGGCCGATGCCGAGAGGTGCGATTGAGGGCGATTGTTTTGGAGGGTGGGGGGGGGGGATCGGGCGACCCCGGCTAAGAGGGAGGGGGTCGAAAGGACTCTGGGCTGGCCGCTTGCCTTGGCGCTGGGGAAGCGTCACCAGAAAGCCGCTCGCTACTTTTAGTCTAGAGCAGGGGTCTTCAAACTTGGCCCTTTTATGACTTGTGGACTTCAACTCCCAGAATTCCTCAGCCAGCTTTGCTGGCTGAGGAATTCTGGGAGTTGAAGTCCACAAGTCATAAAAGGGCCAAGTTTGAAGACCCCTCCTCTAGAGGTCTATGGAGCTTCTCAGCCGTCCAGGTGAACGAATGAATGAGCCTTTATTGTCAAAATACAACGTGTGTACAGTGAGATTGGCTGAGAGTTGATAGTTGTCCCAAAGATGCTTTTTCACGAGTCAAAGAGGCCATCTGTGTCAAAATTGAACAGCCCCTCTCTCAACAGAAGGGGAAGGGATCCGACATCATCTGTCTCCTGTCCACAGCGCAGTCCTTTCAACAGTTTCAAGAGGGCTCCACACCCACTTGCATGACACAGGTGACCCTGAAGACACAGAGAAGCCTTCCGGTAGCTTTAGTGACTCCCTAAGGTAAAGGTAAAGGTTCCCCCGCACATGCGTGCTAGTCCTTTCCGACTCTAGGGGCCGGTGCTCATCTCCGTTTCAAAGCCGAAGAGCCAGCGCTTGTCCGAGGACGTCTCCGTGGTCATGTGGCCGGCATGACTGGACGCCAAAGGCGCACGGAACGCTGTTACCTTCCCACCGGAGTGGTCCCTATTTTTCTACTTGCATTTTTACGTGCTTTCGAACTGCTAGGTTGACAGAAGCTGGGACGACTAACAGGCGCTCACTCTGTTACGCGGCACTCGGGATTCGACCCGCCAAACTGCCGACCTTCTGATCGACAAGCTCAGCGTCCTAACCCACTGAGCTACCGCGTCCCTTTAGTGACTCCCTAAAAGAATGCAAATGAGCACCTGTCTGTAGGAATATAAATCTTTCTATTCCCCACCATCCAATCAGAGCTGAAGAAGCTTCTTGGATGAGAAGTGAAATGTCTTCAAAAAAAACCAAGGAAGTCGAGTTGCTTTGTGAAAAAGCATCTTTGGGTTTTAGTCTAGTGATGCCTTGGCCCAGTCTTTGGTCCTTAATGGCCCTGAGACATGTAACCTGGATTTTGTAGAGCAACACATTAGAGGGTGATAGGGGCCTTCCATAGCTGTGCTTCAGAAATCTGGGCAATCGTTAAATGGCAACAGAGAATTGTGTTTTCTGACTCTCTGGTGTCACTTAAGAGTGCTGATTTGTGCGGTCCAGGTTTGTAAACACAGTTGCAGGAATAGTTTGGTTTGTTGAAACAGGAGCTTCCCAGACTATGAAGTGTACCTCCCTGGAGATGCAGACAGAGTGCAAGGGAGGTGTGAAGAACTTTTTAGTTTCATTGTTACAATAAATCCACCTTTCCCAAAATGCCATTGTTTTGTTTGCATTTTTCATCTGTGTTCATTTTGGTCTTCGGATTTTTAGGGGAAATGTGTACCTTAACATTACACAAAAAAAGAGGTGTGATGGCAAAATCTTGAGGAATTCTTGCGATAGATGTAAAATATACATTGTGCATGGCAATCCCCCTTTTTCTCCAGTTGTAATCTGCAAAAGATTTCGTAAATGGAAGGTTGAGGTGTGGTGATTGCAGAATGCTGTCTATTATCAAGATGCTGATTTCCCCCCCTTCCTGGCTTCTGATTTACAAAGTTAGCAGTGGAGTATTTGGTATGATTAGTGGTTCCTGTGCAGAATACAAGTAGTCCTTGAGTTATGGCCATAATTGAGCCCTAAATTTATGTTGCTAAGTGAAACATTTGTTACGTTTTGCCCAATTTTACAACTTTTCTTGCCACAGTTAATTGTGTTTGTTAAGTTAGCAACATGGTTGTTAAGTGAATGTAGACTCCCCCTTGACTTTGCTTGTCAGAAGGTCACAAAAGATGATCACATGACCCAGAGACACTGCAACTGTCATAAATATGAACCAGTTATCAAGCATCTGAATTTTGATTATGTGACGATGGAGATGGTTGTAGGTGTGAAAAATGGCCGTCAATTACTTTTTCCAGTGCCATTGTAACTTTGAATGGTCACTAGAACTGTTGTAAGTCAAGGACTGACTACCTGTACTTTTCAGAATTTTAAAATTAAGCTGTTTTGTTAGAGAGCTCTACAAAATCAGTTTCTCTTACTGATATTCCCATATCAATCTATTTTCAATATACTTTTCACTCAGTTTAACAATGCTTTCTAAGGAGTACTCCAATTATATGAATAACTTTGTATATAAGTTTTTGTGTCTGTTTCCTGTTAAGCTGTGATTGGCTTGTATTTGACAGACTGTGTTAGATTGCTGTTCTGATTTCATATTTATTATTAGAATTACCTTCCATATACCCAATAGTCTTACCTTGCATCATCCCTAAAAGTGAATCACAACTATCTAAGTTTTGGGGAGAAAAGAGGGAAGCCATCTAACTGCTAATTTCAAATTTTATGTAATGTATACTAAAATATTCTATAGTAAAATATAGATCTTTATTTTAAATTATAACATCAGTATGTAGCTCCAAAATAATCTAATCTTATGTCTGTGTAGGTTAGCTGAAGAACTCCATATGCCATGTGTTCCGGAAATGATGTTTGGTGACAATATCCTAAGAATTCAGCATGAACTGCTCTTTGGCATAGAGTTCAATGCAACTGATGCTTTAAAATGCGTAAATAACTCCCAAGGAATGGTTAAAGTTGCTTGTGCAGAAGAGTGGCAAGAAAGCAGGTAATAGCATATTTGTGTGTTTTTTAAATAATATAGCTTAATGGGCCCTATGGAATGGTTTTGGAAGCTGTGTAATGCTTCAGATTTGATTCCCAAAAACTGCTTCAGATCTTACACTTGTCTGAAATTCTTTTAAAGCAGCTTCTTATTTTGCTACTTGCCCCATCTCCTTAAAGCAGATAAGCCATGTACTCATAAAACTATTGGATTAAAGAGTTGTAGGCAGATCCTACATGTGCACTAGTGTACCCTGAAGCATCTTTTGGTAGTCAATTCTGAAGGGTTACAGTTCCTTAATAGATATAATCTGTACTTATTTATGTTGTTTACTTGATATGTGATCTTGACAGTTATTTTTAAGAAGAGACTGGACATTCACCTCTCTGAGACTGTATAGGTTCTCCTGCTTGAGCAGGGGGCTGGACTGGAAGACCTCTAAAGTCCCTTCCAGCATCTATTCTATTTCTATTCTAATTCTATTCTATTCTATTATTCTATTCTATTCTATTCTATTCTATTCTATTCTATTCTATTCTATTCTATTCTATTCCTATTTTTCCTATGTTATAAATGGTATTTAAAATGAATCTTTAATCTTAATCTTTAAAATTTTTGAAATCATGGTTAATTTGTTAATTCTGAAACGTGGTTTTGTATAAAAATAATTCTTCAAATATATCAAACTGTCTGATGAAGAATCCTGATGAAATATCCTATTTTAGATATTTTTGCTTCATCTTTGAACAGCTACCATCTGATTCTATACATGTTACTTCACAATGCACATGATTATAAGTATAAGCATAAAAGCAGGAAGAAGTGAAGGGGGCTACATCGCTTCTATAGCTAACATCTCTGAGGAAAACAAGAATTTGTTTACAGTATTAAAAATGCTGTAATGCCACATTTTCTCTTGCAGCACATTAAATATTAGTTTACAGACACATTTTGATTTATAGAGGCAACATTTGTGTATTTTGTAAAATAGATGTATAGAAATAGTTTTTGCCTGGTCCTATGCCTGACATGCTATGTTTGTCTTTTCTTGTAGGTCTGAGCCTGAACACACAAAGGAAGTTGTTAAACCATATGATTGGACTTACACAACAGACTATAAAGGAACTCTGATCGGTGAAACACTAAAGTTAAAAGTATAATTGTGATGGTCAACTATTGCAAGAATTAATTTGTTGAACAGTTGTGGAATCAAATACATAAGAAAGAACATTTAATTTCTGCTGTGTTGTTCTAGGTTTCTTCTACAACAGAACATATAGATACAGAGAAATTAAAAGCCAGGGAACAGATAATGTTTTTTGAGGAAGTGCTCCTGTTTGAAGATGAACTTCATGATCATGGGGTTTCAAGTCTGAGTGTCAAAATTGTGAGTCCAGTAATCTTTTACATGCTTCTTCCGTAATTGTAGAAAATGCAGAAAATACAGAACTGAGAGAATAACAAACCTATTAGTAATATCCCTTTTTTTAGTGTTTCCCTGTTTTAATTTCAAAGTTTAGAAATCTACAAGTGATTTTCATCTTGACTCTTCCTTTGATTAAAACATTGGCAAAAAAATTCACTCATGAGTTTCTAAAGAAAAAAGATAGCATGGTATTGTAATAACCTTTTATTTTGTTGGAATTAATTAAATTATATAATGATATAAACAAGTCATTTCAAAAATGCAATAGGCTGATTTTAAAATGATGCAGGAAACACTTTCTATGCAAAAATGTATAGTCCTCTATATGGGTAGTCCTCAACTTATGACCACAGTTGAGCCCAACATTTATGTTAAGTGAGAAATTTGTTAAATGAGTTTTGCCCAATTTCATGACATTTCTTGCCACATTTGTTAAGTGAATCACTGCAGTTAAGTTAGTAACATGGTTGTTAAGTGAATCTGGCTTCCCCATTGATTTTGCTTGTCAGAAGGTTGCAAAAGAAGAACATATGACCCTGGGACCCTGCAACCATTATAAATGTAAACCAGTTGTCAAGCATCCGAATGTAAATCACATGACCATGGGGATGCTGCAATGGTCATAAGTGTGCAAAATGGTCATAAGTCACTTTTTCAGTGCCATTGTAACTTTGAACGGTCGCTAAACAAACACTGGTAAGTTGAGGACTCCCTGTATACTTATATACCTGTATACTAAAAATAATGTCTTCATTGCTGACATTTTCCTAGACTGATAAAAATGCAAAACTAATTAGCTTACAGATTTTCCTGATCATGTATTTGTGCCTGCAGGAAATTAAGATCTATTAAGATTATCTTCCTAAATGTTACTGGAAAGGTAATATTATTGACTAATGAAGGCTTTTAAGACATTTACTATCTTTCTAATTACCTGTTAGAGTAATCTGTTTTAAATGTGTGCAAGTGCCAATTATTCTTCTTATGTTTGACAGAGAGTAATGCCTTCCGGGTTTTTTGTGCTGTTGAGGTTTTTCTTGCGAGTTGATGGAGTTCTTATTAGGATGAATGATACAAGAATTTATCATGAGGTAAGAAAGTCTTAATGTGAACATTTGGTTCCAAGAGTCATAAAAAACAGGGTATGCCTTGATGTTTAGAAGTGACATTTTATTTGCTAATACATGTATGTTATTGTCTCTAAACTCTACATTTAGAAATATGATAGATGCAGGTTTGTTAGCTGTTTATTTGTATAACTAGTTGAATAGACTTCAAATAATCCAAAAATTTCTCTGCCTTGTTCTCTATACATAGCTTTTGTCTAGTAGACCTAAAAATATTAGGAATGAGATGTGTAGCCATTTAATTTATATACTGTATGTAGTATAATTGTAATACTGTGTACATGCCAGTTTATAGATACATACTACCCAAGTACATCCTGTATGGATCTTACCAGATTTAAGATGGCATGTGAATTCACATATATTATGTTTATCCAGCATTTCCAGCATGAATGTAGTTGATTTATTAGTATTTGTAAATAATACTAGAATTACAGCGTCTTTATTGGATATCACCACACGATTTTGTGTTAATGTTGCAATAGATTACTTTTTTAGTACAGAAGGTTCATTTTATTTGAAACTATATGTACATATTAAATTGTTTCAATGTTATGAAAATACATTCTAACTGCTTTCTTTTTACCAGGCCAACAAATCATACATATTGCGGGAATACACCTCTAGGGAAAGCAAAATATCAAATCTAAAGGTATTAATGTATAAAACATATTTATGTCAGTAAATTTTTGGTGCAAGTTAGTTTCTGGATACTGAGGAGCACCACTATTTTTAAGCATTGATTAAGTTTATATGAGAGAAATAAAATTAACAATAGTCTATTTTTAATGCTGTAAAATGTTTAAATCAACAAGTCTGTCAGTAGTTCAAAAATAGGAAAATGTGGAATACAAGTTACTTAATAGTATATTTTGTTCTTAGAAGATTTTTTGTTTAAAATGTTTTGACTAGTCCTAAAGAAACTCATTTTCCTTTTGGAAAAATACAAATGTATATTCTACCTGATGTCCTAAAACTTCTAGTTATATTCTATACAGTTTAGTTAGTGGGCCTATTTGTATGATTGAACAATTTGGCCATTTCCTCTTCAAGTTTGTTTGCTTTTGTGTATTAACAGTGGACAACATGACTGGGTCTTTTTTGTGTGCTGCCTTTTTTTTTTATCTGCCAGCCAACCGGTGTATTGCTTCCCTTTGAGTTTCCCCCCCCCCCCTTTTCTCTTTTTCTACTCTTTCCTTCTTTGTGCTCAATATCAAATATTATAATCTTTCAATATCAGTTTTCCTGTGGGTTTGGGAGAGATAGAAATTGAAAGGATAATAGAATAATGTTCCTAGACAAGACCAATTTTTACAATGCCTCTCGAGTAAAAAGTCATTTCTGAAAAAATGTAAAGTTTCATTAACATCCTTGAATTGTAGTTTGTACAGTAGAAATGACTGATTTATATCCTATGTGAGGTTTATTTAATCCGTGCTTAGTTACTGATTAGCATGTGTTCTCATAACATAATAGCTTCTCATTCTTGTGATCATTCAGTGTATTTGTGCAGGGCTAGAAGTAAAAACTTCACATTAAATTCAGATATTCCTGTTAACTACTAAAATATATTTTAATGAGAAAATTCTACTTATTCAAAAGATTTAAGTTCATTTCTTGTAATTATTCCATAAATGATCTCAGATACACCACTGAGCCTCTAAAATTATGTAACATAGAAAAGACTAGGTAAATAAGTTTTCCAATTCATATTATTCTTTTCTAGTCAGTGTTGTATATTGCTAAATGTCTTTTGCTGCCACTGCTGCTTTGATCTACTGGCTATGGAGCAGTGCATGCTAGGCATTGAGCCTCATTTCTGCTCTCAGTCACCTCACAAAATTCCAGAAAAATGCAAACCAGTTCCAGCACACCACTGTTCCTGATATAATAATTCTGTTATGTAGTACAGTTGCATTCAGAGTTATAAATTCAGAGCCTTGGTGGAGCAGTGGGCTGATGCCTCCTTAAGTAACACCAGCTGCCTGCAATTAGTGCAGGTTTGCATCCCACCAGGCTCAAGGTTGACTCAGCCTTCCATCCTTCCGAGATAGGTAAAATGAGGACCCAGATTGTTGGGGGCAATAAGCTGACTTTGTAATAATGCCGCTTGGGGTGTGTGTGAAAGCCCTAACAAGCAGGCATATACATAGAATGAAGGCTACTGCTAAGCTTGTAAGCCGCCCTGAGTCTTCGGAGAAGGGCGGGATATAAATGTAATTAAAAAAAATGCAAGTTGGGAGACCATATAAATAAATAAGCAATTTCATTTCACTTTTCTCTAGCTGTCCAGTTTTCAGAGGAGAAAAGGAGAAAAAAAAATCTGTAGTTAAAAGAACATTTGCAAAACATGTTAATGTAATGTTAACTTACATTTATATCTACATATAATTTCTCTTTTGTTGTTCTCTAAATAATGATCTCTCTCCTATTTCAAGCACATTCCCCCAACGCTGTTCACAGATCCTAATGAGATTGCCCAGTATTTGCCCGTCAAAGAAAGTATTTGTGAGAAGCTGGAATTTCCTGAGAACTCATGCCATGAATCTGCGGCTGCACCAGAAGGCACTTAACGAAGATCTGCATAATCTGATGAACTTGATATAGACTCTGTTCTTATCTTCTGGGCCCTTAGCACTGAAGACGCTGGATAAAGATCTGTCTGGGGACCTGGCTAAAATTTTGGTAGCCTTGGGTGGGTGAAGCTAACTTGGAAGTTTTTCCTGTACTTTCATTGTGTCTATGTTTTGAATATGTTTTGATCTAATAGGAAAATGCCGTTACTGATATTGGAGAGTAAGTCCCCAAATCAGGATCAGTTATATTAAAGTATGCAACGTTTCAAGAAAGACTGCACAGATGTTCAAAAATCAAAACAAAACAAGTCCTTCATAAGTGCAGTAACTTTTAAGGATGTTGTTTTAACATAGTCTTTTGTTATAGAAGGACTTGTGTTTCATATGGTGTGAAAGAGAATAATTATGTTTCTTCTCTAGGTTAAATTTGATTAATTTGTTGAGGGATCATTGATGCTTGATGAATTCATGAAATTTAATGTATATGGAATGGTATTCTTAATGATACTCGCTTGCTGCTTGTCTTATCAGATATGAGCTTTGTTACCTTATGAACAAAGGTAAAACTTTCACTAATTTTAAAAGAAACAAGCTACATAATAAGTTGACTAAGTGCAGATAACAGTAGGATCCATTTTTGCCTGATTCCTACCATTCTGTCATAAATTAGAAGTTAATAACAACTTGAAATTGTTAATGCTCCTTCTTGTCATCCTGAAGTTACCTTCTTTTAAAAAATATTGCAAGTTTATATTGATTAGATGTTAACACAAATTAAATTCTTATAATATTTGTAACAGAATATAAAGTATTAGTAGTGGGCTATTGGAGCTATGACAAACATGCATACTTTAAGTTATCAGTATTTTTGATAAAAATGATTGCACATATATTTATAAAATAGTTACCAAACTGCACCGTTCATATATTTCTTATAGAAGATAAACTGAACTATAGTGGAGAAGTTGTTTCATCAATTTATTTCTAAAACTCATTTTCAGTTCTTACATTTTGGTATATCTCTCCACCCTATTTGATAGCAGGCAAAAGAATATTTGAGATTTTGGTAATTTTAGGTTTCTTTTTATATATTATAACAATAGACTCATAGAAAATGTCATTCTGGTATAAATATACCGGTATACATTTCTCTGATATGGTTTTTCTTATCTATTGCCTCAAAGGAGAAGAGTTTGAAAATCAGTAAGATTGTTTTGTCCTTTTTTATTCTGTGTTTTGGTTTTCTTACTTGAAAAAAATCAAATAAGTGACTCTTTCAGAAGTACTAACATAAGGCAGTCTAATTCAGTGTCCATTGTATTAGCAACAGATTGTATTGGACGTTATGCAGTGTGTTAAGAGTAAGGATGTATAGGTTAGCTGCTAGGTTTTAAGCCACATTAAGCCTTACCTGAAACAACATTGAATGTTCACTACTTTAACATACATGCATAGGAAATAATTTAGCCAAGCAGGGATTTGGCTTGCTTTGAAAAATGAGTTATGTTTTTCCAATACATATGTTGACTTCAGAATTTATTAAGAAAAATACATCAGTCCTATATTTTGAGAGAGTTTTAACTATAGTGCATAGCTAGTCATGATTACTAGTTGTATATCAAAATAGAGCCGATAATTAAACTACAGAAGTGATTGGAATAGCTAGAAGAAGAAACAGGAAGCAAAAAGATTTCAAAAGCAAGGGCAAACTACACCTACAAATATAAAATTAGTCTTATTTTAAAATTTCTTTCCATAAATATGTGAAGAAGCTAAATTTATTCTATTTATTCTGCCCTACAACAAATAGTTGCATATAACTGTCAAATTCAGGCTAGAGAGGAAAAGAAAACTGGATCCTTATTCCTGTATCATGCATGTTCCAACTGACATTTAACAGTAGTGAAATCTCCTGTGTGGGATTTGTTCTTGTAAGCATTTCCTTGTGAAATTAACCAAATTCATGCCTTCAAAAGGTACAGTATACCATCAATATTTCCGAAGTTAATGAAGACTATATTGTGCACCCCTTCATTTCAATAGCACCTGTGCAGAACTATTTACTAAAGTTGTACTCTTGTCAGCATGAAAAAGGCTTATGTTGTTAGTCAGAAACATGTAATGGTTTGTGTTCAGTCACAAAATAAAAAAGTTGCATTTAGCATCTCACTTTTCATTTTAGATACTACAATAAGGCCTTTTTTTAACTTAAAATTTTTTTTTCTTCAATTTGATTTTCTTCAGATTTGTTGGCATGTAATTCCTGTAATAGAAAACCAGTTTGGTATAAGGGTTAAAGCATCAGGCTAGAAACTGGAAGACGTCAATTCTAGTCCCACTTTCAGCACAAAGCCAGCTGGGTGACCTTGGGCCGGTCGCTTTCTGTCCATGCTAGGAAAGAAGCAACGGTAAACCACTTCTGAAAAACTGTCAAAAAAGCTGCAGGGACATGTCCAGTCAGTGTCTGAGAATTGGATACAATGGAACAGAAGAAGAAAAAAGATCCTGTAATAGTGGGATTGATCTTTAAGCTTTAGTTGACTTGCTTCCTTGGCTGTCCTTGGAGAAGAAACTCTTTAACTCATGAACGTCTAAGGGTGATGGCCAATATTACTTTGCTCACTGGATTTTCTCAACAAGCCTAGACAGTTTGGTGAAAAGTCAGTGATGGAGAAGGCTATACATTACTGCCAAACCTGTGCCTTAATTCCAGAATGGTATTCATTCTCTGGTTTGTCCCATCATTTCACCCTGCTGGCTAGAGTAGATTGGCGTTTAATATCCTCTGGAGAACTCTTGTTTAATTGTAGCTAACATTCTAGTTCAACAATATTCAAATAGTTATTGATAAGAACTTATACAATATGTGATGGTAGCTTACTCTAGGTACAGAAAACTATCATAGTTGTTTCTCCCATACACAAGTCATGAAAATATATTAGAACTATTATTTACACCAAAACTCACCAGTATTGTTGATTCAAAAACTGTTAAAGTGACTCAATGAGATTTCAGTTACACAGTTGCATTTGAACATTGAAAGTACTGCATGCCTTTTATCTATTTTCCTTGGACTCTGCTTCAAGTTTCAGTATTTATACTGAAAATCAGATAAAAATGTGAAGGGACTCAAAATCCATTCTGTGTGGGAATAGAATATTAAAGTATATTAAAGCTAAGCATGGCTTAGTGACCATGTGTTCTTACTTTCCTTCAACATGGCATAATAATTAAATCATGAATGTGTAAAATAGGAACAGCAATTTTGCCTTAAGAGTCAAACCTTATTGTTAATTTATAGGATAATCCAGCCATTATTGTTGGGATTGTCACTAATGCAGAAAAGTTTTATATTGCAGCAGTAATGATGTAAATTTTGGGTGCAGCTAGTCTCACTAAGGAATAATAACATGGAATAACAGAGTTAGAAGGGACCTTGGAGGTCTTCTAGTTCAGGGCTTTTCAACCAGTGGTATGGGTACCACCTGTGGTACTTTGGCACCTGGCAGGTGGTACGTGACCATCCTAGAAAAGTGGTAGCGGGGGAGGGGAATGAGCAGAACCGGTGGCAGCACTGCACAAGCCTGAGCGAGAGATGGCTGGAGCTGCAGGGCTGTCAGGGCTCAGCGGAAGCACCAGGATCAGCACTTCTTCAGGGCTGTCAGGACTCAGTAGAAGCGCCAGGATCAGCATCAAGCTCCAGCTGGAGTTCAGTGCTGATCCTTGCGCTTCTGAGCCCAGAAGAAGCACCAATCAGCTGGAATGTTACAGCATCTCCAGGGTCTTGTGATTTACATTCAGCTGCTTGGCAACTGATTCATATTTATGATGGTCACAGTGTCCCAGGGTCATGTGAAGTGACCAAAACCTGCTGCAACCACCCAGCCGGGGGGGGGGGAATAAAAATGAAACACCCACCCCACCCCACCCCTGCTACCAATCCTCAACAGAAATGCTCACAACAATGAAAACCTCGGATAGGAGAAAGAGTGCCGCCGGGTGGGCAGGCAGGTGTCTTGCTCGGCTGTGGCTTGGGGGGCACTTTTTTCAGTGCCATTGTAACTTCGAACAGTCACTAAGTGAGCTATTGTAAGTTGAGGACTACCTGTACTTCATCACTTTTTTTCCTTTTTTGGGGTGTGTGTGTCATGTTTTTGACACCTTGCTAGGCTACTGGTGGTACTGGGATGTTTCCATATCCTAAAAGTGGTATAATGAGTGAAAAGGTTGAAAAGCCCTGTTCTAGTTCAACCCCCTGCTTAGGCAGGGATAATACAGATATGCCCATCAGATTATTTTCCTTCAGGGTAAATAACGTTAAGCAAAGCACAAAAAAAAGAAAAATAACAACTGCTCTCTATAGTGCTGTCCCATAATATCCTATCCCATTGCCTTTCCAGCAATGTCTCCTGCCAAACCTAGAAGAAAACCCCTTTTCTATATACCTACTCTGACATATGTTTAATACTGTACTTTAGTTCCACCAAGGGACGCGGTGGCTCAGTGGGTTAGGACGCTGAGCTTGTCGATCAGAAGGTCGGCAGTTTGGCGGGTCGAATCCCGAGTTCCGCGTAACAGAGTGAGCGCCTGTTACTCGTCCCAGCTTCTGCCCACCTAGCAGTTCGAAAGCACGTAAAAATGCAAGTAGAAAAATAGGGACCACTCCGGTGGGAAGGTAACAGCGTTCCGTGCGCCTTTGGCGTCTAGTCATGCCGGCCACATGACCACGGAGACGTCCTCGGACAAGCGCTGGCTCTTCGGCTATGAAACGGAGATGAGCACCGGCCCCTAGAGTCGGAAACGACTAGCACGCATGTGCGGGGGAACCTTTACCTTTACCTTTACCTTAGTTCCACCAAATCTATGTAACAGCTTGCTTGTTTCTCTAAGTTCAGACTTTTTTGCTCTAACTGCCCATGTGCCTAAACTGAGCACGTAGTCAGACCATCAAGGAGAAAAGCATCCTTGACTTTTGCATGGAAAAAATCTCCTGTTACTTTGTCCTTCCACAATGTAATAAGAAAAAAAAAGTTAATGCTAGGTTATACCAACACCAGTAGCTGTGACAGTTTTGAACACTGCATAGTCATCTTGAATAAAGGGCTTTATAAATTCATAAATATGATTCTTCATATATATTTTGTCTTTACAGATCCTTATTTTATCATAACTGCTTCTACCATAACCCAATCACTTCATAAACTGCTTATTCTTTCAAAACCAATGGAATGTTGAAAATAAATGATACACAGTAAAGTGCGTTTGGAATTCTGTCAGCAGTGTAAGTCTCAAAGCTGATTGGGAGCAAATCTGGTGCAGGGGGAGAAACTGATAAAAAAGTGTGAATTTGGATATAAATAAATAATGCAACATACAGCAATAACACAACATCAACCTTTTGCTTTAATTTCACAACATTCCAAACCATTTCTGTAATTACAAAACCATTCTAACAATTGAAACTTAAAAACGTTGCATTTTTTTTCCAGTTTTGAGAAAGAAGTCCAGAAGCAGTTTCGAAGTAAAAACAAAAACAGTCAATTTTGCCATCCCTGCTAACTCCATCACCTTTGACATCCACTCTTCCATTATGTGTCTTTCCATCTTGCTGCTGTAGAAATAGATAATAACAAAAGCTCAAATTTTCTTTCTAGTTATTTATCCATCAAACCTAAAGGGAAAGCTTCTGGTTTCAGTTTATTTATTTTAAGAATCTTTTGAATTAAAGATTCAATAACAGATTCAGTAGAACAGAATTGGAAGGGACCTTGGAGATCTTCTAGTCCAACCCAGTGCTCAAGCAGGACAGCCTATACCATTTCAGACAAATGGCTGTCCAATCTCTTGTTAAAAACCTCCAGTGATGGAACACCCACAACCTTTGGAGACAGGCAGTAAAAATTTGATCCCAGTATTTGTTTGCTTTACCACAAGTCTACCAGAGATGATATTAGTTTTCTTTTTACAGCTGTATTTCCAACATTACCTTATACAGTGAGGGGAAAAAAGTATTTGATCCCCTGCAGATTTTGTATGTTTGCCCACTGCCAAAGAAGTGATCAGTGTGTATTTTAACAGTGAGAGACAAAATAACAACAAAAATCCAGAAAAACAAAGTTATAAATTGATTTGCATTTTAATGAGTGAAATAAGTATTTGATCCTTTTGCAAAACATGATTTAGTACTTGGTGGCTAAACCCTTGTTGGCAGTCACAGGTCAGATGTTTCTTGTAGTTGGCCACAGGTTTGCACACGTCTCAGGAGGGCTTTGTCCCACGCCTCTTTGCAGACCTTCTCCAGGTCATTAAGGTTTCGAGGCTGTTTGGCAGTTCGAAAATTCAGCTCCCTCCACAGATTTTTTTTATGGGATTAAGTCTGGAGACTGGCTATGCCATTTCAGGACCTTATTGTTCTTCTTTCTTGAGCCACTCCTTTGTTGTCTTAGCCGTGTGCTTTGGGTCATTGTCATGCTGGAATACCCACGACCCATTTTCAATGCCCTGGCTGAGGGAAGGAGGTTCTCACCCAAGATTTGACAGTACATGGCCCCATCCATTGCCCCTTTGATGCAGTGAAGTTGTCCTGTCCCCTTACCAGAAAAATCACCACCAAAGCATAATGTTTCCACCTCCATGTTTGATGGTGGTGATGGTGTTCTTGGGGTCATAGGCAGCATTCCTCCTCCTCCAAATACAGTGAGTTGAGTTGTTGCCAAAGAGCTCAATTTTGGTCTCATCTGACCACAACACTTTCACCCAGTTCTCTGAATCATTCAGATGTTCATTGGCAAACTTCAGACGGGCCTGTACGTGTGCTTTCTTGAGCAGGGGGAACTTGCGGGTGCTGCAGGATTTCAGTCCTTCACGGCATAGTGTGTTACCAATTGTTTTTTGGTGGCTATGGTCCCAGCTGCCTTGTGATCATTGACAAGATCCTCCCATTTAGTTCTGGGCTGATTCCTCACTGTTCTCATGATCATTGAAACTCCACAAGGTGAATCTTGCATGGAGCTCCAGACCGAGGGAGATTGACAGTTATTTTGTGTTCCTTCCATTTGCAAATAATCGCACCAACTGTTGTCACCTTCTCACCAAGCTGCTTGGCGATAGTCTTGTAGCCTTTTCCAGCCTTGTGTAGGTCTACAATCTTGTCCCTGACATCCTTGGGCAGCTCTTTCCTCTTGGCTATGGTGGAGAGTTTGGGATCTGATTGATTGATTGCTTCTGTGGACAGGTGTCTTTTATACAGATAACAAGCTAAGATTAGGAACACTGCTCCTAATCTCAGCTCATTACTTGTATAAAAGACATCCGGGAGCCAGAAATCTTGCTGATTGATAAGGGATCAAATATTATTTCACACATTAAAATGCAAATCAATTTATAACTTTTTTGAAATGTGTTTTTCTGGATTTGTTGTTATTCTGTCTTTCACTGTTAAAAGAAACCTATCATTAAAATTATAAAGCAGGGATGTCAAATTCGCAATGTCACGTGACTTTTTTTCCATTGCCGGCAATGGGGTGGGCGTGGTCTCACCATGACACATCCAGCTCGCAGGCCGGCAGTTTGTCACCCCTGTTATAGAGGGATCACTTCTTTGTCAGTGGGCAAATGTACAAAATCAGCTGGGGATCAAATAATTTTTCCCTTCACTGTACATTTTTGACAATTTGTAACAGTTCAATTTATTCTCATACGTGTTTCCATATATAACTCTCACAGTTCTGCAATTAATTTTCAATTCACATAAAACCTAAAGCTTATTCTCTGTCATAAGCTTTGTCTAACCCAGGGGTCGGCAACCTCGGCTCTTTTATGACTCGTGGACTTCAACTCCCAGAATTCCTGAGCCAGCATAGCTGGCTCAGGAATTCTGGGAGTTGAAGTCCACGAGTCATAAAAGAGCCGAGCTTGCCGACCCCTGGTCTAACCAAAGCAGTCAAAACAAATGCGCTCAATATATACAGCAATAAAGAATATATACGTGTCTCCATTTCCTCTTACGAGCAAAGCCGCATCAGACAAACCAATGTTTCTCAACCTCAGCAACTTTAAGATGCATAGACTTCAGCTCTTAGAATCCAACTGCTAACATGCTGGGAGTTGAAGTCCACATAGCTTACAGTTGCTGACGTCGAGAAACACCGAGCTGAACACGTGAAGACTAGAACTCTCTCAATGCGCATAGGTAGGAAACACTCCAACTACATTTCCCGACCTGCATCGCAACGGCGGGACTGGATGAGTATCTCTGAAAGGCACCGGGCGGAAGACGGAAGTTTAAGGAGCATCTGAATGTTCTATCTGCTGGGAGTTGTAGTCTTGGGGAGCTAAAGAAGGTTGATTGGTGTAGGTAGAATCGACATCGGAACTGGCGAAACTCGGGAGTGCCTGGACGAGAAGGAATGGATAAATTAAAGCGAGTTCTCAGTGGACAGGACGCGGAGGACCCGGGACCTCTGACAGAGGTAAGCTTCTCTTTATTTCAATAGGTTAAGACGTCAACAAGTTACCATCTGCGTCGTCTTCTTCCGTTTGGGTTGTGTTTTCTTTTGGACTTCCTTTTGTCTGTTTCATCATGTTTTGCTGCTTCTGTCCATCCTAAGTGCTCCATGTAAATCTCCCAAGTGAGCTCTTTCTGTCCATCCCCGTCCTCCTTTTCTTTTCCCCGAGATGTTTTGGAGTTTGTTTCTTACTTGTTGATACTGACCATTTAGCCAGCTTTTCCAACAGTATATACAATTTATATTACTCCAGCGACTGTAGTCATTCTGGCTGAGATTGGTGAAAGTTGTAATCTAAAATTTATTTACCGGTGTCGTTCCCCTCATTCTGCAAAGTTCTTGTGCTTTTAACTTAGTGTGATAATCCTAATTTTGAATAAAGTCACTGTGCTCTCTCCCACACATCATGGCTGTATTAGCTGGATCTATTTGAGCTATTAATAGTCACCTTTTAGCCTAGCATGCTGAGTACACAGTTCCTCTGGTTAGTTTATGGTACTGTATTGTGTGAATCCAGAAAATGTGAATGAATCGTGATTAGGGTAAACATGGGTTAGTCATACTTGTTTCTTTATTGCACTTCCAACATTTTTAGCCTTTGACAATACACACACACACACACACATAATTTGCCATTTTTCTTCTGGTACTTTATTTTGGTAAAATGAATGTCTCTATAGTTTCATAGGCACTGAAAAGGGGCAAAGTCTCATTTTGATAGATATCATGGCCAGATAATTTAAATGAGTTTTTAATTTTTACCAAATTTAAATATGTTTCTGGTATACCAAAGAGGTATCTGAAGCACTGATAGGATCTCAGGGGAAGAAATTATGAAAAGGTTGTACCAGTAACAAGCAAATCACTCTGAGTATTTGCAAAGCACAAGCAGATAGGAACAAACAAACAACAAAAGGCTTTGCAATTTAAATTGGTTATAAAAGTTATGGCTAAATTTGTGGTTTGATTACTCAGCAGAGTTGTTCAAAAATTAAAGCCAGCACTGATTAACCAGTTTAACTGGCATCTGGAAAACCCAGATTTGAGTCAACCTTCAGCTTTGGAAGCATAGTAGATGGCTTTGGGCAGTCTTATCTGAAGGCCCACAGATCTTTTCATGTCGCATCCTTACTTTAGACTACTTCACAATACTGTACATTTATTTATTATTTACTGTATAATTAGATTTATATCCTAAATATATTTGTACAAATCAAGGTGGTTACACTGCTGCCTCCTGTTTTCCCCACAGCTCTATGTGGAAGATATTTTATTTTATTTTTATTTTTTTTAATCCCATTTATATCCCGCCCTTCTCCGAAGACTCAGGGCGGCTTACAACCTAAGCACAATCAATGTGCTTAGCAATAGCCTTCATTCTATGTATATGCCTGCTTATTAGGGCTTTCGCCCCCCCCCCCCCAAGCAGCATTATTACAAAGTCAGCTTATTGTCCCCAGCAATCTGGGTCCTCATTTTACCTACCTCGGAAGGATGGAAGGCTGAGTCAACCTTGAGCCTGGTGGGATGCGAACCTGCACTAATTGCAGGCAGCTGGTGTTACTTAAGGAGGCATTAGCCCACTGCTCCACCAAGGCTTAATTAAAAAATAGAAACATACCTTCTAGCAATAGAAAAACAGGATTTTAAATTTAATCTAAAGAAAACTAAAACTAGCATTGGTTGGGCATAACATATAAGCAGTAAAATAGCAGAAGTAGAGTAATTTAATGAACTTTGGTGCTGTATAAATGTTAAAATGTTAGTCTCATAGCGCAAAAAAAAGAGGAAAAGAAAATTCAGGCAACAACGGAGAGTATTTTAGAACTAAGAAAATCACTAGTAAAAAAAAACCTCATTCCAGTGTTTCCACCCCTTAGCATGGATGAAACTTAAAATGGAACCATTTTATTTTGAAAACTTTTAAAGAAGATGTTAGATACTTCTTGCTGTTGCTAATCTGCTAGGAAGAAAATGGAAAGCAACATGTTGTTTGTTTATGTTGTTTGACACTGATGTTTGCTTATTAGAAAACCAAACAGAATCTCCTTGTTAATGCATAGGAGGACTGGGCACTGTTGACTAAACTGGGAAATGGAACAACAATCCTGAAAGAAAACAATGGCAAAATTCTGCATAACACTGCCAAGAAAACTTCATAGATGCATTCAACAAGAACTGAATAGATTTGTCAGCATCCTGATTTTACCTTTTAATATTTTCAGATAGCTGATGCAACTTCCTTAAGCTGGAGTACCAGACTGAAAGCCTTCATAGCTTGTTTTATAATAGGAGTTGTGTGTTCTATTCTGGTAAGACTTTAATTTCTTCTATTCATATCATAAAATTCTGCTCTTTGGGGACAATATCAGTTGCAGTGCAAAATAGTTACTGATGCTGACACTTATTTTCAACTGCTTGTTAATGTACATGGATATACTCTACCTGAAGTAATACACGTGATTTGGCTGAATGCATTTTGATTTATTCCCCAAATAATTTTATATTATTTAAAAAGGTACAAACCTATGCCTGTGCATTGAGATAAAAGAATTCATATATTTTCAACTTTTATAATTTAACTCATAATACCATCATTTCCAGGTTCAGGACTACCTGCAATCTCCTAAATTAAGAATTCATCCAAAAATTGCTGTGAAATCAGTTTAATCTGACAAAAGGGAAAAATAAGGGATCGGATAACATAGACACAGTCACACACAGACACACACACACCTATAACTTTTAGCTTTTTCATTAATTCAACCTACACCCTAGCTTCTATGCATGTATTCATGAGTTCCACTCTACAAAAGCAGACCACATGAAATATATCCTTGATGTTTTTTCTTAGTTTTAATGGCAATCATCTTTTTTCATTCTTTCTTTTCACTTGCTTTTTACTATTTCCGGCATTCTAAGCTGCAATTCACCATATAAGATAGTCAAAGCTTCCTTAATGAATATTATAAGACTTTATTTTCACTGCCCTGGAATTAGGCATGCAACAAAGGCTGCCTGAAGAATATTTCTGTTCAGCCTTCTAGAGACTATTTTCCATTTCCGCCCTGTTTGTGATTGCTGATTAGGGCATCTTCTGTGTCCATGGCATGTATTCAAAACTCACTAGCCTGAGTCCCTTCTCTGCCCACTTGTACATGGATAATGCTATTTTGGCTAAGTAAGGATTAACATTCAAGAAGTTTCAGTTTGTTGTTATATGATAATTGCTCCCTCTGAAAACAGGACTATGCATTATACATAGTAGTGTTGTCTTAAGTTGTTTTATTTGAATACTTGGTGCTTTTACAAACAGACTCTGAGAATTAATAAGAGAATCTGAATTTAATAGCTCCTTATACTTTTATCTGCAGGACAATAGGTAAATTTTGTTACAGACTCCTTATTTCTTTTTCTCTTTTTTAGGGTTCATTTCTATTATTCATTCCCAGGAAAGGACCTATCTTGTTTGGAGTATTTTATACTCTGGGGAATATCTCCTCCCTTGGAAGGTAAATTATTCTTATTGTGAACTTGTAGATGATAAAAGAGTTTCAAATGTGTCAATGAGATTAGCATTAGTAATTCTTGAAATACTTAACTCTGTTAGTTTCTGCTGCTTTGTGATTAGGTCAAAATATTTTTATTCTGTATATCTGATGAAGGTTATGTTAATTTTTTTTCTTCTGCAGTACCATGTTTCTTATGGGACCAATAAAACAATTAAAAAGAATGTTTGAACTCACTCGTTTGATAGCTACAATTATTATGCTTGTAAGTAATTTCTCCTTTTGGTTTCTTAATGACTAATGAGAATGTACAGTGTTCAATATTGTTTGTATAGAGGGGTATGCATGGCTTCAAAGCTACTTTTTTCTGGTTTTTGAAGACTTCCATTTCCAATTGCACTTCAGAAATTAGAAATTAAAAAAGAGCTTTTGCAAAAAAAACAACAACAAAATTGTAGTATTCAGTCTTTAGGAGATTTTTACATCTGACATATCTTTTTCTTAAAATGGCAAAAAGTTAGTCTCATCACCCTATAATGCCAGCACCATAGTTCTTAGAGACTGATTTTTTTAAAGTTCATCTCTTTGCTAAAACAGTTTTCCCGCCTTCTTTTAAAGAAGTTTAGATAAATAGAATAGAATAGAACTTTGTCACTTTGAATGTACACTAATTGGTATACATTAAAATGAAATTTCATTGCATACAGCTCTCAAAGGGTCACCACCTCCAATATACACTCCATAAATATGACAAAAATAAATAAATACAGAATTATGCATATACTCACATATATTATATGACATAAAGAAACAACGCAGTCGGATTATGTATGGTGAGAAAAATGAATCTTGTGAGTTTACCA